>NC_079873.1:26628096-26942471 GCF_023065955.2 Ursus arctos | reverse complement strand
AACCCACCTGTATAATATTTACACGTAGATAATAAGCCCTGTAGCCCAGCCCTAATTAATGTAAGAAAAATAGACAAGACAGTATATCCTTTTTATTTTTTTGATTAGAAAATAATTTTTCTCTTTCTCTATTTGCTCTGTCGTCTTTTATTATCCGAGAAAGCTATCTTCTTTTTCCTTCCATTAGTTAATGTGAGTTACCTTGATTCTTGATTTTAATAATATTTAAGCCTGCATCTTGTATTTCGAATTTAACTACCCTCCGTTTTATGAACATAAGAACTGAAATATTATGTAACCTTCACAAGAACAAAGGTTGATGGAAATATGTCTCTTTCTTATTTTATTCACTATGAACCATGGAGATGTACTTATTTATTGTTTTTGTAAGTAGTAATTCTATCATTATCTTTAAATATAATTGACCCTAGATAGTAGTTAAAATTTTCTTGTCTGAATGTATCCAACTATAATATATTAGCTTTTTTGATTTTTACAAAGAGAAAGGGACATATCAACACACATATACATATGTATGGTTGCATATATATTTATATACATATGTATATTTATATTTAGGTATATACATACATGTGTCTGTAGATGTAAATATACATAGACACACAGACACAGATACATACATTCTGTTTTACTACCTAATTAATATTTAAGTATTATATACTCACTCTAGGTAAATTGCTTTTGCTTTGGGAGAGCACTAAAATATTTATGAATGAGTATGAACATACACATTTAAGGATATCTCACCCTTAAATTTCTTAAAATTTGGTGGTTGAACTCCTTTTTAATGTTGGAATAGCAAAAGGAGCTAAAGCATAAATTAAAAACATCTGGGGGAACCTGGGTGATTCAGTCACTTGAGCATCTGACTCTTGATTTCTGCTCAGGTCTGATCTCAGGGTTGTGAGATCAAGCCCCATGTCAGGCTCCATGCTTATAGCGAGAAGTCTGGTTTTCTCTCTCTCTCCCTCTGCCCCTCTGCTGGCTTGTGCGCTCTCTCTCTCTCTCACTCTCTCTAAAATAAATAAATAAATAAATATTTAAAAAAAAAAAAACAAACATCTGGGGGTGCCTGGATGGCTCAGTCAGTTAATGGGTGGCTCAGTTGGTTAGGTGTCTGCCTTTAGCTCAGGTCATGATCCCAGGGTCCTGGGCTCGAACTCCACATCAGGCTCCCTGCTCAGGGGGAAGCTTGCTTCTCCCTCTCCCTCTGCCTGCCGCTCCCCCTGCTTCTGTGCACATGCATGCGCTCTCTCTCTCTCTCTCTGCCAAATAAATAAAATCTTAAATATCTGATGTTAAGGCCTAAAAATTAGTCAAGTACAAAAATTAGGTCAGTAGTATAGATTGGTAAGTTAGCATTTTAAGAATCAATTTTTGAGTAGAGGTTTTTCTTTTAATTTTAATGTTGCTGTACATTTTCGTAAAAACTCCTGGAGTTTTTCTGTTCTTTTTTTTTTTAATGTTCAGTTAGCCAGCATATAGTACATCATTAGTTGCGTATAACACCCAGTGCTCATCACAACACGTGCCTGCTATATAATAGCAATCACCTGGTTGCCCCATCCCCCACCCTTCCTTTCTGTAACCCTCAGTTTGTTTCCCAGAGTCCAGAGTCTCTCATGGTTTGTCTTCCTCTCTGATTTCTTTTAAAGAAACGTTTATATAGCTTTCACTTATGACCCATTATAATTTACAACTTATACTTAATTCCTATAACATAAAATACTGTTCTCAAGGTATAGGTCCATCTAGCTCATCCATCTTTCTTTTACCCACTGTAGCCTCTTTTAAAACTATTTTATTTTTAAGGCACTTCATAGACTTTTTGGGTTGAATGATAAAAACTGTTCTTTAGTGTTCAGGCAAGTCTGCCCTGAAATTGTCCATTTTTTTTTTAAAGAAGGAAGTGGGAGAGGGACATTCAAGAAGATTTTTTTGCAATGTATTCTAGTATCTCAGGGCAATTCATGTATGGAACGAGGAACAAAAATATTTTCAAGTTCATCAAGCTGTTTTTTAAGTCATAGGAATGTAAATATTCATTAGAAAGTTTCCTTCAAAGTAACCAATAAAACGGGAATTGCTTTACTGACTCTACCTTACCAAGTTTCCTTTTTACATTGAGAAATAGCTAATTTAATATACTCTGCCCTTTGTTCTTTTTTGTTGTGGGCACAGTTAATTGCATTTAACTGTTATTATGTAATTCTTATTGCATCTTTTCTTTCAAATTTCATTCGTGGTAATTCATTTCAAATTTGGCAAGTCATCAAAATCACACAGATGAAAGAGTATAGGAACTTTAATCTATGCATACTCTCTCCCAGTTCCCTTTGATTTTCTAATTCAGTAGAATTTGATTGAGATCGGAAACAGTATTTTGAAAATTTGCTCTACAATATGATGATTATTTAGGTTTGAGAACTCCGGACTTGACCCTTACCTGAGCATGAATTGTTTAAGGCAGTTCCCTATGGTAAGGTGCCCTGTATCTCAGATTCATTCCTAATGTGGATCATTAACTTTTCCATGTCCATCCCCTGTTCATTAGAGCTGAGTGATCTCTTTATTTTGGAGATGAAGCTCATTTTCAACTCCTGAAAAATTAAGCCAAGAAGGGGAAAAAAGAGGGCACCTGGGTGGCTCAGTCAGTTAAGTGTCTGCCTTCAGATCAGGTCGTGATTCCAGGGTCCTGGGATGGAGGCCTTTATGGGGCTCCCTGCTCAGTGGGGAGTCTGCTCTTCGCTCTCCCTCTGCCCCTTCCCCCACTTGTGTGGTATCTCTCCTCTCTCTCTCTCTCTCTCTCTCTCTCCCCCCCCCAAATAAATAAATAAAATCTTAAAAAAAAAGAAGGGGAAAAAAGTAGTTCTCCTTCAAGGCTACATTTCCCTGCTGGAGTAGAATGAGTACTTTTCAGGATGCCCCAGCAAACTGTTGATGGCCTGGAAACTGCATTGCTATGTTCCCCTATATGCTATACCTCTCTTCCTCCTAAACCAAAGTCTAGATGGAACTGACATTCCCCGTAGGACCAGTTTGAAAGACACTATGCAGTCCTGCATGGCTCTGGTAGATACTGTCTGCAGTTTAATCTTTAGCCGTATCTGACTTATGACAAATACAAGAGTGCTACAAGTGAGTGCCCACCATCTGATGCCTGGTTGCTCCTCTCTCACTTAAAACAGCTCCAGCACAATGGATTTCATGTCTAGATGATAGTAAGGTGCCACTGGGGAGAGGAGATAGAGGTAAGAGGAGGTTGGAAAACAGTTTATGTCTCTTTCAGCCAGCTTAACATCTCACAAGAGCATTCAGTGACAGATGACCCTGGTCTCTAACAAAGAATCAAGTGCAGTGCACCTCTTTGCCAGTGTTTATCTGTCCCCCATGCTTACATCGACACACATGAGTCTTCTTTCTGTACTCCCAGCGTACTGCTCGGGAATTGTACAGCAGATTTGGCAAGCGAAAGGGAAAGCAGCTGTTCACTGCATCTTGTTCCTGCTGTTCAAGGTGTACATCCCAGCCAAATGAATCCCATCAGAGCCAAAGACCCTGGCAGTAATTCCTTGCTACAAATATGCGGTCTTGTCTATCTTAGCTACTTGGAGAACAAAAAATCTGAAAGCCTTGTAAAAACCTTAGGACAAAATAATGCTCGGTACAGCTACTCAGCCAGATCTGAGGAATTATTCAGTGTGGTGTGGATGACTGGGGAGACAGGAAGCCCTAAACACACTCTGTCTTGCACTTCAACTTCTTCAGAACCATGGTGATCATCTGGAGTATTTGTGATAAATAAATATTGTTAATCTTCATGCATATGGAAAGGATGAAAAAGGATCATCCCAGACATCCCAGGAGAGAAGTTTTTCAGTTTCTCAGATACTACTTCTAGTTGGCAGTTTGTGTATAATTGAACTCCACCAATAATTGACCATACAGGTCAACAGAGTCTAGAGCATTTTATTTCAAGAGAACCTGAACACTAGCCTCAGACCATTATGGGCATCCATCACAGTAAAAGGAATCCTGCATAGATGTCTAAAGTACATCAGGAAAGAACCATTTCAGGTTATTGGGGCCACATTTGAGATCACCTGACTGAAGACTGAAATCTAGACTGAAATCTGTTTTATAGGCCACCCCCGTGGCCATCCTTAGCTGCTCTGTAAAACATAGTGTGACAGATGTGCTTCTCACACATCATCTAAAGTCCAGGAAGCCAGAAACCCTGTGTCTACTCATTATCCGGAGGGTCTGAATTCCCGAGTGGAGAAATTGATTAGCACCAAAAGGTCTTCCACTCTGAGATCTCTGTCACATTGCTCTGTTGGCTGGAGATCTTTGCCCTTATGTAAGCACCAAGTGGCATGCCATTCAATGACAAGTTGACACAACTACCAGTCTATCTACAGTTGGTCTCACTGGGTTCTTCCTCACTAGAGGCCTTTTCTACTTGGGTGATAACCTGCATACCTCATCTCAGGAGCACCAGCTACAGTTTTTTTAAATTGTAGCACCTTGCCTTTTCCCTACCTATATACTTGAATTATGAAAAAGTCACTGCGTCTCTTGCCAGAAATCAACTAAGTTTCTCAGTGGCTACATTCCAACTTGTGTTTCTGACCTCTACTTATTTCTTCATTTTACAACTTGATTTTACCCCTAGATTTGGGTTTTTACTCTTACATAGATGTTACTTACACGTGTGGTCTCAATCCTGACCCACTTAATCCCTAGGCTCCCATTCTGTCTCACTCTTCTGTATCAGGAGCAATATTCTATGATATTTTAATTATTTACAATATCAATAAATTGTTAATTGCCTAAAGTTTAGACTTTCATATTATGAGCACATGTGCGATCAGAGAGTGCCTTGCCATTACACCAGAGAAGCTTTGCTGACCAGGCGGGTCTCTGAAGTTACCTTGAGAAGGCTGGGACAAGATGAACTCTGTAGATTCCTTCTAGATTTACTGTGTTATACTTCCAGCACTTCCTTTTTGAAGCAGAAATAATGCATTGGTTTGCTCCTGTCAGGGTGGAAGACCAATTTCATTTGTCTACCCATGAAGATGAATGGATGCAGCAAAAATCCAGAAATGTCTTAGATATATTACTGTACAGCTCATTGACCATTCTATCAATGCTTAACTTGAAAGTGATGGCTATCTGATGTCAAGTTCCACTGATAAAGTGATTCCCAAATATTTCTTTCAAGTGTGCTTCCTCAGAGGTCACAGAAGAACTTCAGTGACCTGCAGAGACCTGAAACAGATGAAGTTCCAACTAAGCATGACCACAGTGGTTTTAACATTTATTATCTTTTCCTGTAAAGGAAATTACAGACAGCTCCATGCACGTGGTTTTGGGATTTTTCTGCCCAGTGGTTTTAAGCCAAGTAACCTTAACAAAAACAAATCTAGATGACCCTTGTAAATAATGCAACATTCTTTTATATTTAAAGACTATGTATACAAACACTTGCATACATCTTTGTAATGATTTTTAGCCTATCATGTACACTAACAAACATGCCGCAAAAGCTAACTGTGCCAGAATTCTCCACAAGAGTTGTATCTAGAGTGGCTTAAATCAGCACAGTTTTGTTTTTGTTTTTTGGGGTTGTTTGTTTGGTTTGGTTTTTTTGGGTTTTTGTTTTGTTTTGTTTTGTTTTGTTTTGTTTTGTTTTGTTTTGGTCTTCTTGTCCAAGGAACACCGTGTGGGACCTCCTTTCTTAAGGAAAAAGTAGGACTAATGTGAAAAGAAACAAGGCAACAAGGTGAAACTTTTGATCGTTGCTGAGGCAGTGAACAGTTGTAAATTGTGCTTCCTGCTATAAAATATCTTCTCTCCTCTCCACTTTATTTTTAAAATCTCCATTTAATTCCTTGTGGAAAATAACTACCTGGATTCCTTTTGAAAAGCATTTCCTCAGCATGCTGAAAGCACACCTAACCATCTAGAAATATTATATGTAACTCCGTGAGGATCTATTATTTTCCTTTCACCATACAAAATCATGAAAAATGAAATTTTTTTTCTCATCAACCCTAAAGAGGTCCGAGTCTACAGTGAGGTCCAGGGTGTTCCTCAAATTTTACTTTCCTCGAGGGTGTCCTCCTGTCAGTTCTAAACAACTAAAAGTTGAGAGAATGTGTTTGTGAGACAAATAGAACATTCTTAGTGGTCCTTAAGTAATTCCTGACATTTTCATGCCATGCCATGCCATGCCTCCTTAAAGACCTTCAGATTATCCTGCAGAAAGTTTAACAGGCTATTCACTGAAATTATTAATCAGTAGGCAAAGTATTGCATTCGACAGCAGCACTAGTCCGTACTTAGAACCTTGCTAGATAGATATAAAATGTGCAATTTGCTGGCTGTTGTATAAGCCAGTGGCATTGCTGTATCTTTATAAGCTTTCTAATCATGCCATGCTACCATAATTCTCAGTGTTTCAAAGATAGTTCCTGGGTCCTTCATTACCTATCTCTTCACAGCTTCCAGAAAACATTTCCTACCTTTCCTTGGTCCACATTCCAACCGTTCCTTGTATCCATCTTTTTTCTCTGTCTCTACCTCAGTTTATCAAGTGCTGAATTCATTGACTATGACAGTAGTTTCTTGTATAGTTTGAACCAGGTAGGACAGAAACATGAAATATTTTACTTCAAGCTGATGGTTGTTTCATCTTTCTTACTGGCATTCCTGAATAGATCCCATTGCTTTCCAGGCTCTGTGAAATTAAGAAGTTAAAGCCAGCTTAGTTCAGCTTTAATTTTCAATCTCATATTCAGTTTAATGTTCTTCTACTGTTTCCATTTCAATCTTAAACCATGGCCTAAGTGACCTGCAGTAAAAGGGGAGAGTGATCGGTTTCCTCTCTATACCACCATCACTTTTCCTTACTTCATCTGGGTCCCATTATTCTCCATTGGCCTGAGAAGTAGGAATGAAGGAAAGTTGGCAAATGTTTCCTATTAACTAGCATTTTCATGGTGTTCATATACTTTATATAACAAGGACACAAGCATTGACTTTTTGGAGGGTGCAAGTGTAGGTTTTTTAAGTGGTCTTATAAAAGCTCTTCTGTCTTCCAAATTCTTTAACAAGAAAAACATGCTTAGTGAAAATATCTTCAAGCCTCTTCATCATGGAGAACTCTTGCTCCTTAAGCAATGTTTCTGCTAGACAACTCAAACATGGCTGCCTTTTTCAGTGTCTACTTGACCTATGGAAATGTTTCTGCCACACCAAGCTTTAGGAAGTACAAGCTGCTCCCTCTCTTCACTCTGCCGTCATTTCCAATTTCTTGTCTTCTATACTTAGGTAGGCATAGAAAGCAAATAAATCATTCAGCTGCATAAGCAGAGTCCAAGTTGGTAATTAGATGCCATCCCTATTTACTTAGGACTCCCAGACTCTCCAAGTGATAGTGTTGGAGTTTCCCTCCCTTGCTTGGGGCAGAAAGATTGAAGTACCACTTTTCATTCATCATTGATGAGTAAGTGGAAGTTGCCATCACACTGGACCATGGATTCAGCCTCACTATGATTCTCTTCCAAATCTTCATGGAGTTTTAGAGTAAGCAAGCTTGGTGGAGTAATGAAGGAAGAGCCAGATTTCCTACCACTTCAGTAAAGATTTTAGAAAAGGCTTGTTATTTCCATCTCTTAGAACAGGGAGAACTTAGAACTCACTGTTTTCAGTTCAAGACTAAGAATACCTTATAAGTTGCATAAGTTAGGAGGAAACAGCTAAGCAAATGGGTGAAGGGGTAAGGAAGATACAGGCTTTCAGTTATGCCATAAATAAGTCATGGGAACAGAGGGTACAGCATAGGGAATATAGTCAATGGTATTGTAATAGCGTTGTATGGTAGCAGATGGTAGCTACACTTGTGGGGAGCATAGCATAACGTAAATACAGACTTGTCGAATCACTACATTGTACCCCTGAAACTAAGGTAACATTGTGTGTTAACTGTACTTCAATTAAAAAAATGCTCCCAAATAATTCACCAAAATAATTCAGTCAAATTCAGTATTCTTCTTACTTGGTATTTGAACAAATTACAACCTCTTAATAGGTGACAAAGAAAATCTAAAAGGAAGTAGTTGCATTAATTTACTGGCACACTGAACTTGAGACTCCAGAAAATAGAACTTTTTGGTGAAGAACAGTCTGTGCAGTGAGGTGAGACTGTTAAATAATGCAGATTAGTGGCTTCTCTTTGGTCTCCATTTTAATTTCTGAAGAGCCACACAAGTAGGATTTCGTCTTAGCACATCGCTTACAGGACTCCCACCCTCCAGCCACTGTCTGTGGAGAACAGTACTTAATTCCTTGCTCTATTTTATGCAAAGTAGTGGCATTCAAAGTGGGGCCAATTAATGCTCTTCCCCAAGCAGAAACTGCAAGAATTTGTAGCTGCTTTACTTGCATCAGAATTTGAGAAATGCTTTTCTTGAGTTCATCTACTACTAAAATCACTCAAAGAAATGAGGCCTAATTGAACAATGGCTATCCTGTTTCATTGCTTAGGGAAAAGAAGATAAGACATAATGAAAGTAAAACTATTTTACATGTCTAGTCTCAATGACAAATACTTATAAACAGTAAAAAATATATTTCTTTACTACAAGGTGATCATAAATCATATTCCATTCTTTTAATGAATTGACATCTCTTTCCTTTGTCCTAGAAATTTTAATGAACACAATTTAGAAAATCCCTAGGTAATTCGTTGGCACAGACCCTGAAGTTTTTCGTTTCTGTGGGTGTTTGTTTCCATAAATTGAAGCGGAATGGGCAAGAATCTGCAATTCTTGAGGAAATCCACAGTCCGGATTTTTGAAAAGCCAAGTGTCTCTCAAAATCTCAGCCCACTAAAAAGAATCCCTTTTTTAGCTATAGCTAACGAAAGGGTAAATTTTACAATGTTAAGCCTGGATCTTTTGTGCAATGTACAAAGCAAAACTGAGAGCTCCCTTGGCCTGGCACTTAGTAAGCAACAAAGGAATATTTATTACATAATTGGATTACAAAAAAAAAAGTTTGTGAAAGATGCTAAGACATTAAAGTGCATCTTTTGCACACTCCACACTCATGCTTTCCATTCCACGAGACTTGTATCTCTTACACCCCTTCACAAGGGAGTCCACGGCAAAGGGCTTCCTGGTGAAAACCCCTCCACAATTAGGTCCAGGCATCAAAAGTCTTTCTCCAGTTTTCTGCCATAAAGCAAAAGCAAATAAAGTAAAACACTCACACACACTCCTAAAAGAAGAAACAAAATAATGACAAAATCTCTCCCATTCCCAACCCTAGATCCCACAGATACCGGAAGAAAATTATTTTTGTGACCTCAAACTAACTCATGCTATATAGTGAATTAAATGTCTCAGGAACTTCTATATATGTGTATATATATACACATATATACATATATATATATATATATATATATTAATTGGTACAGTATGCAACCAAGAGAAGTCCATCCATATAAAATAGGGAATTTTGGACAGAAACACTTTTCTGGCATTTTTTAACTCATAAAGTATAAATTTGCTTTTCTTCTTTCTTTCTTAGGCTGAAAAATGTTGTATCCTTGTATTCTACTAGATTTTTTTTCTGGTTTGCTTGTTATCTTCCTATAGCAAGAGACTATGTGTATAGTTCAATTTTCCAAAATATTTTGTGCTTAATAAGTATTTGCTGTTGGGTAGGAAGGTTAACTCTAAGGGAAATGTATCTTTCTAATAATTGTCTCAGAAGGTCCTATGTTAATAGTGAAAACACCCACATTCCTAGTTCAATGCAATCATGATCTTACCTATTATTAAATGAAATAAAAATGATTATATTTTATAGTGCCTTTAATAAGTATAGCAAGGACATATAGCTCCTTTAATGAATGATGATTTATAAAAAGTTATTGGAATAACATGTAAAATAATTTTTTTGTATTTTTAAGCCTGCGTTCATATTTCAATACATTTATTTTGATTCAGAGTCCCAGTTTTTATTTCACATGAGAAATTTATTCTACCAGAATGAAAAATTCATTCTTCCACAGTTTCTTAGCCATATTGCTCTCTAGTTGAAGCATTTGTAATTTTGGGGCACAAGGGTTATTACTTAAAAAAATACAAATGTAAGAAATAAGCAAGTCACTGTGGAGATGACTGTCCATTGCCAACAAAAATCATTCAGTTTTTTATTTTATACTCTAGAGCACTTTGAGGAAATAATAATATATTTCCATGTATGTTGATTATTTTAACTTAGTTTCCCTTGAATTTTTCTGAAAACCAAAATAAAATTTTTTTCATTATGCTTTTTTTTATGCTCCTTGGTAACCATCATTAGGATTCCAGTTTTTTCTTTTGTATTTTTGTTGTTGATGGCCAACCTCTCAGTATCTTTGTAACTCTCCTCATATTTGCTGTTTTTGTCTAGCTATATGACTCATCTTACTGATAAGAGAGTTAGCTGAAGACATGGAATAAAATTTTAAAACAATAGTTAAGCCATAATCTGCACCAGCAACAAAAATCTGAGTCTGATTTGGGACAGCCTACCAACTCTGTCTAGCGAGATAGCACAGGTCAAGTGGCCAGAGGGTCCTAGAAAATCCACAGGCCTGGCCCCCCATCAGGGTTTGCCTAACAAGGTGTTTAGAAATAGAAGGCAGCTTATGCATGATTAGTTCAAAGAGTTCTGCAAGCTTAGATTGACATCAGGTCTTTTCACTCCCTGAGATAATCAAAGAATCCATGTATATTGGTCTCTCTTACTGACTGCCAGGCCAAACAAAGAGCCAACCTACCTGAGGTCAACTCTGCCATCAGCTCTTAGGTCATTTCATTTCTTTCAATCCATAGAATCTCATCAATAGAAAAGGTTAGAGTTCTAAATATAATTTTGAGGCTAGATATGTGGTTTAACATTATGCTGTATCTTATCCTATTCAATTATATTAAAATTCTACAGGTGTGCACAGGAGCGTAGGCTGTTTTTGCCTTTAGCCAGATAAAGGACCAGATTTAAATAATGCCTGAGTAGGCAATTACTACATGCTGTGACTGGAAGGTTTCTCCAGCCACCTGTCACAATGGTGAAATTTTATCATTAGGGATCCATTTCTCTGGAGAAAGTCTGGCTAGGCTACAGACGTTCTCTTGTACAATACAGACAGCTCTGATTATAGCCATAAGCACTGGTAACTGAATTATGACGTGATGTAACTTCTCACTGAAGTTTTGAATGAAGAAAGGGAAACTGTATTTGAATTAGATTATAGGCCAAGGTCTTGGTCACTGATTTGGATCAAGTATTGTAATAGAAGTAGACTGAAGTTTCCTATAAATAATGTTCCATCCTATTCTGATACTTTTATTTTTTTAAATTTTTTCCTATTTTCATATTTTTAATTCCAAGCACACACACAACATACCAAAATAAAACAAAAACACCAGAATTAAACACACACACACACGCACTTTTCTCCAAAGGCTGTGTCTGTCTGAGTGGTGGTGACCTTTTTCCCAATTTCTTTTCTAAATCAGTTTTTTGACTACTTGAACACTTCTCTGTTTTTCCCACTAAAAAGCCTTGTTACACCATTCATTCAGTCATGAACAAAAGTATTGGTCTTTTTTTCTAGTACCTGGTATTGAGCAATGAACAAGACAGCCATAGTCTCTGATTTCATTGACACTTAAAGTCTGAAATAGGGGGAAAAAATAATGGAAATTTGCAATACGGTGTGATACATATTGAGCCAGAAATACAAAGTACAAGAGAGGACGTAGGGTGTCAGGGACAGCCACCTGGTGAGAGAGATATCCACATTTCCAAGGTGAGAGTTAAGGGATAAAGGTAAATTAGCCAATAAAAGGAAGTTAGGTGGAAGTGTTCAAGGAAAAAGGAGTAGCATGTTTAAGGCCAAGTATCAAGAGGGTCATAGTGTATGTTAGGGAATGAAAAATAGAATTTCTCTGTAGCTTGAGCAAGGACTATGTCCAGCAGGGACTATGAAGGGACTTTAAAGCCATATTAAGGAGTATTGCATCTATCCTCAGGAAAATAAATACTCACTAGAGGATTTTAAGCAGAGAGCCATCATTTCATTTTAGAATGACACTATAGCTGTGTTGCAGGTGGGTAATGATAGGGTAGGATACCAGCCCAAGAGCCTGTACAGTATTTGAGGCAAGAGATGGTAATTACCCCAAGTAGAGGAATGACAGTGGGGAGGAGGAGAAAAGGATGAAACCAAGAAATATTAGGAGGTCGAAGAAAGGATTGGGAATTGATTGACTGAGTAAACACAAAATGGCGAAGGATGTGATAAAGGAAGAGGAAATATCCAGAATCATGCCTAATAAGGGCAATGAATAATTGCCAGTCATTGAAATAGGGGCGGAAATACAGAGCAAGAGCAAAAGCAAGTTGGAGAGGTGGTAAGTAGATGAGAAGGGGCCCAAAATATATCCATATTTGGTCATGCTGTTGTTTTGGTTGCTGTGGGATGTCCAAGTAGAATTGTCAAGTAGGGCAATATATTTGCATGGGTGGAGATCGAGGGGGACATCTGGACCGGAGACAGAGTTGAGAGCGAAAGAGGGCTAACTGAAACTAGAAATGTGAGTGGAATGAGAAGAAAGGAAAGCCTAAGGCAAAGTCCTGAGGAAGATTTACGATCCAGGTAGAAATACTGAGAATGCCCTCCCACTCCCGTCATAGCGCGAGACTTGCAGCTCTTTTAGCTGTAGTCATAGAGTAATGCTGTGTTCCAAGTTGCCTTCGTTAAAGAATAATGGCATTTCTAATACATTTAAAGCTAAGGAGCCCACTATATACTCTTTTTTTAATTTTTTAATAGTTTTTATTGAAGTATTGTTGCCACATGGTGTTACGTTAGCTCAGGTGTACAGCGTAGTGATGTGACGACTCTGTATTTTACCCTGTGCTCCTCACAAGCAGGGTCATTTTTAAAAGCTCGCTCATAGTCTGTGGGAAGGATCGTTCTCTCGTACCAGATAATCATGTCTACACATCATATAATAAAAATACTTGCCGTGATGCATAACTTAAGGAATTCTCAGTAAGTTGCTTGTCCCAATCCTTGCTTGTAGGACTATTCTAAAGGTGAACAGGTCCTTGAAGGGAGACTGTGCAGTCTGCTCAGCATGCTAGTTATATTTGGAAAGTGTTAAATTACCCTAATCATACCGATAGTAACAATCAAGATTAATTGCAGCTATATTAGGATTACTTATTATTTGTTCCACTTAAGCAGTAACACAGATCCAATTGTACAAGTTATTTCCATAATCCAAATTGTGAATGAAAACAGGAGGAAAAAAGCCCATGCAAAACTGGTAGAAATCATATTTAAAATAAATCCGTAACCAGATGGTTATATGAAATTCTCTTTTTGAAAGGAGCTGATTCTGAACAGATTGTATATGTGTCTCACTGGTGGAAGTGGATTATCCATCTTGAATTGGATTGTGATGACGATGACCCTATTCTAAGTAAACCAAATCTCTTGAACTATATAATGAGATCAGGAGGAACATTCGGCCTGAGAACGACAGATTGCAGCGACTGAGATGATTTCACTACTGTTTTTTCCAGCCTCTTTCCTTGATATACATACTTCTGTGGTTTTTGTCCTGCAGAGATTCCGGGTCCTGTAGTTCTGTGTGCTAATTCTTATTTCTTATTTTTATTTTTATAAGCAGAGCTGAATGAGTGGCAGGAAGCTGCGCAGTCTATCTTACAAAAAGGTGATGGTGGCAGAATCTAGAATCTTCATTTACTTTGCGGCAGGATTGCAGAAAAACTATGGCAAGGAAACATTGAACCGCTTCCTTCTTCCTTCTTTTCTTTAGGCCGTGAGGAGGCAAAAGTTGCTTGAGCAGAGTATCCAGTCGGCCCAGGAGATCGAAAAATCCTTGCACGTAATTCAGGAGTCCCTCTCCTCCATTGACAAGCAGTTGGCAGCTTATATTGCTGACAAAGTGGACGCAGCTCAGATGCCTCAGGAAGCCCAGGCAAGTAGACTGGGAATGAGATACTGTTACTTGGTGTGTTATCGGAACAGGACATTGCTGAATTTCTAAGTTAAAATTTGGTCAACTAGTTGTACGGAGGGTGTTTTGATTGACTGATTTGACTGTTTGGAGGTCAGAGGGAAAAAGAGCTTTAGGTTAGTACTCTAAGATTTATTTTGAAAAGTATATAATGGAGAAATTTGAAGTAGAGACACTTACAAGGTGGGGAAATAGCATTTGAAAGTCTACTGTTAAACTCTACTTAAGCTAGAGGGAAACCTTAAGAATGTAAATTGTAAAGAAGGTATTTTTAGGGTGTCATTAAAAATGCATTCTCGACTATTTTATTATCAACTCATCCTTGTCAGTTTTGGAATCGTAAGTCTTATGAGCTCTATATTGTTCTTACATGTTATGTGTTGTAAGTAGTTGATAGCAAAAAATTTGAGATGTAAATTTGCATTTATTACTAATAATCTTACCGTATATACTCACATGTACTCACACATTCCACTCTGTTCAATCCAAATTTTGAAATATGCTAAACCAGTTTCTCTAGAATGAGAGTTAAAATAATAATGAAAATAAATCTAAGTTGATTTTATACTGAATAAACTGAGGCTATATCTAAATTAACTTCCACCTTGGGAAGTGTTTTTTTAAATGCTGTATTTCTATTTTTTAATAACCTTTAAATATATGTGAAGTATAATAGGTATTATTTATTTCAATATCTTTGGGATTTTCTGATAGTAAGGTAATGTAACTACTTTTCAAATCTTAAGTACATATTATGAACCTAATAACCACGGATAACTCAGACCAGTATGTTGAGATGTGAGGGGCATTAGAAGGTTATCTACCCATCCCAAGGGCCCTCTCCCCACTAATTGGTAGAGATGCCTGAATGTTTTCATTTTAAAATGAATTTTTGGATTAAGTATTAGATTTACAAATCATGGTTACAATGCAATTATAGTGCACTGAATCATAGTTAAATTGGTACCCAGAGCATCATTGTACACAATAGCATGAGGTAGTTTACCATATTGTCAAAGTTTGACCAAGAAAGTCCCTGAGAACACGAGGCAGGGTATAGGTGGTTTTGATAGGCTTACAAAATCCAGGGCACAGGGTTTCCTCATTGACCATTGCAACAGGGGAATAGTAGTTTAGAAGAAATAGAAGAAAGAATAGTTTAGGGTAATCCTGATGACAGCATCCTTATGATAGTTTTTCACTGGGGCAAGTATAAATCGTAAATGGGAGAGAATAGCAAACACTGTTGAGGATTTTAAACTCCCTGGTATATGCATTTCTTTAAGCTTACATTAGTCCAGTGCTCAACCATTAGCTCTTCCTAAGACCGTCCCAATTTGAGTCACATAGAAAATTTTATACACAGACTTTAGAAAAATGCATGACAGGAATGGGAAATTATTACCGAGAAGAACTTCATGATTATAAACCAAAGGTAGAATACAATTGTTTCTTTTTTTAAATTCAGTGACATAAACTTGGAGGAGTGTTTGATTAAAGACTGCTTATAAATTTCTGAATATAATTAAGGGAAATTTTGAACAGTGTAAGTATTAAATATTAAAATTGGACATTTGCACTATAAATATATAGTTTTTAAGGCTTATCGAATGAAAGTATGAGTAGCAATATGAAAGTATGAGATATGCAATAGCTATTATTGTCTTAGAAACAAATGGAGCTTTTAGGGAAAAAAAACTTGTTTAGTTGAAAAGGTTGTGGACTGTGAGTGTTCTCTTTTGTTTAGCTATGAATGCAGGATTCCATAAATGTGAATATAACATACTAGTTTTTTTAATACCATAATATAAAGTGTTTTGTTTGGCTTTCACAAAAAAGCTGTGGTAAAAATGTTTTTAATTATAACAGTTCAAAATACTTAACGGATAACAGCACACAAGTCAATTAAGAAATTTCAGATCTACTTGAAAAACGGAATTTTAGAGCACTAACAAGCTCAAATCCATTTTCCATGCATTTCTAGTTGCACCTGCATTTTCAAGATAATTCTTGACTTTGAATTCCCCGACTAGTAATATATAATATTGGAAAATGCAGGCCACCCGAAAGCTGTTGGAACATTCTTCTCTAAGATTTTATTTTAAGATGACAGCAAGTGAATTGTTTTCTGGAACAGAGTTATCTGGTACTCAGATTTACTTCAAGGATTACATTTCCTGAAGCTCAGTTTGAAACTCTCTTGAAAGAAACAAGGAGAGAGTTAAGTGGTTGTCTGTGAAGTAAGAACATAAGCAGAGTTTGTCAGACAAAGAAGCCACTGAGAATGCCACCAAAATGACATTTTTCTAGGTGTATATCATGGAGGCTAACTTTCATGGTTTGTCTTAATACAAAACAACTTGCTTCTTTCAATTTCCATGGAAGTTTATTGTTGATTAAAAGATTAGGTGGACTTAGCTTTCCCTTTTCAGAAATCGAGTACTTGTTTTAGTATGCCACTGAGAAGCCAGCCACACAAAATGAATGCCATTACCGTATTTGGTCATCTTAAATAATGTGCTCCGATTTCCTGTCGCACACCGGCCACCATGGATTTGTGGATGTCTGACTCCACCGTGTGGTGCAGTAGTAGTTTTGCTGCTAAATTTAAATCTGTTACTAGAGCCTTCTTTTCTGCCTTTTAAGATTGAGATTCTCAGGAATAACAAATTCTCAGTATTATGAACATATATACAGTGTATATAACTTTCTAATAGGTGTGCTCCTATTATTTATAAAAGTAAATGTAGATCAAGGTGGGTCCTTGCATTCCATTTGCCTTTGTAACTATAGGGCAGAAATGAGCTCCCCACTGCCTCAGCATGTTCATTCATCAGTTATCTGTCATGATTACAGAACTGGGCCCTCCGATTCTAAATCAGATTAAAAATACTTACTGTTTTGTTTAGTAACAAGACCTCATAGGAGTAAAGCCTAACCTTTTAGACAATAAGACTACATACTGCGAGGATGTCAGAGCATATAGTGACCGGAGTATTTTATTTCAATCAATAACACTTAAACAAACCAAAATCTCAGATCGTTTGACCACAGATAGCATCAACTACCCAAAGCCAGGCCATTTAAAGCGAGATTTTTATTAAAATACAAAAATAAGGTAACATCTTATTGATTCAAATAGAATAAAGCAAGTGGGAGGAACTCTTCTAGATAGAGAAATTTATCTTCTAGGTACGGACATCAGACACTTGAGAACTATTTCAAAAATAATATGATTAAAATATAAAAACCAATAAGTGGTTCTTCAAGAAGAATTTTACAGTATAAAATCATCAAATTATCTAACTACAAAGCAGCACATAGCATGAATATAGTTATTTACTTCTTAAGTGTCCTGCAGAACATACTGAAACACAGATTTAGTTTTTAGCACTTACAATCTGTAAGAAAAATCGAAGTTCCCACGGTGCGCCCCACGCCAGTCATGTCAGAATCTCTGGGGAGACTCAATCATCAGAATTATTGGAAATTCTCCTGAGTATTCTTACATGTGGCAAAGGTTGAGATCGACTCTGGAGAGTTCATTATTGGTCATGGCTGAATTGCTCCAAAGTCTTTTCCTCACATCACATTTCTTACCACTCACTCTTTGATATTCACACCTATGACATTGTCAAGATTTCAATGGGGGGGAGTTGGGGTGACTGTCTTCTATTTTGATTATCCCCTTACTCTTATGGGAAATGAATGAAGGTAGAAAACATAGCTGAGAATTCCTGGAGAAATGAATTAATTCAGGCAAATAGAATTTGCAGCATGGATGTTTGAAGATGAACTTGGCTTGGTTTTCTTATTTTCTTCTTTGTCCCCTAATTCCACATATCTTAATGTGCCAGTCACCTTGGACGTGCCTCTAAATCATTGTAGGAGCCATGATAATCATGTGCAAATAACCACTTTAATGTCTGTAATTCTTAAAATTATGAAGACATTTCAGTCTACAGTTTTTCTTTCCAATTATGCCAGTAATTTCATAATTTCGAATCTCCAGTATGTAAGAACAAGCCAACGTGGGTACCGGTTGAAATGCTCTATATCATGAAATGTTGATGATACACACTTTATAGAGAATACTGCGGTATCACTGAGATTACCACAAGAAGCAGTGTGCTGCCTGGCGGTGATTGCAGTAGCGCGACTATTCTATTTCTTTTGTCCTGCAGATTCCTGATCCCATCTTTTGCAGCATCATCTCCCACATAGTAGATTTATGTGCATGAGTAGAGGGGAAAAATTTGAAGCAATTTAGGAAACAAATTATTATCAAAGGAGAGGACCTCATAATCAACAAAGAAAGTGCTGCTATATTTCGCTCATCAAGCTGGGACTTTTGGGTACTCCAGGTCCACTACAGACCAAATTTCTTCCTTCTGTCTCTTTTTCCATCCCATCAGCAATGTAGCTAAAACTTAGTGTCAACAAATAGAAAAGAGGGATCTTTTTACTAAAGCAAGCTGTTAACTTAAGCTGACTACATTAGCCACACATCAAAACAATTCATAATTGAGGTCTTCCTGTGTTTATTGAAGCTAAATCTTTGAACTCAGTTTAAATATATTTGGCCATTTTAAAATGTAAGCATTCCAAACTATCAAAATCAATGGCTTAAAAAAATAAAGATCTAAATGCAGATTTTGGTCTATCAGATTAAGTTTACGATTTCATTATAGAATAAAAAGGACTTTCACGGTGTAAATAGGCACGTTTGAGTGCCAAACGACTCAGAACAGTCTAACTTTACAGCCTACTTTGCTGATTTATGAATTAGACAGTATAAACCCTCATAACAGAGTTCATTCAGGATTTATGTAATAATGGAATAATTGAATCATCAAAGGAGAATATGGAGATCTATTACAGACATTAGGGTTCAAATATTAAACCCCACATAGGCATGGCAGAAATGTTTTCTTTTCTTTTTACCTAGCAATATAAATATGATGGTAAACATAACACAATTAATTTTAAATCTGTTCTAACATTGCAATGCTACCTGTGTGTGTTACCGTATAGAACTGATTACTCCCCAATTTATAATGACCATTACCATTTCAATATGTTTAATAGTGTGGGAAATAATTGCAAGCAAGTGTTACAGAAGATACAAAAGATTAGAAATATGCTACACATCATTGACTATATTTCGAAAAATGGCACAATATCAGGTCCTCACAGGATGTATAATAATAAAGAAATGGACATCTTTCATATTATAAATTCAAAAGTATACATCTTAATTCTGCAGTTCAATTACAGCATCCTGTTGTGAAAAACTATGCATTCTAAATACAAAAGGTGAAGCTAGCTGCGTAATGCTATGGTCACAGTGAAGACTCTTGAAGTACTCTGAATATTTTGAGGCAGTTTAGATTCAACCTATTTTTTCTGTCTTATTTTTCTGTCTTATTTTTCTTATACAAATAGATATTTATTCCCAAAATAGCTGACAGTGAAGTTATAAATCTAAAATGCACACCCAGATAACACTTGGTATCACAGTCACTGTTGTAAGTTTCTTTGTAGCATTTATGACTATCTGATGCTTCTTTGTTTGTTTTTTAATTAGTTTATTTGTTGTTGTTTTCCCTGTGGACCTCAATTCCCTACCCACCAAAGTTCAGTCTGTAAGAGATCAGGACTGCCTAGAAGATCCTCAATAAGTATTTGGTGAATTTATTCAATTCCACAAAGATTTACCACATTTAGTCACTAAATACATGCCAGACAAATGTGCTAGGAGCATTTTTTTAAAAAGTGGACAAGCCCTGGGGCGCCTGTGTGGCACAGCAGTTAAGCGTCTGCCTTCGGCTCAGGGCGTGATCCCGACGTTATGGGATCAAGCCCCACATCAGGCTGCTCCGCTGGGAGCCTGCTTCTTCCTCTCACACTCCCCCTGCTTGTGTTCCCTCTCTTGCTGGCTGTCTCTATCTCTGTCAAATAAATAAATAAATAAAGTCTTTAAAAAAAAAAAAAAAGTGGACAAGCCCCAAATGGATTTTGCCATCTTACCATAAGACAGCAGGGAAGAAAGATGAAAATCAAAGAATTGTTGACCAGTCAAGTTTACTATAATCATGAAGAACCATCTTTAAAATGGGACTTAATGGTATCATGACAAAAAAAAAAAAAATCGTAGCATGACAATATCTTGTCATAGTGCTTTATGATACTGCCAAGTTTTGGAACTTCAGGACACTTTAAAAATACTTTGAGTAGTACACAATAAAATTTTTCACATGAGAAGGAATGATTAGTGAAAGTAAATATTCCAGCCTTTCCAGGTATTCCAGTCCTTTTAGGGACTGTACTTTGCGAATGGTGACTATTTTCAAAGCATCTGCATTGTTTTCTTTTGATCATTATCATAATTTAATGAGGAAGGTAAGTCAAATATTTAGCCTTAAGAAAATATTTGAAGAGGCTAGATTATTGATTGAAACCAGGGATGGGGATAGGGAGTTACTGGAAATGTACACATACAATCATTTGAGGGTACTATAGAAATGTTCTAAAAATCAAATCGTGGCAGTGGTTGCACAAATCCATATTTACTAAAAGTTCTTGAATTTTGCGTTTATTGAATTCTATGGTAGATAAACTATACCTTGATAAAGTTGATTTTAAAACAGACCATATAATAGAGAATATCTCAAATAGTATATTAAAAAATAATTTCAGGGGCGCCTGGGTGGCTCAGTCAGTTAAGCATCTGCCTTCGGTTCAGGTCATGATCCCGGAGTCCTGGGATCAGAGCCTCAGGCAGGCTACCTGCTCAGCGGGGAGTCTGCTTCTCCTTCTCCCTCTCTGTCTGCCCCTCCCCCTGCTCACGCTTTCTCTCACTTGCTCTCTCTCTCAAATAAATAAATAAAATCTTTAAAAAACTAATTTCAGCTTACCATCAGCTTTTTTAGTCTGTTTAGATGTATAGTCAAGGGTGAAATGTGAGGAATTTTGTTAAATAACCTGAAATTAACTTAAGGGTTAGCTGTTTATTATTGACTATCCTGGTGTCCACTGTAAGACTTTAAATAGTAATATTATAATATTTTAGTTGTTCGTAGTGGGATATACTTAATGGATTCCATTTGTAAAGCATTTTCACTGAAGCTGGGACATAACTCAGATCTGCTTTCACCACTTTAATAATTAGCTCTCTATCAAGCAAAAAAATTAACCTGTAGCCACTACACTTCCTCAAATTTCTGTGCAATATTCCACTTTTCTCCTGAAGTTTTGTCTCTGCACTTACCTAATTTGAAAAGTAATCATAATTGCTTGAGAATGTAGATTTATAATGGACTGTTCTATTATCATTACCATCATTGTTACTATAACTATGAATAGCATCATTTCTCAGATATATTACAAGGAATAGTAATTCCACACAGTGTTCACTTTTTTGGCTTTAAATGGTTCTGTCCCAAATTTACTATCAGAGTAGTAGAAGGGGGATAGAAGAAGATGGTCATCAGCTAATTTCTTAAATTTCTTAACATAAAGCTCCACTAAAGTACTTAAAATTGAATTAACAGGGGGCGCCTGGGTGGCACAGCGGTTAAGCGTCTGCCTTTGGCTCAGGGCGTGATCCCGGCGTTATGGGATCGAGCCCCACATCAGGCTCTTCCGCTATGAGCCTGCTTCTTCCTCTCCCACTCCCCCTGCTTGTGTTCCCTCTCTCGCCTGCTGTCTCTATCTCTGTCGAATAAATAAATAAAATCTTAAAAAAAAAAATTGAATTAACAGTTAAGTTTATTTTGGTGATATTAAAATGTTCGCCATTTGGCATAAACTTGCATACACATGTATATGTATATATGTGTGTGTATATATATACACACACACACACACACTATTACATTTATGTGTATACTTATTAAATACGTGCTGGGTTCCAAAGTGCCTTACAGACCTGAAAACAACCTCTAATTAAGTCGTTATAATACAAAAAGCTCTTTGGCCTGTTGCATATTCCTGAGAAAAGTTAAAACTTCTGCATCTGACAAAACTTAATTTATAGGTAACATGCCTTCTATCTTGTCTAATTAACTTATGGGATCTTTCTATAAATAGTAATAAAAAAAAACCTGTGTGAATTTCTTCTTTCTTTTGTACCTACCAAAATATTCAAATGTATATTCTAAAACTTTCCAAAATTCTTTGCCCACTACCATAAGTAGTGCACTTTTTTTCATATTCCCAAGTGTTTTAAAAGTACAAATAATCCAAGATCCTTTAGTACATTTTCTTCCTTTAATTTTGTGAGTCCATATTATATGTGGCCATTTCCTCTTCTTGAGGGTACAATTTCAGAATTGTGATTTGTTTTAAAATGACTAATCTAATAGTGTTACATTTCTCCATTAATTGTCTCAACATGACATCTTCTAATACTTTTTCTTTCTGAAATATTTTAGTTATTTTCTCTGGAATCATTTTCTTTATTTGACATCACAAAAGCTCCAGCAATTATTTGCTAGAAAGCATCCTTTATTCCATTAAATACTTTCAATAGCTACAGCTTCATTTTGCTTGCCATTTTGTCATTAATTTGATACATGAGAATGGTCTGATGAGGTAAATCATGGTGAAAAGGCCTGCTCTCTTCTCAGTTAATGGTTAAATGCTATATTGGAAATGTCCTTAAAGTTTGATTAATTTTTAGCACTATAATTTGCCCTTTACCATCTTTAATGGAAAAATGGTTATTTCTATTTCCATTGTTGTTTCCTGCTTTCTGTGTATAGTGCTAGTTATAAATGTAATTGCAGTATTGTCACATGTCTTTTCTTGGGAATGGCATGATGTCATAATTTGCTTTATATTACTTTATGAAGAAAAAAAAATCTAGTGATCCTGAAGGGTATTAGACTGAGAACTCCTGTTACAGCGTATGTGGGTGTTTGAAATCAGTAGCCTTGATCTGCCACTTCCTTTCATTTTGTTTTTGTTGGAAATTACTGATTTTATATAAATACAAGCTGACAACTTCACAAGATCAGTTCGTTGGTTTTCTTTAAACAGTTATCACCCATATCCTGGTAGACGTATATCTTGTGTGAAAATAGAACTCACATTATACAGCTTTTACATATTTTTTGAAGATTTTATTCATTTGAGACACAGAGGGAGATAGAGGGCACAAACACGGAGGAGGGGCAGAGAAAGAGGGAGAAGCAGACTCCCCGCTGAGCGGGGAACGGATGTAGGGCTCGATCCCAGGACCCTGGGATCATGACCTGAGCCTAAGGCAGTTGCTTAACTGACTGAGAAACACACACACACACACACACACACACACACACACACACACACACACGTGAGCTAGTGGGGAGGGGCGGAGGGAGAGGGGAAGAGAGAATCTTAAGCATGCTCCAGACTCAGCACAAAGCCTGACACGGGGCTCAATGTCAGGACCCTGGGATCATGACCTGAGCAGAAACCAAGAGTCAGTTAATGAAGTGAGCCACCCAGGCTCCCCACCTTTTTTTTTTTTTTTAAAGCAAGAGCACACAGGAGAGAAAACAAAAGGGTAATTTGAGCAGAGAAATATTCCTCCTGATATCACAGTGTGTATTAGTATATGAAATATTCTGAGATACTCTGTATAACAGACACATGTTTATCCTTAATTTCCCAAATATATTTACTCACTGGGCTTTTTTTCACATATAATTTACTTAATTTGTAAAGAAATTTAGATCTCTAATCATATTAGAACAGTACTGTGGATGTGAGACTTTTTCTAAAAATGCTGCCTGTAAGTTATGTTAAAATTTCAGGTTTAGATGATGTTCAAAACCAGTTTTTCAATTCTAATAATTTTAATAGTGGTGATCTTTCTAAGAGTACAGACACTCAGCCTCTCAACACTGTCTAAAAGCTTGATATAAATATGAATATTTCAAAGTCCATGTAATGCTTTGCATTGAGTTCTAAATTGCCAAACTTTCCTTTCACATGTTACGTGGTCCTTCACATATTCTGGTGACAAATAAAGGTTCAGTTCTGGGCTGTATTTTTGTAAGTCATTGTCGTCCCTGTTGTTTATGAGTCATGTGTGGAATTTACCATCAGAAGACCCGTGTTTCAGTGATCACTTAAGTTATCTCGGCTTTGTTTTGTAATGCCAGGCTACTAGAGGCAGCTTTGAAGGGTCAGTCTTTAAGGAAAAAAAAAAGTTGTACCAATTAGAAATTGAAAATTAAATGCTGAGTTTTAGAAGAGTCCTTTGTAAGGGAAGGGCCCTGCTACGTAAGGTTCAGTAGCTTCACACCAATTCCCCCTCTCCAAAGTAATTCTGACTCTACCCACATCTCGTTTTTCCTTCCCTGAAACAGAGCATACACACTCTGCATGTTCCAAACCCAGTCTTTGCTAGCACATTTCTCACAGCCTGGAATGAGATCCCATTTTCTTATTCTCTACCTCTCCGAAACCTCTTCTCAGCCATATGTAATTTAAATTATGATAATTTCTTAAAATTTTACCAGGTTCTGTAGTAGAAATGATGGTGCCCCTTTTGTCATATAGCTTGTTTTTTTAATTATATTACATGTATTTCTGCTTTTTAATTTTAATTTATATCTCTATGTTCTATCTTCCTAGAACAAAAGATCATTAAGAATAGGGGCAATAGTGTTGTTCTCACTATATGGATTTGACTAGTAGAGGAAAAAGTGAATTATACACATATTCCTTTAGCCTTTTATACTAGAAGGGTAAGAGAAGAGTACTAGAAAAATGAAGGGGTTCAAAAACATGTGGATAGATAAGGTTGCAGATGCATAATTTGGGCACTCTGCTCTGAGTATCTTTTTTTTTAAATTTTTTTTCTCATCAATTTCCATCCCTAGTTTCCACTATGACTGTACAACTTCCATCACTTTCCTTTAGATGACTCCTCAACCCTCTTTTCTCTCTTCCTCAATGGATACCAAAAGAATCTCTTCCTTATAAATAAATAATACATCATGACACAATTTGAAAGTAAATATTTGTGCAAACTTGAGCAGGTATTTTTACATACACTGTAACATCTGATCTCTTTACCAAAACCAGTGTAGTTGTCTACTGCAAACATGAGAATTTTCCCAGGACTGCTGATAATGCTTCATTACTGGCTTATCATCTTCATCCTTAGTTTAGAGAGGAGAAAATGGAGTTCACAAAGGTTTGGTGCTCAGGTGGTAATACAGAACCCTGAAATTTAAAGATTTGTTTGTTTATTTAGTTGTCTATTTATTTTAGAGAGAGAAAGTGCATGCGTGCACATGTGAGCAAGGGGGTGGGTCAGAGGGAGAGAGGCAAAAAATCTCAAGTGGACTCCCTGTGGAACGGGGAGCCTGAGGCTAGGCTCAGTGGGGCTCCTTCTCACCACCCTGAGACCATGCCTGAGCTGAAATCCAGAGTCGGACACTTAACTGACTGAGTCACCCAGGTGCCCCCAGAGCCCTGAAATTTAAATTCAGATTTCTCTTAACACTCTTCTGTTCTGACTTATAGAAAGCATCAAGTAAGAAGCCCGTTCTGCCTTTTTGTATCAAAAATGATCTTAATGTCTTACCTTTGAGTTCTGAAAAAGTAGCACCTCTCTTTCTGTCAGTATTTTTTGTTGATTATTGATCTTTGCTCTTTACTCCTTGTTTCCCACAGGATTTTTCTAATCAATTATCTTATTTTTTTAAAAACAAACTCTCCCATCCCTTGGTTCCTTTTACATAGCCTTAATACGTGTTTGAGTCTCATTGACCATATTACATTATGTGGAGAGACAAAATTCTTCAAATATAATCTAAGCTATTTTTAGATGAGGATTTCCTGGTCTTCAAGTTTCATCCTTGGAAAAGCTAAGTTTTGCTCTTACCACTGACTCTGTTCTAGCTACAGTGCTCATTGGCCAGCTAATGTACACTTGTTAGAACTTCCCTCATTTGATGTGTCCCAAATTAGCACTTTTGACCTTTCCTTCATTTTTAAAACTCTTACATCACTTGATTGAAGTGGCACCCTTTCTCTTTCCTGGCTGTTCTGCTTCTCCTTCTCTTGGACTCTTCCTTTTCTTTCTTTGGTGCTTTACTTCTTCTCCATATCCCTTAAATTCTTGTTTTCCATGGCTCTCTCCTGGCCCTCATTAGGGCCCTCTAATGTTTGAGTACACTAAAATAAATACTAATTGTACAGGTGCACACTGTATATAGTGATTAATAAAATTCAAATTCATTTCAAAGTATTACTGAATTTATAATCACATTCTCTTGGTAACTATTAGCAGTAAAACTATTATCTGTGATTCTGATGAACTTAAAATTTTAAACTTTCTCTTCATATTGAAAAGTTAGAGTTTTGCATATAGGACATGAGGTTATTAAATACCTCATTCCCACCAACTTTTCCAATTATATTTTCGCTATTGTGCTTCATTCTGTATTTATTATTTCAGTTCTCCCAAACCCTCCATGCCATTTATTACCTCATTTGAGTACCTTGTATTCCCTTAATCAGGAATGCTTCTGTTTTTAAAAACTTCTGTCTCCTTGCTTATTCAGTATACTACTTAGAACATTGAGGCAGAAATAACACAATTGAATTAACTAAAACAAAAACAAAAATGAGGGAGGGAGGGAGGGAGGGAAGGAAGGAAAGAAAGAAAGAAAGAAAGAAAGAAAGAAAGAAAGAAAGAAAAAAGTTTGTCTCATGGCAAGAATAAAATTTGTCTCAGGAATGGACTAGAGCCTGTGTTTCGGTCGTTTGCATCAGCTATTTATCATTATCACTTGGGATCTCTCATGAGATTATAGGCAATTGTTGGCCGGCTCTGCAGCAGCAGGTAAGCTCAACTGGACTGGACATCCAAGGTGGCTCAGTCATGTCTAGGAGTTGATGCTTATTGTAACTGAAAGCTCACTTGGGATCATTCACTGAATCACTTACCCACTGCTTCTTTACATGGCTTAGGCTTCTCAGAACATGCCAGACGGGTTCCAAGAGGGAACATCTTAAGAGCCAGTGTTCCAAAAAGGTAGAAGTTGAAGCTGCTAGTCCTCTTAGGGGCTTTTCCCTTAACTGACAAAACACTACTTTTGCCCTCTTCTGTTGGTCAAGGCAGTCAAAGGGCCAGCCTAGGTTTAAAGAGGTAAAGAAACTCCACCTCTTAACGGGGGAAATGGTAAGAAGAGCACATAGTATGGGAACTGTTGTTACAGCCATCTGTGGAAAATGCCCCATTTCCTTCAGTCTGTGATTGAAAGCCATCAGTATTTTTGCTTATACCTCACTTTTTGGCATCTATTTTCTCTTTCGAGTCATCAACCTTTGCTACTCCCCAATGGACACTGGAAACTGGAGACTTCATAAGCATAGTCTCCTAGCATATGTGACTATTCTCAGCACCCACAGAGCTTGGCCAGACTTTGTCCTGTCAGTTCTAAGAGAACCTAATGGGGCATAAGTATTGTTCATGTTTTAATCATCTATGACTTGGGAGTGGTTAGGTTTATGTGGCACAGACATGGTTGTTATTGACCTACTTTTTTTGAGGGGGTATTTTCCATTTAAAATATCATGATCGTAAACCCTCCCCCTAAAGCATCTGCTACTGCCAGCAATGCTTACTAACTATTCAGAGTTCTGCTTTAACATCACCTCTCCTATGACATCTGTTCACTTCCTTGTTAAGAATTACTCTGTCCTACATACCCCCATTAAATTGTATAGATTCTTTAGCATTTATAACTTTGTGAGTAATCTTATTACGTGCTTACATGTATCCCTAACCCCCGAACTCTATGCTTTTTGGACAATAGTGTATACCTATATACAAGGGAGTAATTCAACCAGTGAAGATATATATATATAGTACATATTTGCATGAGTCCTTGCTCTTAATTATTTTATGCCAGAATTGTAATTACTTAAGTAATTTATCATTTGTCTTTATAATTGTTAGGCTCAATATGTTAAGGAATGATATTAAGGCATATGTGTACATTTATAGCTTTGTATACTAAGTAACTCCTTCGCCACTCAACCCATTTTCTTAGGATAATTCGCACTACTCATTGCAGGCTTGTAGTTCTCTGTGGCAATTTACTGCTAATCACACTGATGTTATTTTCTAGTAATATGTACTGGAACTGACTCCAGTTGGTATAAATTAGGTTACACTAATATGCATTATGCTAATTGTTTTGCATGAAGATTTTATGAGCACCGTAGTATAAGTTAATCCTTTTCTTTTCTAACTTGCTTGTGATAATCTGACAGCAACTGATATTTAAATTAGAATAATTTGACAACTTACTTATTTTTGCTGAAACTGGCAGAAAGAAATGAATGAATTTATTGTTTTGGTCTCTGCACACTACATGATTTGACTGACTCCTGAAGCAGGCTCAGAAGTGTACAAGTCAAATACAGACATACTTTTGAGTAGAACTTGATCAAAAATGTCTACTCAGTATAAAAAATACAGCATTTTTATAGCTATTTAAAGTTCAAAAATCAGTCTCTTTAGGGAGCTCTTAAGTATCCAACAGACAAAAAACAAGGCCAATTAAAGGATTTAACTTCACTTTCCTAAATCCATAATTTCCCTGAAATTTAAGTGAAATATAGTGCAGAATGAATGAGTAGATATCACAATGAATATTGTCCACATGGAACTTTCTCATTATATCTTATCCTGTCACAGCTAGCTTTGATATATATATATATACACACACACACACACACACACACACACATACACACATATACATACATAAACATACATGTGTGTATATGTGTATGTCTTGTCTTTGGTCAGATTTGAGTGTAAATTCAAAGATAAAAGAATATCAGTCTTTCATATTAGATATAAAAAGATATTTCCTTCTGAAAATATCTGAAATAGCTATGCATTATCACGGACTCGGAAGGATAATTTCTTTTTTCATAATAACCCAAATAGGAGAGACATAAGCTATTTCATTTTTGATAACTTTTGGTAAGTAAAGAAAAAAAACCATTGTCATTTTAAAGGAGGCTACATTGTAATAATGTTTTAAGAGAGTTCCTGAATTTCATCTTCTTGGCAAGTGAGTTATTCTTTGCAATAACCTGCAGAGCATGCTGACTAATAATGCTGTCCTCCCAACAGAAAATCCAATCGGATTTGACAAGTCATGAGATCAGTTTAGAAGAAATGAAGAAACATAACCAGGGAAAGGAGACTGCCCAGAGGGTACTGTCCCAAATTGATGTGGCACAGGTACATACCCCTGCATACACTAAAGAACTTGTTTTTGTTGGGTATTAAATCATAGTCTATATTAGACAATTTGGTTATTAGAAAAATTGGGATTAAGGGCATTATTTGAAAACTACAATATGATAAATAATAGAGATTTAGGGGGGTTGTACATTTTAAGGATAAAATCGGTTAATAAATTACCTTGTATTTAGTATCACATTAAGGACAACTACTGAGTTCTCCCAAATGTATGCATTCTTTGTGCTAGATAAGTAGAAAAAAATTGCTGTACTTTTTTTAAAATCTTGTATATCCTCAGGAATAAAGAAAAATCTATTAACAAAAATCTGACTGCTTGTTTGGAATGTGAAATTACATGGGTGCTTTCTTACATTGTCTTTACAGAAAAAATTGCAAGATGTTTCCATGAAGTTTCGATTATTCCAGAAGCCAGCCAATTTTGAGCAACGTCTACAGGAAAGTAAGATGATTTTAGATGAAGTGAAAATGCATTTGCCTGCATTGGAAACAAAGAGCGTGGAACAGGAAGTAGTACAGTCACAATTAAATCATTGTGTGGTATGTATTTCTGAGGACAAATACACAGCTACTCCTTGACTTTCCTTACTAAGCAGTCTGTGAAAAAAAAAAAGAGGTATGTGTTGATGATCGTCCCTTATAATAGAAGATTGTTTTCAGATAACTGTAATAATTAATACTATGTAATTTAAAGACTAAAAACAAAAGTTAGCACAGGTGTATTGAGATACAAGAACTTTTACTGAAATAGTAGCCTTTGAATACATCCTCTATAGGTGTCTTTTCTGAATCTGTAATTCTCTAAGGACTGTGCAGAATATAAGAGGAACTACCTTTATTTAATGTTTATAGTACTTTGAATATGTTTTTTAAATGGAAATTCTAAAAAGAAATAGTCTAGAAACAGCAGCAACAGCAACCATAATAAAAACTATTCCAGAAATGAAAACCAAGTAAGCTCTTCCCCAAACCCTAGTATCTTTCCATTCAACGTCAGTGCTGGGTATACACTGAAATGCCACCAGACCTCAAAGACAGAATAAAAAGGCATGAAAGGCATGTGATTAGTTTGTAGCATAAATCTTCACAGGGTTGCGGAATCTTGAGCTGTGTCCTTTGTTGCAGTTATTGGATATTCGCCAAGTCAGATGATGGCTCTGACAACATAAGGCTTAATTGTGAGGGCATCTACTGGAGTAATACAACTGTTACTTAACTCTGTGTTTACTATGGGCTAAGAGTAGAAATTCACATAAAATAAAAGTACTGAGGGGCGCCTGGGTGGTGCAGTGGTTAAGCATCTGCCTTCGGCTCAGGGCGTGATCCCGGTGTTCTGGGATCGAGCCCCGCATCAGGCTCCTCCTCCGCTGGGAGCCTGTTTCTTCCTCTCCCACTCCCTCTGCTTGTGTTCCCTCTCTCGCTGGCTTTCTCTCTCTCTGTCAAATAAATAAATAAAATCTTTAAAAAAAATAAAATAAATAAAAGTGCTGAATATTATTAACATTAAAGGTAAAAAAGGTTATCTAGTTAGTACTTTGTGTTTTAGGTATTGTTTCTGTATTTACTCCATAACATAAATTTAAAAGAAACTCTTTAGATGCCTTTCAGTCATATTGTGAGTGGGAAAGTATCATTTAACAAAAAAATATTTTTATGCAATGACATTTCTTCATAACACAGACTGCATTTTAGTGGCATCATTATTATAAATATTCCTACCCTGAAAAAGAAAATTTGAATATAATAATGTATAATTATTAGCTGATATTAGATGAGCAACATTAGGGATTCGTAGAAACATATCTCCTCTTAAATTTTGCAAAAATTATCAAAAGCAAAATGACCCAAGTATACTGTCATCATGATTAAATATATTCCCAAAGGGACAGCTGTTCCCTTCTATGAACAGGTCTCTAATGGTACATAGTAAAGATGAGGTGAAAACAACCCCCCCGGGAACCAGCTGTGACTGTGCCCTGACTCTTTACAGTGAAACATTTTCAAGTTCTTGCTCAGTTTGGTTCGGATTCTGGTTTAAATGTTATTAGCAATTCAAGTAGTCTTTCTGTAAGGATATCTTTTCTTTACAACTTTCATATATTTTTAAATTACTTAAGATGGCCTATTGCATACACTGTAGTCATTGCCTTTGCCTTCAAGAAATTTTTGTTCAATTAAAAAATGTCTTCCCAACAGGAACGCAAATAAATATAAAGGATATTTCCATCCCTCAGTGATAAATATTTTCTCTGCATACTGAATGGCATGGTGTTAATGGCTAACAGTTCTTTGAACTTTCAATGTAAGGGTAAATCACTGAGATTTTTTTTTTTTTAATGTTTAAAGAGTAAATCATTTGGAAATAACTCTGATTCTAAAATTCACTCAGTTGATTCCCTCCATACAGTTACTGATTGAATGTTTCTACATACCGAGATATATGGATAATTTCTAAGATAAAAGTAAACTGAAGTAAAAAAAATCATCTGGAAAGCTCAGAGAAGAACCCAAAATTATTAGTAAAGGAATATTAACACAAAACAACTGTCAAAGAAGGGATTAAGATGGAAATGGATTATGTACGTAGCTTTAACGAATAAGATATTTGCTCAGCCTTTACAGAAAGTGTTATTAGGCATTGATTTTAAACTGAGAAGAGAGGATCAACCCAAGTTTTGTTCTAATTCCAAGAAAAAGCAATTACCTACTAGTAACTTTATTTCTTAGTACCAATAAAACAGGTAGTTGTTCACACTTACCACTGAACGAATTAAAGTAATAATGTATAACGTAAACTATTATATATGCCTGTCTACATATATATACATATACATATGTGTGTGCGTGTATGCATTCATGCACACACATATCTTTCCAGGAAAGTACTTTGTGTGATGACACGTGTTTCATGAGACTTTGTTAAAGCAGTGTACTTTTGTGAAGTAGTATGTGTGTTCTTTAAGGTTGTGATATATATGTGAATTTTTAAATAATATTTTTGTGTCTGTCTATATATAATTAATCAGCCCCATTAAGAAAATACATTTGTATAATGTAATTAACATATTTAAAATTACCTTCCTTCCTTACGTATGACTTAATTAATATATGTTGAAATTATGATCTGGAAACTTAAATGTTTTATGCCCACTAAATGTGTGAGAACAGCAGTGAATGTGTCTGTCTTGGCCACCACTGATTGTCTAGTGAATCCGGTAAAATGCTACTCCATTAAAACTGCAAACACGAAGGGCAATTAAGGTGATCTCTACCTCTCTTTCTTTTTATTAACTATTGCAGTGTAATTTGGACACTATTGCTTATTATTATGTTTTGTTTTATGTTTGAACTTAGAATTTGTATAAAAGTCTGAGTGAAGTGAAGTCTGAAGTGGAAATGGTAATAAAAACTGGACGTCAGATTGTACAGAAGAAGCAAACAGAAAACCCCAAAGAGCTTGATGAAAGAGTCACGGCTTTGAAATTACATTATAATGAGCTGGGAGCAAAGGTACGTGCTCACTGAAACCACAGACACGGGCTACTTACCACTTTCTTTTGAAATAGCAAAGCAAGAGGCAGTGATGATGCACAAATAATGTCTTAGAAAGTCTTAATCACATCAAAAACTGGGGATGTACTGTATGGTGACTAATATAACAAAATAAAAATTATTAAAAAAAAAAGAAAGTCTTAATCATTTTCTCTCAATAGATAGATATGTACATTTATGCATAGTCAGAGATACAGATTCCCCTGTGCAGTTCTTAGTAGGAAACAATAATTAATCAATACGGGTCTTCTTTCCAATCTGCATTAAAAAATATGTACAGCTCAGAGAGGTTCTTACTGGCCCATCAGATAGTTGTATAAGAGTTTCTTTGTTCTAAACTTGGCCTTCTCATTGTATAAATTTACTTGTGATGACCTAAAGGCTAGAGCCTTTTATAAACTAATGAACTTACTTACGTTTAGATACAATGGAGTTGACACATTCCACATAGACCACATTAGGTGTAATAGAGTTGTCACATTCTGTAGAAGTTACTTCCTTGTGTGGCAAGCCTTGCCTAATCCAACACATTTGGCTAATAAGGTAGAATGGATAGCCAGTTAAGTCCTATTGCTCTGTGACTATTCATTGTATTTTTGTCCTGATAGATTCCAATGACCAATTCCATGGCACTGTTAATTAAAGATATTTACATCTCTCTATCCCCTTTCCAAAACTGTGGAATGACTAGGAGAATTATCTCACTTCCCTCAAATCAAATATTCTTTGTATATTTCCTATAGATTTAAAACTTTGATGGTTCAAAATAATGTTGGTAATCATAAAAAGTAGTCATAAAGGCATGAATTGTCAACATCAAGGATTTATCTGTCCTTTTCTGTGCTGTTATTTTACATTATTCTAAACTTTCTAAAATATTTTTTGGTGCTCATCTAAGGTTTAAAGTATCAATGTAGTAATAAAATAATCATTTCTGTCCTTAAAAAGTGGTGATAGCTTAACATATTATGTGGTATTTGAGGGACTAAATGTATTTTATTAATAAATACCATGCTTATTTTCTTAAACTTACCTAAATAAGGTAATCTATTATTGGCATTTATGGCCATTTCTGAATAAATACAAGTTTAAGTACTTTAAGCAAGTACTTTTCTTTTTTTTTTCTTTTTTTAGTAATATTTTTTAATTATATTATGTAAGCAAGTACTTTTAAATGACAAGTACTCTGGGATGGTTTCACTTTCCTAATGCTTAGTGGGGAAAGATGAATAAAATAAAATAAGGGCCAAAGCAGAAAAAAATAAAAATGCATACATTTTAATTCCATTCTGACTGAAAGAGCTTTACTGGGATCAATGAGGAGAACAGAATATATTTTAACAGCTCAGGTTCTTGACTTTATTAAATATAACAACATTAGTGAGAAAATTGTCACTTCATCTTTGACACAAATATAAATTTGTGTCCATATTTGTGAAGTAGCCATGCAGACACAGATTTGTAACATTTCACCCTGTAAATAGATAGATGGTTGTGTCTTAAAGCTACTAATTGCAACTTACTTTTTACTGAAAGTGAATTTTAGATTAAAATGGAAATCTGGAAATAACTGTTCATATTAGTTGATGGTCTTTATTTTTGTATTTTAAAAACCTTCGAATTTATATTTCACATGTTTTGAAAGAGAGCTTACTCTCACGTTATGGCAAAGTATTTTCCTTCTCATTGGATCGAAAAGTAGGGAACACTGATACACAATAAATAGCAAAGCGGGAGAATCATCTTGAAATAAAATACATTTCACCTGCTTCTATAGCCCACCAAGCTACCTCTGGAATAAAAGACCCTTAAATCCTTGTGGCGAAGTTTATCATTGTGTTAAAGATACCACAGATAGTGAAGTTGTATCTGCATTTGGTATCTCCTCTAGTATTTATAGACCTTTACAGGTGCCACTTGTTCTATATTTAACATAAACTGAAGAACCTCTAATAGTAATCCTAATGCTACAATTTGTTAATTTCTGGAAAGCTATTCTCCATGCTCAAGAGTTTATAATTTGACCTTCTGTAACTTTACACTAAAATAATGTATTAATAGGTACTTTTTTATTAAGAAAATGTACATTTTGGGGAAAGGTGGTTTCTTTGTTTTTTCAAATATAAACTGTTGTCTGGGCCTTTTTTTCCTTTTACCTTGAAGAATTTGCACAAAATCTTTGCCTTTGCAAGAGTAAATTTTACATGAAATAGTCATTGAATTTAAAGCAATAAAAATGATGTCAGAAGACTCAGTGCCCCGAGTTAAATATAATTAGGAAGTGAATGACACTCCTGAAGATGTAAAGCCCTGTTTAACCCTGAAAATATACATTTGAAAGTTTATGTTTATTTAGCCATTTGGCACTTAATAATAGCATGAAAGCAAAATGAAAGATGACTAAGAAATCATACTTAGCTTTAACAGCATGACAGAATACAGCAAAAGTGTAGGGCAAAAATTTATTTTGGAAATAAAGATTAAGAAACAATAATAAAAGGAATATATATAAAATGTCAGGTAATCCTTCTCTAAGAAAATATTGTCTGCATCTAAATCTTTGAAGCACCTTCAACAACACTGGTTTCATTTGACAAAATCAAACTAAACAGACTATGATTATGATTATGATTATTACGTAAAAAAGACAACACTTCTAGTTTAATTATCTTCAAAATTTATATGGTTGTACTTGCCTCAATTCAAGGTATATTACTTTTTTGTTAGCTCAGGCTGCCATAACAAAATACCATAGACCAGGTGGCTTAAACAACACACATTTATTTCTCACAGTTCTGGAAGCTGGGAAGTTCAAGGTGTCAGCCTAGTGAGGACACTCTTCCAGGCTTGCAGAAGCCACATTCTCATTGTGACCTCTCCTGGTGGGGGTGGGGGGACGGAAAAGAAGGAAGAGGGAGGAAGTGGGGTGGAGGGTGAGAGAGAGAGGGAGAAGCCGAAGGAGAGGGAGAGAGATCTTTCTTCTTCTAATAAGGCCACAATCCTATCAGATTAGGGTCTTACCATTATGATCTCATTTAACCTTACTTACTTCCTAAAGATCCTATATCCAGGTGCAGTCACACTGGGGATTTAGGCTTCAACGTATTAATTTTGGGGGGATATGATTCAGTCCATAGCACTTTTCTTACAGAACGTAATTTTGTTTATTAGCATCAACTTAGCTTAATGATTAAATGAATAAAACTTCAAGAGTTTCTTGTGTGGCTTCTCTATGCTTTGATTTTTATGGAAACACATGTAGCAATAGTCCTATCAGCCTAGTGCATTTTCCCATCAACCAGTGACTGCTGAGGCATTGTACTGCAGGTGGCACTCTTTTAAATGTATCCCTTTTCCATACACACACACAAAATGTAAAACTCAATTTTCCTTAAGATGGCAGTGTCTCCTGTTTTATTAAAATCTATTTAGCTGGATATAAACAAAACAGAATAAATAAAAATCAATAATGCATTAGTTCTGGGAAGATAGGATTTCTTTGAAATATTGAATCTGGAATTCTTTTTCTACCAATAGTGCATAGCAAAAATAACTATGCATGGAAACACACTGTAAGGTATATATTTTTTCTCCTGCACACAAATAAAAGCCTTACAGTCAAAAGGGCAGATGCTTTTAATTCCCTGAAGGGGGAAATCTGTAAAAAGAAAAAAATTGAATTTGCAGCCTAAACACTTTTTTTTTTAATGTACAGATACCTCTGTTAAAGAAACTAATACATTTTGTCGAGTATTTGGAATTCATATCAAAGTTTCGGTGTGTTTATTTTGATTGCAGCATTTTAAATTCTTTAAAGATATGCTTACTTTGCCATTTTTCATGCTTATGGCTGGATTCTTATATATTCATATCTATATTTGTGTGTGTGTGTGTGTGTGTGCATGTGATTGTATGTGTATAGATAGATTGATAGATTGATCAGAAGAGTTTCTGGGCTTTTTATTAAACCAACCAACCTAGACCCTGAACACTTACAAATTATAGGCACATCTGGAGAGGTGGTGGTGAAGTACAGATTTGTTAATGCTCCATATGAGAATGTGGAAGAATGTGATTTTGAAGGTTTTAGTTCTAAACACTGAGAAATGGAACACAAAATCAGGTCATGATTTTCTCTATTAATAAGGGTGAAAATTTTGTTTTGGAATTTATTTTTTTACCCCCATTGTGTGGCAAAATATACTTAAAGGGGCAGTGAGTTATTCTTTGTGTTGTTTCTCTGCAGACGTAAGACAGTTTTACAGATGCAATGATAATAAAATTGACCATTTTAAGTATTAAAGTATTGCCTCTTGAGAGAAACCGTATTCTTTCTACATTTTGATTCCTTACCAGCAAGAGCAAACCTCATTTGTCTATAGAGGATTGTAAACTTTGCCTATCCATTTGCAGATGACTGAAGGTTTTCTACAGGAAATCCGTCATTTCTTCAGTTATACTTCCATCATTCAGTATATTTAAAAAATTTGACCATAAATTGTTTTCATTTGTATTAAAGAAAATAATTACAGCTGCTTTTTTTTTTCCCTCCCTTTTGGAGAAAGGATCTCTCATCTTCCCTAGACTGTGTTTATTCACCACTAATAGACTATACTGTTTTTCTAAAATATTGTTTTTAAAAAGTAAGAAAAATATTATTTTAAAATGACAGAAATATTAAAGTTCCTGTTAAGTGGCTATAACTAAATCTGAATTGAAGGGGTAAACTAAATTACATTTTATTATCATTCTTTTCAGGTGACGGAAAGAAAGCAACAGTTGGAAAAATGCTTGAAATTGTCCCGTAAGATGCGAAAGGAAATGAACGCCCTGACAGAATGGCTGGCAGCTACAGATACGGAACTGACAAAGAGATCAGCAGTTGAAGGGATGCCTAGTAATTTGGATTCTGAAGTTGCCTGGGGAAAGGTAAAAACCCATATCACTGAAGGTTATTTTTAAGACACAAAGAAACACACGGTAATGTGAGTTTATAAGAAACTATTAATGTGGAGCAATAGTGGAAATACAAGCATTATCTTGCTTCACTTTCCCTTTCCTCAAAAATTCATCAGTAGCTTAACTCCGTATTTCTGAATCATGGTAAAACCAGCGGGCGGCTTTAGTAAGAATCTCCCCAAAGCTTGTTTAGAATTAGGGAGGTTATGAAGAAGTCCTTAAAAGTACATTCATCATTAGTCAGAAAGTGAATCCAAAGATGAGATTGAGTGTTCCCTAGCTTGCCTCAGACAGACTGCTTTAGAGGGATTCCACCACTGTGACCAGGGCAGGGATGGAGAGACTGCACACAGTTGGGCTGGACAGTACTCACAAGAGCAGCAGATTGCTGGTGTCACAATTTAAAAAAAAAAAAAGTCTCAAGGGATCTGTGCGGCCGCTGTCATTTCCGCCACCAAAGGGCCCAGGGTTTTCTTTAATCCTAGCTGGTAAATTCTTGCTCTGTCTCTTGACAGCCAGTCAGATATTTTTGCTCCCCTAAAATGTAAGGTCAGGGTGCTCATAGCTTAATTTTTTTTTCAGTTGATTCATTACTAGATTACTTGAAAGTGCATTGATATAAAGGAGATAGCTGATATTAATATGTTTTCACCTTAAACTTTGCTGAGCCATTAGGCATTTAAAAAAAAAAAATAGCTGCACTCTACCCCGTTGGTTTTTTTTTTAATTAGCAAACACTGGCTTGTATCGGTGAGATGTTAAAAAGATCTATGCTTTTTTTTTTAATTCAACAAGGCTATTTAGATTATCCAAAGTTGGGAAATTTTAATTGCATTATGTAAAAACTTACAACCATACATTCCACCAAAACTGAAAACTGATTTTCTCTATGTAAATTCAGAGGACAAGTAAATGTAAAATGTTGTTACATAAATATTTTTCAAGTAAATAGTAGTGAATGATTTCTTTTTCTTCCCTCTCAGAATTATTGGTAGAGAGAAGATGTTAAATTCCATCTTTTAGCTCAGGATCATATATGTTATGAGATTATTTAGTAGCAAGTACAGAGGGTACAGGTTAAAAATTACAGTGGCCTTATTTTTTTCCTTATTACCCAAGCAAGTATTATATTTTTTTGCGTGATAATTTAGTTTGAACCAATGGCAATCATGTACTTAGATGCAGGCTAGGCTGCTGTAAGAAATAAGCAAAAAATACCACGACTCCAAGAAGATAGCGGTTTATATCTGTCACTTAAGGTAGATAGTTTTGGATAGGGGAAGTAGTTTTGCTCCACGAAATTCTCCCAAGAGGTAGGTCCCTTTCATTGTATTGCTCTGCAGTCCTCTGGGTATTTGTATTCTTATGGTAAAACTTGGTCACCACCACACCTCCCTCCCAGCCCACAAAAGGGAGGGAAACCCAAAAGTGGAGGAAACCAGCTCTCTTTTAAAGATGGGTTATAAATGCTCTGTGCATTATTTTACCCATCTTTCATTTGCCAGAAGTTTGTCACATGACCATATTTAGTTTCTAGGGAAGATAGCAAAAGATGGGTCCTAACTGGGTGGACAATGTGTCCTACTAAAATGATGAGTAGATTTTGTTTGAGAAAGAGAGAATACATTCTGGGGGATGCATAGCAGTTTTGGCCCCAGCAGTATCACCCTGTATTTTGCATCATAAGATAAAGGTAGAGAAATACTGGGGCCCCTGAGTGACTCTCTCTGTTGAGCCTCCGACTCTTGGTTTTGGCTCAAATCATGGTCTCAGGGTCCTGGGTTAGAGCCCCACGTGGGGCTTCACCCTCAGGATTGAGACTGCTTAAGATTCTCTCTCTCCCTTTGTCTCTGCCCCTCCCCGTGCTTTTGCTGGTACTCTCTCTCTCTCAATCAATAAAATCTTCAAAAAGTAAAATAAAAGAGAAAGACCTTCATCCTCTGTTTCTCTTTATAAAAAACCCATGTCCTACTGATGACAGTTCCTACCATTAAGTACTCATAAACAAACAAGAAGACCCAGACAATGATTATGATCTATTAGAGGATGAAATACAGTAAAATATGCAGGGGGCAAGTAGTAGTACATGCAGAGGATACGTGAAAATCATCTAGGCTTTCTTCTCAGTCACCCCCCGTTAAAACACCCTCCCATTAAAAATACCTCTGATTGTTCATATCCAATTTAATGGGTATATTAGTTTGCTAGGTCTGCTGTAACAATGTTCCACAAATGGGTAGCTTAAATGGCAGAAATTGTTTTTTCCCTGTCTAGAGACTTAATTGCCTCTTTAAATTTCCTGTCTCCAAATTTGGTCACTTTCTAAAGTCCTGGGGTTAGGACTTTATCATGTGAATGTTGAGGGGACTTATTTCAGCTCATAACAGTGGTGTAGCTTTATAAATATAATTTGGAATGATACCATAATGGTGCACAAAGGAATAGAGCTAAAAGTAAAGGGGATTTTAAAAATTCTGACTACAATTTACAACTGACTGAGGTAGAAACTATGAAAGTATGGCACACAAGAACTTCAAATTCCACAGTCCCTTAAGGCCAATGAGTAAGTCACCTAAGGAGATATTTTTGCATTAGCTTTACCATAAAATCATTAAAATATCATACTATCATATAATTAACTTGGCAAACATTTCTAGATTATTCTTGTCATATTAGAAGGCTTGAGTGGTCTGGAGATGCGTCAGCATATTGAGTCCATCTGGGAAGTATTTTCCGTAAACCAAAGAGCAATACTAATTTGACATCCAACGAGAAAAAAGTATGGAAAAGTGGAATTTCTTTTTTATATAATAACTTACCACTTTTTTTTGGATCTTTTGAAACACTAAGCTGCTAATGCGGTAGGTAGGGGCGCCTGAGTGGCACAGCGGTTAAGCGTCTGCCTTCGGCTCAGGGTGTGATCCCGACGTTATGGGATCGAGCCCCACATCAGGCTCCTCCACTATGAGCCTGCTTCTTCCTCTCCCACTCCCCCTGCTTGTGTTCCCTCTCTCGCTGGCTGTCTCTCTCTCTGTCGAATAAATAAATAAAATCTTTTAAAAAAAATAATAAATAAATAAATTCACTTAGAGGGTGCTGAAACCTTTTTTCAAGAGTCACAATCATATAACAAAAACATGTGACCTACAGATCTAAAGCAGTCACATTTATGATAATTTTTTAAGATGAAAAAAATCAAACTCATACATGAAACCCCGTAATTCCGTAGTACATTCTCATTTCACATGCTCTCTTGGTAGATGGAGAACTTGACTCCAACTGTTAAATCTTGTCTGCCATTTCAAAGGATAAATGTCAGATTTTTTTCAAAATAAATTGAGTATTCATTTAAATGCAATACATTGAATGTACTTGCCAATCATTCCAAGTATTTTTGACTTGGAGAAAATTTGAATATGTAGAGTCAGTTTATTTTTAAAGTGTTTCGTTTACTTCTACTGAATTTCTTTCAGTTATGTTGATCTAAGAAAATTATATTTATTTACACATAAAAATATTTGAATGTCTAAATAAAAATAATCTTTTTTTTTTTTTTAAAGATTTTATTTATTTATGTGACAGAGAGACAGCCAGCGAGAGAGGGAACACAGCAGGGGGAGTGGGAGAGGAAGAAGCAGGCTCATAGCAGAGGAGCCCGATGTGGGACTCGATCCCGGTACGCCGGGATCACGCCCTGAGCCGAAGGCAGACGCTTTAACGACTGCGCTACCCAGGCGCCCCTAAATAAAAATAATCTTATACATCAAATTTAGTTACTAATGAAGTATTTACTTGACCTTTAGTTTATTCAAACAGAGCATACGTTCAAATATATTGACTACAATTAAATCCTTTGAGCTTTACTTCTACTCTATTTTAATTACACTTATTTATTATGTATCTAGTTCCAGAAAAAAATATCCAGAGTGGCTTATAGAGATACATATGATTCATCTGGTCAAGCACAAATAAATTAGAAAACTAAAGAAATGGGAAATTACAGTAGGAAACTTTGTACAGAAATATGCCCACAGTATCCCATGGGTAGTGGAATAGGCAGAGGAGGCTAAAGCCTCAAAACGTGGCACCAAGCTGGGGCACCTCGGTGGCTCAGTGGGTTAAGCGTCTGGCTCTTGGTTTCAGCTCAGGTCATGATCTCAGGGTCATGATCTCAGGGTCATGAAATCAAGCCCTGCATTGGGCTCCACACTCAGCATGGAGTCTGCCTGAGATTCTTTACCTCTTCCTCTCCCTTCTCCTCTGCTCCTTCCCCGGTGTGGGCTTGTTCTCTCTCTCTCTCCCCCCCCCCAAATATTTAAATAAAATCTTAAAAAAAAAGTTTGGCACCAAGCTTCCTATTGGGCAAAATAAAAAGTAAACATACTTTTTGTTTTTGCTTTTGTTTTTACTGTGCTAAGAACCCTTAACGTGAGATCTATCCAGTTACAATATTGTATTGTTAGCTATAGGCAAAACGTTGTACAACAGATCTCGAGTTTACTTATTCATCTTGTATAACTGAAATGGAAGTAAACATACTTCTGAGATTCAAAGTGTTCAAATTATTAAAACTATCATTAAAATAGTTTTAATGTACTATTGAGAGCATTTTTCTAAAATTGAGATACAGAAGAAAAATTAGACGGGATCATAAATGAGATAGCACCTTTATTAATATTCTTATAATAAACGTAATAAAAAGGCTTATATTGCCATTTTTCTCTCAGTTTGCTTCCGTGCAAAACCAGTGCCATGAGCCCGACCCTGGACTTCCGTGTCTTCTTCATGAATGAGTATGAGTATGGCACTGCAGGGTCCTTTTGATAGGCCAACAAAGTTGTAGAAGTGGACTTTCCAAAACAAAATCTCTCGTTTAGGTTTTACTCCTGCTCCAAATTCTATAGTCACATGTTCAAAACCAGAGGTGTTAGAGCACATAGCCCTCCCAAAAGATACTGAGTGCTGTATGAAACATTTCAAAATGTTTAAAAGTACTGTCCACTTGGGGATGACTATAAACCTGAGAATCTCTTAGGTATCTCAGATCAGATTTTTGGAGGTCTCAAGAAAAGAAAGAATGAGAGAACTTCCAGAAGTAGCTAGGATGGTGGCGAGGCTGATTAGCTGGAGGCACAGCTGGAAGCAAGAAAAACTGTCCTGTCAGCTCCCACCATATGCTTATACTTCCAGATTGCAGTTACAGGGGAAAAAGTGAATACATTTAAAAGGTAGTCCATACCATTGAAAGGTAAAAAAAAAAAAATTAAATTCAAATAACAGGAAGCAGACTTTTTAGAATAATAACAGAAATGAGATAAAAGTTTAATAATAGGAATTGAAAAGTTATACTGTTAATGGTAATTTGAAATTCCTAAAGCTCGGTAGCCCTTTCCCTGTATTTTAAAACTCAAACAGTCTGCCTCCATTAGAATGGTGATAAAGAGGGAAAAATTAATATTAAGATTTTGAGGGGCGCTTGGGTGGTTCAGTTGGTTAGGCTTCTGAAGATTTCGGCTCAGGTCATGATCTCAGGGTTATGAGATTGAGTCCTGTGTTGGGCTCTGTGTTGGGTATGGAACCTGTTCAAGATTCTCTCTCTCCCTCTGCCCCTTCCTGCCCCCTGCTCGCTCGCTCTCGCTCGCTCTCAAAAAAAAAAATTTTTTTTTGAAAGAGTGGATCACTCCCAGCTGCATGGTCTGGACAACAGAGATGGCTTGAGGAAACTGTAACTGTCATGTTTGTTACAGTTCCAGGATTAGACATTTTCTCCCCTCATACCTTACAAATCTCTGTTAAGGGAGTTTGCCAGGTTGAGATCAGAAACACTGATGTCTATAGAGTAGAAACAGACACAGTGGAAGGAAATGGTAAGGCAAACTAGAAGAGATTAGCAGCACCTGGAAAGTTTGAGTACCAGCACTGCACAGGATCCCTGAGCTGTCATGACAGCTTCTATCTTCTTGGACTACCATGGGCATTAACAATTTCACTTGCCGAGAGAACAAGGAAAAATATGTGTTTTGTTCACTGGTGTTTCCCTTGCACATAAAATAATAATGACCCATAGTGCATGCTCAGTAAATATCCATTCAGTGAAATGCAATTTAAGAGATGACAAAACATAACGAAAAAGCATTTTTTTTGAGAGAAGAGAAAAATGCTGACGTGCTTCTGACATTATGGTGTTAGAACAAATGGAAACATGAACAATCATCTGATCAAATACTCCCATTTTATAGATGTGAAAATAGAAGTCCTGACACACAGAAAATCCACAATTAAAATCCAATACTATCTTTGATTTCATTAGCTTTTTCCCCACTATAATTATTGTTAGAAGTTGTATTTTCTAATAATTTTAAGGTAATCTAATTCTAACATGACACAAAAAGGTATTTGTCATTCACAATATGAAAAATATACACAATGGCCAAATTTAAAATGCAGATTAAATAAGTGTGCATGAAAATTAAAAAAATGAAAATCCTGTGTGCACTTGTCTCCTATTATAACCTGTAGTCTGTCGCCACTGGTGTGATTTTATATTTTAGATTATCACTTGTTAATGTCTTAAAATCACTTTGATTAGTTGGATATAAGTCAGTTGATTCCCAATATCCCATTATGGCTACAATTATTTAGCATATGATTTGAGCACAAAAATATAACTGTAGGAAAGTAAATAGTTATGTGATTAAATAGAAGTTTATATCTCTGACAATCATTATGTTTGGAAAATGTAAGCTTCAGCAAAGTATGATTTTCTGTCTTAACCACTAGCAAATTTCATGTATTCCCAACTTAGTTTCAGTAGTCAAAAATTCAAAGCCATTTAAATAATTCAGCTACATTAAAGCCCTTTTAATATTCACAGTGTTATATAAAAATTAAAATGATCAAATATAATTCCCTGAAAAAATTATTTCAGTTCTTTAATACTTTAAATCCATCAGCTTTTTGGATAGTTCATATCTCCTATTTTTCATAAATTGACCATTAGATTTTATTAACAGTAGTGTCGGGATACTGAGAGTTGCCTGAAAGAATCACACATACACACAGATGTTGAATTCAATTCAGGGTGTTAAATAATGCAAAATAATTGATGTCTAAATAGCCATTTATGTAACAAGTCATTGTGATTTTCACTTTGATTTCAGGGACAGATTTTTATAATATTCAACATGAGGAAGAACAGTGATAAATTTCCTCAATTATCTTTCTTCTGTCACTTTAGTCCTAAAATTTAATGACAGTCAACTAGTAAAATCTCATCATTTTGTTTGCCAATTTGTTCTCAGCATTGGCTGCACATTGAAATCACCTGGGAAAATTTGAAAGACTATCAATGCCTGGAGCCTATCCCCAGAGATTATGATTTAATTGGCCTGAGTTTGGCCAGTGTCTCTAATAATTCAGAAAGTTTGAGAACCACTAGATAATGCAGTACAAGTAATCTTCTGAGATCTACATTCAGTTTAGTCAACCATGTCCTGTATTTTTTTTTTAAACAATCACCTTTCATAGTTTAAAGAGATCTGGCCTCTGGTCCTAGATTATCTGGATAATTGCTTCAACTCATCACTCCTCTTAGCTATAAAAGCATGAGAACTATTACTTATTTCTAAAGTCTGTTACACTATCATCCCCATGAAAAATTACATATCTTTTTTTAAAGCGAGCATAGTAATTTATCTGTGAAGTGAAATAACACTAGCAGACCATTAACTTGGTACAATGAATGCATCAAGCAGCTGTTACTTAGAAAATAGAACATCTGTTAAATGCCATTGGAGTCACTATTCACTGTCATTATAGTTATAGCTGTAATTTCTGTTCTGCACATTCTGCTATTATGAAATTCTTTTTTAATAGACAATACATTATTAATAAAAAGTCAATATACATTGCCATAAAATCCACTATTTAATGTTTTATATTCTTTTTGAGTTTATCATTATATTATTCCATCACATTAGCCTAATAATAAAATGTGTCCTAAACCACTAGCCATGGCAGAGAAATGTAGGGACCTGTGAAAACAATTAATATCATATTTTATCACATTTAAGACATTAGATTGTATGATGCACCATTGATTTAATTACAGCTGTAGTAGATGAAAAGAAACACTGCCACCTTAAACATGAATACAAATTCTAAGTGTCATGTCAATTTCAGAAATCTTAATATGTGATAAATGCATTTTATAATTGCAATAATGTAATTTTTAAGTTTTTTCCCATAACTATATTTTGTACCTAAAGGTGAAAGAACTCTCTCCCATTCCTGATGACCAGAAATGGTATAATATTTATGTAGACTGACTAAATGCAGAATCTACTTGCGGAAGGGTACCTTTTAAAATACCCTTTTGGGTGTGTTAGTTAACCCTTCATCCATATTAGAGGGAACTTGCATAAGAGATTAAGAAAGAGCTAAAATAACCCTATGATCCAGCCATTGCACTACTGGGTATTTACCCCAAAGATACAGACGTAGTGAAGAGAAGGGCCATATGCACCCCAATGTTCATAGCAGCAATGTCCACAATAGCTAAATCGTGGAAGGAGCCGAGATGCCCTTCAACAGATGACTGGATTAAGAAGTTGTGGTCCATATATACGATGGAATATTACTCAGCTATCAGAAAGAACGAGTTCTCAACATTTGCTACAACATGGACGGCACTGGAGGAGATAATGCTAAGTGAAATAAGTCAAGCAGAGAAAGACAACTATCATATGATTTCTCTCATCTATGGAACATAAGAACTAGGATGATCAGTAGGGGAAGAAAGGGATAAAGAAAGGGGGGGTAATCAGAAGGGGGAATGAAACATGAGAGACTATGGACTATGAGAAACAAACTGAGGACTTCAGAGGGGAGGGGGGTGGGGGAATGGGATAGACCGGTGATGGGTAGTAAAGAGGGCACGTATTGCATGGTGCACTGGGTGTTATACAGAACTAATGAATCATTGAGCCTTACATTGGAAACCGGGGATGTACTGTATGGTGACTAACATAATATAATAAAAAATCATTAAAAAAAAAAAAAAAGAGCTAAAATAAACAAGAATTTAGTAGCATCTTAGTAAAGCGAGAAAGATATATGGAAATGGTATCGTGGCACATTTTTTTTTAAAGATTTTATTTATTTGACAGAGATAGAGACAGCCAGCGAGGGAGGGAACACAGGCAGGGGGAGTGGGAGAGGAAGAAGTAGGCTCACAGCGGAGGAGCCTGATGTGGGGCTCGATCCCATAATGCCGGGATCACGCCCTGAGCTGAAGGCAGGCGCCTAACCGCTGTGCCACCCAGGTGCCCCACATTTTTTTTTTTTAACTAAATGTGTGAGTGAATGAAGACTGAACCTATGGGTCAGGAGACAGAGATTAAAAAGGTTGGGGGTGGGGAGTGGGAATGATAGGAAGTCAGAGAAGTTATCCTAAGAACCTAAGTCACTAGGAAATTCCAGGAAACCTTTTGGAAGCCATTGGACCTCTGAAAAAGTGAGAGGTCAAGCCCAAGTGGGCTATGTTTCTCTGCCCCTGTTATAGTTGTAGATGTGTTTCTATGGGACCAGATTATTAATCTTACACTTTTTACCATTTCACCTTTAAATAAAATTAACAAAAATATTTCCATCACATGATGGTGTGATCATTAGAAATCAACAGAATGAGTTTTTCCATCCTGCTAACCCATCAGTGTAATGAATTGATAAGCTGATGGCTGAATCCTGAACCTCATGTCATTTTAAATTAGACTCGAGTGATTTAACTTTTGGATATGAAGAATGAATAAGAATGTATATTCCATCCTTCACTGAACACATGGGTATCTTTATTAGGAGAAGTTAACCTATGCTACCCCTTTTTTATTATAAGGAAATTGGAGTAGCATTTGAAAATTGCTGTGGCTAGGAAGAAGTCGACAACACATTTATGTCTTTGAAATCATAGAAATTAGTGTTTACTGTTTTGACACTATGCTGGAGCTGGTATCAAATCTTACAGATTAAACATATGGACAGTAAAAATGTGTTAGCTTTAATGGCAGTTAATATTTAAACCGAGTTCTTCTCTTAGCTGATATTTTTCCTATGTCGTTAAGAGCCCCAGGTGCCAAGTGTGTAGTTCACATTAAGCTGCTGGTGAAACTACCGAAATTGGACTTATGATCATGTCATAGGTGAAAATAAAACTTAATATGCATAATTTTGTTTTTTACTCAGTCTTAAAATCAACACTAGAAGCTGTCACATTACGACAAGATTGAAAAAAAAAAAACTGAAAGTTGAGTTACAACTTCATCGATTTAGTCACTGAATTTGGACTTGTCCATTCAGAAGGGTAGACCCTTCAGAACATTCTCCATTGCTCACCCAGCACGGCAGCCGGAGAAGGCATGCATGCTGAGGATTGGATGCTTTTTAAGAGAAGGAAGTATCATGTTTTGTTCAACTCTTTCTCCCCATCTCACCAACCCCTTAAGAAACTACATTCCTTTGAGAGGTATGCATGAGGGTATGGAAAGAATGGCCAAAACAGTAGCTGGAGTTCAGTCTAGTGGTTCAGTTCTCAATACATCAGCAAGTATAGACATGCTTATGGTATGGAAAACTATTAGAGCTGGGAGAATGGTTCCTTGACATCACAAAATTTATCTTTTTGGTTTCCAGTAAGGATCCCATATTTTTCTTTTGGTGGCTTTTGATTCTGACCTTCATATTTTCTGTGTTGTTTGGCACATTGTCTGTAGTCAATCCAAACCATCCGATCCTTAATGGTGAACTTCAGTTTCAAGTATCACCTCTCCCTTAAAGCCATTCATGCTCATCGCAGCCATGACTCATCTTTGTCAATAAATTATGTTCTTTCTAGTATGATACCGAATTATTTGATTGCACTTTAGCCATTCTCTGCAGCTACACTGTGGGTAAATTTAAATCAGGGTATGCAAAGACTACTTCCTTTCTAATCTCTGGCAGTGATTGGCACAGTACAGAGTGGATATTAAGCACCAAAAGCAAATTCACTAACTGATATTTAATTGAGATCTTCAGAAAGCCAGATCAGTATATTTTTTTGAAGTCTAAGATGATAATAAAGTCATGATTTTAATTTAAAATAAGTCTGTTATACACCTGAAACTAATGTAAAAATACTTTTGTAGGAAAAATGAAAATCTGTTCAATGAGCACAGTATTTTTCCTAATGATAAATAGCATTTATACAAATGATTTAATACCAGTTTGTTCTTGAATGCCAAATGTGAAGATTTAACTCTAGGTTTTTTGACAGTAAGAGTGGAAAGAGTGAATCACTTTTGGCCATAAGCAGTGATGAACCACCATGATAGTCACTGCTTTTTTCAAGCTTATGTTCATTATGGCAATAACTTTCATGTCTTTGAGTTCTATCTTATAATATTGGGGAAGCTAAAGTGACACTAGAAATTATCTACATTTCCTGTTTTATTCTTCATTAACTGAATGAAGTATCCCTGGACATTAAACGTTTTCTCTTGAAAATTAGCTATAGAATTTTGGCAGATGTTTAATCCATAATAGTTGGTTGTGATCCATGAACTTTTGGCAACAGTATTTCCTAAATTCAAAACTTCTAACCTTTCTGAGATTTGGAAATTTCCATTGCCTTTAATTGCATTGCCTGGCATAGAAGAGACAAATGTCTGTGTATACAACTTTTTATAGCAAAGCCAAAATATAGTGTCATCTTTAAGACATTTTAAGAGATAATTAGCAATCCAAATACAAAGTAAGATTCAACTTTTTAAGGTGTTACTTTTGCAAATAAATCATCTCTGGTGACAAGCCACTAGTCTGGAATGAATGCAGGAAGGAGGGCATGTTCATTTGCCTGTCTTTCCGTATCTTTGACAAATACATCTTGAGTATAAGTTTATAAGAGCAGAGACTTTCTTTGTCATTTATTCACAGTGCCTAGAACAATGGCCACCATATAAGGTTTTAAAAGTTGTGTTCTACACAAGGATGCAGATGAAAGGAATGAAAGGGCTGAAATCTAGCCCATGACCATTGACAAGTCAAATTCCAGAGGGGCCGTTTTCATGCAAAGGAGGCATTTCTCATAATTTTCTTAAATTACGTAGAATCACCTATGTCATTACTACAACAGTGATGCCTTTAGTAGGAGCTCAGTAACATTGATGATTGCTACATGAAGGAATTCCTTCTATGAATAGCTAAGTTCACCCATGTAATACAGATGACACGTGCATTACAGATAACCCTTAAGTGCATTTGGCACTAATTACTTGAATTTCAGATATTTTTCTATTGGAAAAGAAAAACACAAATACAAAAGATTATCTTGGGTTAGGAGAAACAACATCTTTGTGCACAAATTACTTTATACAGTTTTTTTACCTCATTTATTCCCCCTATTTATGTGATGTGAAAGGCAAAAGCAAAATGTGTACACATAGTGATTTTGAATGCAGCAAGCCTGATGGTATAAAGGAAAGACAGCCACAGAGCATCTAAGAATTAAAGGTGAGTTACAAACTGGCCTCATAGAGACCCTTGCTCTTGGTCTCGATTACTTGGACCACCTCTGTTACTCTCCATACATGTTTCATTTGCCTCTTTGCAGGCGGGTTCCCTCCTCCTTATTACTGTTGCTGCTTCCCAGTGATTTTGTCTATGACTTTGGTTGGCGGTGAAGACATCAGTTCCATTTCTAAATGACTTAGCTGGTGTGTTATCACAGTCTCTGTATCTTTCAGTTAAACTTCTTGTGAGGATCCGGTCTGGCTTACCCCCTAGTGAAATGTCCCACAACTGTCTGAGGGCAAGAAAGGGATTGGGACAGAGGTAGGGAAGTGCAAGATGGTCACCTGGTCAGCTGTGATACATCAGCAGGGAAGGGCTGGGGGTAGAGCTGACTATAAACATTTCTACTAGGATCAGTTTTTCTATCAACTTTCTACATAATTTCTAATATTAAATGTGCTCATTTTCAAGTTTTGTAAGTCAAATCTTAGAAAATGGTGGCGTTCTCTTAAAGGTTTTCATATTGCCTCTTTATTTTCATGGGCCTCTAATTGAAATTAAAGTGTTATTTTTCAATTATGAATGTGAGCAGGAAACCCCAGTAATAGCAGCAGTTCCTGAAACTTTGCCACCAGTAAAGATGGCAGATAATTTTACATCACATTCTAGTCATTGTATATATTTCACGACACCAGTTACGGTTACCACTACTTTTAAATTATCCTAAGGATCTGCTAAATTATTATAGTAACACATGTTAGGAAAGAAAACAGGTATTACTATCTTACAATTTTTAAAAAGATATTTTGTATATTGTATTCCAGTAGAACTCCTTTCCTTTAAAATCTGGTGGACTTAAAAAATATTATTATAAGGAAGAGTCCTTGTGTTTCATCAGATTCCAAATAGGTTTGTGGCATCAAAATGCTGAAAGTGTCGGGGCGCCTGGGTGGCACAGCGGTTAAGCGTCTGCCTTCGGCTCAGGGCGTGGTCCCGGCGTTACGGGATCGAGCCCCACATCAGGCTCTTCTGCTGTGAGCCTGCTTCTTCCTCTCCCACTCCCCCTTTTGTTCCCTCTCTCGCTGGCTGTCTCTATCTCTGTCGAATAAATAAATAAAATCTTTAAAAAAAAAATGCTGAAAGTGTCTACTGTAGAAATACAAGAGCGCACTAATTGATGAATTTTCTAAAAGCAGTTGCTTATTTGTAGATGGGATTTCTGAGGTCTGTCTTCAGTCAGTACCTTTACAGATTAAGTAAATGTAAATATGTTTAGATGGACAATATGTATGTTTGTTGATGTAAACAATCATAAATAAATAGAAATTCATCATGTTTTTGTATACATATATGCTTATCTCTACCCAATAAGGAAACTACAATGTATATGGTATGATTTTCATCATCCATAAAGACATATGGAAGGTTTAAATCACTGAAAAATCTTACTGCAGTAACCATATACACAGCCATTTCAAAAGCATTAAATCTAAAGACTACAGTATATTACTCCAAGCTCAAATACTGTCCTTTTCACAGGCTACTCAGAAAGAGATTGAGAAGCAGAAGGTTCACCTGAAGAGTGTCACAGAGCTAGGAGAGGCCTTGAAAACGGTTTTGGGCAAGAAGGAGATGTTGGTGGAAGATAAACTGAGTCTTCTGAATAGTAACTGGATAGCTGTCACTTCCCGAGCAGAAGAGTGGTTAAACCTTTTGTTGGTAAGAGAAGAGGCTAGAGGATTTTCAACCCCTCTCCGTTATGAGAGAGAATTATGTATGCTTTGAATAATAATATTTATGTCTCCAAATTCCTCAACTTCACATAAATGCTAGCTCTTAACACCTATAACTATATTTTAATATTTTGCCATGTCTCTGCTATATTTTATATGGCGATCACACCTAAGTGTGATTTGACTGATACCATTTTTTTGTCTTTTAACATTATAGAAAGTAGGACAAACCTTTTAAGAATATTGTCTAACCAATATTATGTTATGGTATATCTCTGTAAAATTAAGGAATACCAGAAGCACATGGAAAACTTTGACCAGAATGTGGATTACATCACAAACTGGATCGTTCAGGCGGAAGCACTTTTGGATGAATCTGAGAAAAAGAAACCTCAGCAAAAAGAAGACGTACTTAAGGTAGCAAATAAAATATTATAAAAAGTAATTTTCTAACTGCACACCAATTATGTCGATCATCAAGGACTTCTTAATAAGAGTGAAAAAAGTTCTTCCTCTCTTCCTTCCTCCCTCTCCTCCTACTTTCCTTCCCTCCCTATTTTCTTAATTCACATGGGAGTTAATGACTTTGAAGAGTTTTGTAATCTGGATATCTGCCCATATCCACCTCTCAGCTAATTACACAAAACTTAAACTCTGATGACAGAGGGATTCCAGGATATATTTTGGTGTCATTTTTTGCAAATTCCTGCCCATTTGACTAGTTAGTAGTGTGTTCTTATATCTAACACAAGGATCAGTTTCCTGGTATCTTTCACAGCCTATCTGAGTAAACACCTGAAATTCAATCATCTGGACATTTTGCCTATGCAATGTCCAAATCTTCGTAATTAGTAGCAGTACTGAGCTTATATAAATCTGGATGTTTTTATTTTTAACCATATGTAAAGTAAACATGGCTTTGTGCTCTTTGTGTGCTGAAACCCATTATTAGGATGTCCTGAGTCATCTTTCAGAAAGGAAACTTAATCTTCATTTAAAAAAAAAAGGCACCTATAAAAGGATATGAGAGAGATAATGTGTGACTTTATCTTATTGATGCTATATTATCTCCATTTGATAACATCTTTCTCAATTAGGAAGAGTTGAATTTTTAACAAATTTCATTTAAATTAATGATTCCTTATTTTATTTTGCCAAAATAATGGTATTTAACTAGTGGGTTGCTATTTAAAGAACACTCAAAAATTGTAGTTTCTGTCTGAACAATTCATTTGTTTCCTTTTTATGAAATTGCTATTTTCCAAAGATTATAGTTCATTTTTAATGAAAAACTGTTGTATTTCAGACTATCCCTGAAACATATTCACTCTGTTGTGTGTACCTTATCTTGCTTTCTCTTGTCCTTTGATGTGTAGTTAAGGAATGCCACCTTACAGTGAATTTCCTTCAGGGTCTTTGAAATAATAGGACCTGAGTTATTCCACTTATACCTGCTATGACCCCTTGAATCAGGCAGAACCTCCCTCACTCCCTCTGTCTGTGACACAGAATCCTTATCTGTTGGAAAATCAATTTTTCCCCATGACACTCAATATGATAAACAAAAGGGAACTCAAAAGCACCCAGGAAGGAACAGAAAATTGTTCTTCAGCTACCTTTCCTCCTGAGCATATATTAGGATTGCTCCACAGCTATGAAATTGAGTAGAGTTAAGATAAAATAAGACTAAATATAAAAATATTATGATTGTTGCAGGTAACATAGAGAAGTCAGGAAAACATCCCTCGTCCTTCCTCAGGCTAAAAATAAACCTAGACCCAACTTAAACAAGGACAGTGACCTATTTTCCTGAAATGGCACACATTCTCAGTCTTCTCCTCTATTTTATGGAAGTTGGCTTTTTTCCTCCCTCTGTATTCTTCTGCATATGCTCGTTCTTTCTTTCTCTTTCTCACTCTCTGGCTCTCTCTCAACTTCCATTTAATTACTAACTTCAAGCCCTGTCTCTTGCTCACGGAATATAGCGTTTAAAGGCTGAAATGAATGACATGCGCCCAAAGGTGGATTCCACGCGTGACAAAGCAGCAAACCTGATGGCAAACCGCGGCGACCACTGCAGGAAAGTAATAGAGCCCAAAATCTCAGAGCTCAACCATCGATTTGCAGCCATTTCTCACAGAATTAAGACTGGAAAGGTAGGAAGATCTGCTCCAAGGTGGAAACTAGTGATAAATGATCTCTTGCGAAGGTTGCGCAGTACTCTGAAGGGGGCAAGCGACCCCCACAGCAAGGCTTTCAAAAAGAAAATGAAGGCCAAAATGTATTTAAGGAAATTTTACCACTGAATCTCATGAGAGATCAATCTCTCCCCGCTACACCCCCACCAGTCTCCCTGTCTCTCTCTTTCTCTCTTTCTGTCATTTTTCCTTTCATGCCACAGCTATTCTAGAACTGCATTCTGTACTGGTTTACATATGTACTTTCAGGGGTAACCTACAGCAAAGTAACAAATAGCATGCTGCAGGCCAACAACAACAACAAAAAAGCACAAAAGACATCCATCTAAGGAAAGCACTACTGACTTATTTTGCCAAATATAATATTGCTTGTGTGTAATATGGATCACATATCCAAAATGGGGCCTTGTACATCTCCTGCATGGTCTAGGGCGTTTGTATCTCTTTATTGGTTGTGCACATGTGTGTATGTGTGTGTAGTTAACTTGCTCTTGCTAACTGCCGGTACTTACTGTGACGAAACCCATTAGGCTACAATGACATGCTCAAGCAATGAAAACAAATAATTGCAAAGCTTATATATCTTAAATTTGTAATTTTATATGTCTATATTTATTCTATTTAATGAAGAACCAGGGGATATGGAACTTTTGCATGATAACCCTTTATATTTGTGTAACATTTAATGAAGACAAAATCTTACCTAATAGGTAGCTTGCAAAAATATATAAAAATATATAAATCCAACTCTTTTGGGTGAGCGTCACATTGCAAGGTAATTACCCCCAATTTTATAAAATGTCAATTGACACATTTTTCAATATATATGATATGCTTTCAAATACAAAAATGTATGTAAAATAAATATATGTATTTACATATACAGATAATTGCTATAAATAATCTTAAATGAGAAAAACGTTATTGAAATATTTGTGAGAAAATAGGATGTAATATGTCAGGTAAGTGTCAATCCCTGGAACAATAGGAAAATATGCTTGAAAATTATTTTGAAAAATATGGACACCCAATAATAGCATGATTTACAATTGCTCTATTTTCTAACGCATTCCAATGTATCACTGTTATATGTAGTAGTACATATTTAAAAGTTTCTAAAATATATGGAAATGTGATATGAATTTCAAATACTTTATACCCATGAGACATAGATATCCTTCAGAACTTGCCTTCCCAAAGCAAAAAGATACTAGCTTTCCTTAATGCGTTGCTTCTTCTTTGTAATGTTTAAGTTAATGAGTTAGTGATACTCATTTATGTACTATTTTAAGGAAGCCGTCCTTTCCTGGAAAATATCTGAAAGACTCCAGAATTTATTTTCACAGCATAATTGTTTTTTGTAAGAATTCACTCTGCTGTTTAAGACAATTGTTTTTACTTCTAGGGATTATCATTAGAGTATGTAATATCTAAACAACCAAAGCCTATTTCAGTCATCTTAAGAAATGGATGCTAATTCTTCATCACTATGTTTTATATTCTTTCTGTCACATATATCACTAAGCTATAGAATATTTCAAAGAAAACAGGGTATTATTTTCTTGATCCTTTCAACAGTAGATTAAGGCAAGATATGTCACAAGATTGTGACTTGTAGATATTGAAAAAAGAGTAGAATTCAACCTGCATGATAGAAACTGCCAGACTTAGCATGGCCAAGAGAAGTTTGTGAATTTTCATCCTATGTTCCGTACACATTTGTCAGTTACTTCCATATGTCATGCATTAGGTGAGCCACTCGCTGCACTTCTTTTATTTTCCGTACTGAAGAAAGGCATAAGAGATTTTAAATCAGTATTTTCAATTATATATTAATTAACAAAAGAATCACATTGTCACTTTTCAAAGTACTCCTTTTTCTCTAAATTAATAAAGATGACTGGATGCGATAGTGACCCCATTTGGGGGCTTTGAGAGATAATTATGCTCTATCGTGATGAAACCAAAAACATGGAGGTAAAGCTTATCTGACATTTTGCTGATCTGTTCAGTGCATCATGCTAGTGAGTGTGGAAATATGCACGGGTACAAAAGATACTTAAAAATATCTGTTTACAAACACAAACAAATAGTCATTGCAGCCATCTGACATGTTTAACACTAGTACATCTTCATGAAGATGTTCAATTAATGAGGTGATTCCAGCAATCACATAGTATAATATGAAGAGCAGTGGACATAGAAGACAGAATCCGAGGACTAACTTTGTCAGTATTAGGCAGAACATGTGATTTCTCTTAAATTCCACTTTAGTGTTTGTAAGATAAGGGAATTAAACTAGATTAGTAATCCTTAAAAGGAAAGCACCCCACCACCACCCCCGGCCCCCAAGGGTTATTATTTAGAACAGAATGTATAAAATGGATAACAGGACAGTTAGTGGATGGGTGGATTTCTGTCCTTTTATCTTTCTCCTTCCTGTGGTAGGATTCAAGAGATATAAGTTATGTCCATAGAACATAGTGTAAAATTTCTGGGTTAGATTAGCTAAAATTAGGAGTAATTACCTCTTAATAGTTCTAAAATTTGACAGTCCAGTCATCTTTTGTTGGTGCAATAAGGAATTTAAAATGACCTGTATGTGTGTTTGCTTATGGAGTAGGGTAATTCTGGAAGTGCTCTAATTCTCAGGGGTGACTTGATCTCAAAGTCAAGTTCCTAATACAGTAGAGCTTATGCATGGTAAGATTAGTTGGATAATGCCCTTTTTATGGTTAAGTCTATGGGCAGGTTTTACTTAAAAAAATTATCTGGGAAAAAATCTGCAGTGATAAATTAAAGTAGGTTGGGAATATATATGGGTAGAAAATAGACTCAGTATAAGAACTAACTTCTGGATCCTTTTAAAGGTGAACTAGAAAGGGCAGTTGAGTAGAGCAAAATTTTACCCTGAAAACCCACCGACAGTCCCTAGATTCATTGTTGGTGAAGAATACAAAGTTTATGTCTCCTGCAAAGACTGTTCATGACAAGAAATTACACAATCCAGAAGGCAATGAGCATTGGGGTCCTCAGTTTAGATTGGTTGAGAACTTGTCCATCAGATGCAGCTCTCTGCAGTGGTAATTTGTAACCATTAATGAGGAACAGCATGGTCAAAGGAAAAAGTTCTTAATTTCAAGCCACAAAACTTGCTTTGAATGTGATTGTGGATATGATACTTAGCCTCTCAGAGCCATGTTTTTATCTAGAAAAGTAGTAAGATGATATCTGTCTTATCTTAATCTGAAGTTTGTGGTAAAGATCGAATAACTTAAGATATGTAAAAGCATACATTTAAAAAACCTACATATTACTTTATAGTTACAAAATGATAAAAATCATTAATATCCACAATTATTTCCATCATATTATATGTTAGCCTTGAATGGCCAAATTTTGAGAATTAAGACAGAAGTTGATGGGAAAAAGAAACAGAGGAATGGCTGATTTCTCTTTCTGGCCTCTGTTGGTAATGGGCTGGGATCAAGAAGATGTCTTTGCTATTTCCATTGTAAGGATCAGCTTTATAGATTATCAAGCAGACCAATATAAGAAATACTAGGAAGTTCTGCTTGTCCCAAATATGACATGAAATGCTATCTCTTATTGCATTTAGTTTTATCAGTAGTGTCTGAGTGCTTTGAGAAAGCTTAATCTCTCCTAATCTGTATGAAATCAGTTTGAGAAAATGGCAGTTTTAATGGGGATGGTGAGAATTATAAAAATGAATCAGTGGTAACTTCCTAACCCTGGATAAAGTCAGTGGAATCAATGGGGAAAGACAACATGTCTCAACTCTTTCTGTCTCAGGGCTTCTGAACATGGTGGTATAGCAGGGTGATGGTGAGGAAGATGCTGTCTGGAAAAGAAGTAACAGGAAACAGATGCATAGAGGGCAGAAATAAACTGACTACTTAGTGCTGTTCCTTATGGCAGCTGTACTCCTCTCCATCTTCTGAGAAGCCAAGTTGGAGAGGGGAGTCTGCATTTTGAGAGAGATAGTAGTTGAGGTAGATCGTAAAGGATTAATGAAGAAATGGTTGGAAAAAAGGACCAATATGAATGATCTCTTACCAACCATGTAGTATTTCAGGTCACAATGTTTGGTTCTGCAGTACCTGCATTGCTAGCTAAGGTGTGATGAATTCAAGGAGCTTACTGTTTAATGGTGGAGCGAGATATGTTCATGGATATTGAGCCAAGAATGAGTGTATGCTGGGTGAATTTAGCAGCCACTCTAGCAACATAGAGGAGGTAGCAATTCAGGATAACCTATGAAAAAGCTCAAGAGTGTATAGAGTGTTCAGTGGAGAGTATATTCAGTTTACTTACGAAATGTAGATCATGGAGCGTGAAGCTTAGTTGTGGATGATAAGACTGAAAAGGATGATTAGACACAGTGTGGAGGGGTCATGACAACCAGACTAATAGTTTATGCTTAATTCAGTAAGCAATGAGGAGTTCTTAATGTTTTTTTTTTTTTCAGTGCACTGTTGAAAGGTTAGTCCAACAGTGGTTGTGAAGAGAATTCAACTTAGGGAAACCAATTAGGAAGCCATTGTGATAGTCTAGATGAGAAACACTGAGTACCTCAAATAAAGGGATATCTCTGGAATGGAAAAGAAGTGACAGTGTAGAGCAGTGACTTTCAAACCTTTCTGTACTTGGAGGAATTGTTAAAACATAGATTGCTGTCTATCCCCCGTCCCCACTGCCCATAGAGGTTATGACTCAATAGGCCTTGAGTGTGGCCTGATATTTGCATGTCTAAGAAGTTTCTAGGTGATATCGATGCTCATGATCTGAGACCCACTTTATTAAGATTTATGTGCTATTGGGGGGAAAAAAAGAGTTATGTGCCATTGGTATTTTATATCATATACTCTTTAATTTCCATAATGGGCCTTAAAATTGCTTTTAAAATTCATGTAGCAGTTTCTCTATATGTTTTAGTGTAATTATCACATGAGATTTGGACAGTCTGGTATCATATGTGTAAATATTAAGAGTTTTGTTGCTATTATAATTACAGTGTCAAGTTTTTGACCTCCAATCAGTGTTAGCAGATGCAAAAATAATCGTTCTTTGGATCAGAGACTTTTCATACATACACACACACACACACACACACACACACACACACACACACCTATGAGAAAGCCAGTGAGTTTCCCATTTAATGTAGAATATATCAGGGGAAAAAAAAACCCTATACGGTTGGATCTAATCTATCTTAACTAGTGGCTTTATATGTGAAAAGTAATGTATAAATACTTTAACGATAGTTTAGACAGATGTTTTGGCTTTCCTAAACATCAGTGGGAAATAAATAATACCTCTTATGACCTAGAATGTCAAAATAAGATTTATTGAATTTGAAAATTTTAAGTAATACCTAATTTTCAGTAATCAACCTTGTCAATACAAATATATTGATCTTTTTCCCCTTTGTAGTCTCTTTCTAATTTAACACCTCCAACAGAAGAGAACATGGCCCATTAATTGGTATGGTTGTTCTTGTTTGTATATGTGTATGTATTTATATGTGTACACATATAGATTGTAATACATGTGCATTGTTTTACACATACAAACACATACATATATATACACACTTTATAGTAAAATTTTCTACAAAGAAATTATAACAGAAAACAAATAAAAACTTTGGTGAGGTTCCACAGGAATTGCATAATTTGTAGGGTACTAAAAATGTAACAATTACAGTTAATATCCTCAAATAATATTAACAAATTAATACCCAAACCATGTAATAGTATACTTGCTAATTTTATTTCACTGAAATAAGTAAGAAATGAGCCTAGCAACAGAATTCCTATATCAACAACTTCTTTTCACATTTGTAATTTGCTATCCCTTTATTAAGGTTAATTCTGTTGAAAATTTAGTAACAAATCCTTCTTACAATCATTTAAAATGTTTTCGAAGTAGATGTTAATCCAGTTTGGTGAGCAATGTCATTTGCTAGAACTAACTGTGTCTTATTAGCATGACATTTAAAATATGTAAAGCTGTTTGGTGATTCCTGATTATGATCCTTTAAGAAGGAAAACTATTCCTCTGGTCAGTCATCAGATGAAAAAGTAATCATTCCTTGGACCAGGGACTTTCAGAGGGGACTGTGAGAGCCAGTGGGTTGCCCATGTTCTCACAGTTCGCCTAGTTAGAAAAATGTCAGATCCTAGTTCATTGCTTTGTCCACACCAGCATGCTGAAACCCAGCATACTTTATTACCTCTATTTATATTGTCAGTGTAATACATAGTAATATAAACATGTCTAATCTCACTTAAAAAACAATGATTTCATTGAACTTCTTTGTATTAAAAAAAGAATTGAACAAAAAAACAGAAATGAGAGAGGAAGGGAGAAAGGAAAGGAGAAAAGAAAAAAGATAAAAGAAAAAACATGCAGTCGTCCAAAGTGGTGTATTTTTGCTTTTAATTCATCTCCCTCATATATTTTTGTAGTACAATCCTTTCTTCTCCTATTTCAGCTGCTACTTCTGAACTCATTTAACCATGACGTAGAGAAATATTTCAAGCTATGTTTAACAAATTGAACCACGAATATATCTTAACCAATCAATATATTTTCTATCCAATTCTGAGAAGTATGACCCTGAGATTAATCTCATCAAATCAAAAGCCAATGTACTGGGTAACGTCCTTTTATTAACTCCACAAATTTGGGAAGTTACCACATTTTCACATTCTCATCCTCAAAGCATCAAAGATAAATCAGCACCTTACCTAACTATTAAAAGAATCCAGCCAATATAATGTCACTCTTCTGAGTCAATTTGCTTTATTTCTTAAATTTAATTTCTTATATTTTTTTGGAGTTTGCTCTTATGAATTTAAAATGAGTGAGTGAATGAATCTATAAACTTTGTGATTATCTTCATTCTAGATAGGTCTTTTTAATATGCATATTTTTCTTTGCAAGTTTTCTTTCCTTTCCAGATATTTGGATTTGAAATAACTCTTCATATCATATCAGTAGTATGTCTTTTCTGTATTACAGGATGTTACTGGTCCTTGAAACTTTATTCCTTTTGGTTTCCATGAATTATTTTATTTTTTTTATACCTACATTGTAATGATAAATTTTCAAAGCTGCAGAATGGAAAGAGGAGACTGATTGATTTGAGGCATTTTTAAACCAATCTGTAGCACTCAGATTATTTATTTGCAATTTAGATATTAATGTAATTTGAATGTAGTGGCCTTTTATCACAATTATTGAGATTACATAGTCCACATTAACAAATGTTTACTTTGCTGTCTGTGTAAACACAGTCATTATTATGTTAGTGTATCTATGCACGTTAGAAGTAATTAACTAAAAGTAAGGTTACAATTTAAAAATTATAAAGTGTATCTGAGTAATTTGAATGCTCCCAATTTACAGTGAATCAATTTGTAATTGATTTTGCCTTTTTCAGTCTGTTATTGTTTGTTAACTTGTTATATAAGTCACCTTTAATGCTAAGACTTTAACAAAGCCTTAAATTTCATTAATCCTAAATCATACAGCAAAGCACAATTAATAGCTGTTAAGCAATCTGAAACATTAAAAAAATCAAGGAAAACAAAGTGTTGTCTTTCTCAGTTTCTCTGTCTCTTCTTTCTTTTGTGTCCGTTTATCTGTATGTTTATTAAACGTTCCTATGTTTTACTTGATTTGTATTTTGTATGACTGCACAGTCATGTTAAAGCTGTTAAGATGAAAAGGTAAGTAAAGTAAATTGTGCAAAACCTATGCTTGGTTTATACTTTTCCCTACAATATTATAATCTTTGTTTGATTATTTTCTGTGTATTCTAAAACCTATCTTGTGTGCATCGTCTAACATTGTGTGATTTAATTGTGATTCTAGTTCTTCTGTGGTCATATATTTTCTTTGAAATCAATAGAAGTAATTTACATAATAAGATGATTTATCCACATTGCTTTCATTTTCTTTAAATAATTTATCGTAACTCTGAATTTAAAAAGCAGGCATTATATACTTTATATGTTTTAAATTTTGGTGACTCATGAGTGAGCTATTAAATTATGGAAGCTTGCATATTATGCACTTCTTTGATAAACTTTTATAATAATTCTAAATTACAAAGACAACAAAGACCAAGGAATGATACATAAAAATAATTTGTCAGAGAAGTGCCTTCTGTAGCAGGATTGTTATGACTAATGGTAAACCAGTGAACTCTTAAGGAAGCATTTAAATTTTCCCAACTTCTTGTATCTGAACAAAGAGTATTAATCACATGAATGTCAAATGGCTGGTCTGATCGGGCCAATAGTATAGCCAAAATCATTGGGTAGAGTACTTCTGGTTATTTTGGTTAGAAGACTGGTCACTGGTTAATTCAATTAATATATTGGATGTTCTAAAACTAGTAGTTGGTATAGTAAGTACCTTTTCTACACAAAAAAAAGGAGTTATATTTGCTATGGAAAATAGAGTACCTGAGATATATTCTGAACTTCAGGAATTAAAAAATCTGATGAGACAAAGAATAAACCATCAAAAGTGAAATAACATTATATTCAAATATGTGAGAGATACTGAAGTACAGTGTAGGGTACTGTACACGTTAAATGAGGAATAGAGACTTACTGATAGAACATGTGGAACCCATTCCCATAAGTTTTCTTATCCCCTGAAGGCTTCTGGAAAATTCCTCTCAGAGAACATATCTGAATGCAAGCAAATGAGATGGACATTATAAGAATTGTCTAGATCCACTAAAATTTACGAACTAAAACATCAGCATCTTGACTCTCATTAGTAAGATATTACTCTTGTGATATATTTCAAACTAATAAGGAGCTATTTGTTCTTTTCAAAGTCTTAGTTATAATAATTACTACTGACCTGTACTGTCTAAAAAGGTAGCCATGAACACATATGGCTATTGAGCATTTGAAATGTAGCTACTCCAAATTGGAAAAAGAAGTTGGAAGTGTTAAATACATAGTGGTTTTTGAAGTCTTAATATGAGAAAGTGAATGTAAAATATCTTCTTAATTTTATATCAATTATAGGCTTATATGATATTTTGGGAAATTAGGTAAATAAAATATATTATTATAATTAATTTCATTCATTTCTTTTTACTTTTTAGTATCTAGAACATTTAAAATTACATATATGACTTGCATTATATTTCTATTTAGCTGCATTGCTATGTACAAACACCCTTTGAATTCAGAAGAGAGAATTTACTGTAAGTTGATAAAATTTTAAAGTGTTCATGTGAAAAGTGCCTGATTTCTAATATATACCCTAATACATCACCAACCTGCCTCTGCTTGTATATTTTCAGCAATGGGAAACTCACTACTTTAAAATTAGTGCTTTTTAAAAGAAAAAGAAAAAAAAAACATTTATAGCCCTAATCAGTTGTTCCTGTATTAAGCTAAAATTCAGGCTCCAGGTAATTTTTACCCATTGATTCAAGTTACTCACTTTGGAACCACACAGAATAATTCAAATCCCTAACCTGTATAATGGGCTTTTTAACAAATGCAGGGTAATCTTTGATCAGGAAATCCGGACCCTATGTATTATACTAATAAAATCTAAGTTTGCATTATCTTGCTTGATTAATTAGTAAATCATTTTTGTACTAGTATTTCCTAAAAGCTATTTGTATCTGCTTATATTGTTTTTGTACTTTGTGGTATCATTGTTACTATCATTTGGCCAATCAGGTCTTTTCGATTTTATACAACAGAAATTGGGTTATTTAAAATTCTAGACCATTGAAGAGCTCCTTGAAATGTTTATTCTACTACCCCATGATTAGTCATTCGTTTACTTAGTTTGTCAGGCAATATTCATTTATGACTGCCTGCTACGTACTAGGAATGACTCCAGGTTTAACAAGACCGACAAATCCCTTATCTCAATGGGGTGTTCATGGAACTCATCCATCTCATTGCATGTTTTTTGCATGATTTTTGTGTCTCCAAACAATTCCTGATGAAAATACTGCACAGAGCAGAACAGATACAGAGCCTTTTGGCATCCTTTTTGAAACTACCCTCTGCATTGATACAGATTAATTAAGCAACAAGTTTTGTTGTTCAGAATGATACAGTGTTACCAAACTGAGTCTCAGTTTCTCCATGCTCACCACTGGAATTTAATGATTTTGTCAGTTACCTTCGTAAAATGGAAATGCTCTATCAACAAGTATTCATCTTTCATAAACTATGTGTTTTCGAAAGAAGATCTTTTAATGGAGTCAATGGATGGGTACGATTTTGAGAGGAGACAATAATAGTCAATACTTGCCGAGCATTTATCATATGTCATATGGATAGATAGGATTTGGGAAGAAAATAATAACCCATATTGATTGAGCATTTATTGTATCTCAGACAACATTCTAACTATATTTGATCCTCATAACGGCCCTATGAGGTATATATCCTTCTTAATCTTCATTTTACAAATAAACTGGAGCTCAAGGAGGACACGTAACTTGTCCAAGGTCCCCCAGCTACTAAATGGTGGAGCCCAGATTCAATCTTGGCATTCTCATACAGGAGCTTAGGCTTTTCACCAGAACATTAAAAAAACATTCTAAGGACCAAGAAGTGGGGTAGTACCCAGAGTTCACCAATATCCCTATAAGAACGGTTGATATTAAGAGGACTTAAATAAGACTAGAAAGGTCCTTGGGGCAATATTAGGGGAAGCCTTGACTATCATGCTGGAATTTAGACTTCATTCTACTTGTACTTCTTGAATAGAGAAATACCTTAATGAAAGCCATGTTTTTGGAACATATTGACCTGATCACAGTGCACAGGATGGAAATGGTCATGTGAGAAGGAGATCATTGCCTTAACTCCTGTGTAAGGACTAGAAGAGATGGTATCTCTGGGAATAGAAAGCAAGTAGATCATGGTGAATGAATTCTCAATGATTTGATTTAATTAGATATTAGGGTGAAGTGTTGAAAAATGACTTGCGTTTTAAGCCTGGATGACTGAGAAAAAAGGTCTTCTATTTATAGAACTAGGGAGGTTGGTATTGTAACCAGCTTGAGGGGAAAGATAGTAAGCTCGTTTCTAGACATGTGAGAAATCAGCTGGCTATCGGAGAGTCTATATTGAATTCAAAATTCAGTTAAAGTTGAATATCTGGGAGATACTGTGAAAGTTATAGTTATATTTGGAAAGATAATACAATGCATTAGGCAAGGAGTATCGAGAAAGATGCATGGAGGGCCAAGTTCTGAGCCTTTGAAACTACTCTCTGTATTTGATTATGGGGAGAGAGGGTGAGCTAGAGAGGGAGCATGTGTAAAGTAAAATAGATAAATGTGCCTGCAAATGGACCCATGTTATTTTGATACCCAAGCACTCAGTAGAAGTTATTTTAAAAATACCTATCATTGTATTTTCACATAATTATGTAGAACAATGCAGTTGCTCTAATTATTAGCAAACATGAACAATTCAATAACACAAAATAGTATCAAATTAATATTGTTTAGTTATGATTCAAAAAGTTCATCTTTTTGCTTTTATAATACTTTGATCAATATGTTTTGAGAGTGTAGAAGTATGTTTATAATACAGCAGTAGAAACATCCCTGAAGCATATTTACAATAATACCATTCTGTACTGGTTCTAGAACCAACTATGACATTTCAAGTTGCAAGTGTTAATTAGGATTTAAAAATAATACTGAAAATAAGTCACTTTTTAAAAAGAGCCCATAAATCCTTTCTGGTGTGTGTAAGTGCCTAACAGATAAGTGTTTATTCGTGTTGTGTGTGCGAATCACGTTCTCGTGAATAGCATTTTGTTCACTTCTTCATGAGTAGATACTTGGTTTTTCCTTGAACAACTTATCTTTATTGTCCTCTAGGAGATGCCGTTTAATAAAGAAAGAGTAAGACTGACTGGGAATGTGATGGGGAACAGTAGGTGGGGACCAGTCTTGATGCATGCTGTCATCCTGGCATAAGACACAGGGGGTCATTACTTAATTGGTTTTCCAAATGGGCAAATGTTTAGCTCTGTAAGAAAATTAAGATTTCTATATGTCATCTATGAGTTTTCAGAAGCTATCAGGTATAAAATATTTTTTAGTGTTTTAATGCAAAGAAATTGAATACAGGGTAAAGATCAATAGCATATTTATTTTATTAACTGTTCGAACTTTGATAATTAAATCTTGCCTACTCTTTTGAATATATATTTGATTTCCAATGTATTTTTTAATCATCACTCCTCTTCAGGTGGTTTCTTCAGGAAAAAGGGGTGTTAAAGTTTTTTGAGACTATCGTCATTATGAATTTCAAAATCAAAGAAACTGTGATGTTTGTAAGGTTGGAAAACATATATTCAGATTTTTTATGTGAAATATCCTGGGTTCATTCATTTGAATTTTTTTGTGCTACCAAAGAAAGTATTCCTAAGGCAAGCTCATGGCTTTGTTTGTCTTATGAGAGCGTGCCTGTCAAATTTTCCATGCTAAAAATGTCATTTAAAATATTGGAGTAGATTTCCACGTAGTTTTTCTGAGGGTAAGGAGACAATTTTGCTTTTCTACCTGAGGTTACTGTTACTTGATGAATGAGGCAATTTCTGATAAGACGTATTTATACAAATGGTATTTATATCAGAATATTTTAAGTAATATCAAATTCAACTTTAGAATATTAACAATTATCTCAATCAAATATATGGAAATGGACTTTTGTCGAAAAAAGAGAATGACGAATTGCATTATCTTGCATGTATGTTCAGCTCTGATGATGTTAAGTGTTTGTCTTTATTTGCATCCTCAGGTACTTTCCCAGTTGTATTTCAAAGCTTTCATAAAATATAATATGGAAACATAATGCATGTCATTATTTTAGCAACAGGAGGTAGAACAAATGTAATTTTTTCGGTTTATGTTTCTAATAAAAAGTAATTTTGATTTAAATTAGCACTATCTTTTTTTTTAGGCCTCCATTCCTTTGAAGGAATTGGAGCAGTTTAACTCAGATATACAAAAATTGCTTGAACCACTGGAGGCTGAAATTCAGCAGGGGGTGAATCTGAAAGAGGAAGACTTCAATAAAGATATGGTAAATTGGTTGTGATAAAAGTGTGAATGAACTAGGAGTAGAAATGAAATAAATATTTGGAAAGAAATTAGATAACTCAAGTCTCCAACTAAATTCTCAGTGCATACCTTGCACATTTTGTGATTCTAATGATTTATTACAAATGCAAAGTATTCTTGTTGAACGTTTATTATGAATGACAACTTACTGTGGTATGGTCACATAGGAGCACTTGCATTTCCTAATAAGTAGTTCCGCAGTTTTGCTTTGACCTGTGCTGTTTTCAAACTCAGAGGACAAAATGTAATGGGGGGGGAGAGTTAAATTAGAAAATAGACTGGAAATTTAATAAGACACTCATCCATCAAGGATGGGTGATGATTTGTGTCAGTCATGATTTGGGTACTATAACGTTTATTTCAGAGAAGGGTTATTAGGCACAATATAAAAATTATGTATCAAAGTTTACCACAAAGTGTTTTTCACAAAAAGGTGATTAAATAGTACAGTAGATGTCTAAAATGTGTATAAATTCATGCTGCTTATTTCATGGGAGTAAAGAAATATAACCATGTGGGCTGTTCCCAAACTCATAACATTCTCCTTCAACCCTGATTAATTTTGAAATGTCTCTTACATTTCTCTCTGGCTTGAATATTTCTGCATCACACCTCTTTTCACTGACTTTCTTCTCCTTCCACGTCCTTGTCACAATTGCCTTGTCCCTCTTCCACAGCCATCACCAATATGGCATTCTTAACCTCCACATAGATCATGCTTGAGATTTCTCAGACATGTATCAATATTAGGAACTTCTCAGACAATGCTTTAAAATGACATTAAAAGGCAATATATGAATTTTAGATAGCAGGCATGTGAAGCAATAGGAAAACTATTTTCCACCAATCTTAATTCGCAGTGGTATCAATTCTGACTTCCTAGAGCTGCCTGAATCAATCAGTACTCCCCGGGTATGGAGTTTGGTAGCCTTGCCAACTCAGCTCAGTGAAAGAAAGCCAAGAAGAGGCTTTCCAAGAAGCTGAGGTTCAGCTACCACTCCTTCATGTCAAAGAAGAAACCAGAGGGCACTGAAGTGAAAAAGAGTACTGTTTACCCCTTGGGCTGTTCACCAACTTTGCCCTGTGGCTAGCCCTTACCTGCTGTGGGGGAAGAAGTGAAGCAGGATTTTTTGTTGCTGTTTATTTTTTTGTCCTCAGCCCCAGCAAAGGAAAGACTAAAGGGGAAAGACTTTTTAAAATAAGTAAGGTCTTTCACAGATTAAAAACATATGTCTGTGTTATATTATTTTATTACACTAGTAATTGACAAATCTCAGATAAAAATGTCATTCCTCTGGAAAAATAAATAATTCTTCAGTTGTGTATAGCAGTTTAAATATGCACTGCAGATTTAGATAGGTAGCATTTGAGGACTATGAATGATTACACACAAATACACATGCATGTGACTTTTAAAAAATCGTCTAATATTTGTTATTCTTAGCTCATCAGAGTACCTTGAGTACCACTACAGGGTGAACCTCCTCAAAAGAACGTTTTCATATACTGAGTTGAAAGAAAGATAGAAAACTAGAAGTGAAAAATCACATGATTACATATGCTACTATATTAGACTGGCACTTATTCAAATACTTTTCTTTCAAAATAAATGAAAATATTACTCTTGGAGTTTAAAAAACTAAATGCATACTGAAAAGAATTTTCAAGGAATTTTCCTAATCTATATTTTAATACTTACTGGATTGCATTTATTTAAAAACAACATGCATATATGACATATTTTTAGAGATTAATTGCAATATTTGCAGCCATTGAACACATCGTTTTTTACTAACGCCCTAATATTTGTCCTAATATTTGGACATACAGGTTACTTAACATAAATTTTTAAAAATTAGCGTGCATTTAAAATCTGCTCACTTAGGAGTGAGTGTGTTAAAACGTTAAGAATCGTTGCCATCTGACACACATCTACATCCATATTTCTACATGGGTTAGTTAACATCATAGATGACATGTTTAGTTAACTTCCCCAAACTTTAATTTCTGGAAATCTACCACAAATCAAAGCCAGAAGAATGCTTCACACCAATTGATGCCTTGTCTGAAATGACGAAGTACCTTTCAACCCTATCTTCCTACATATGCCCCTCATCAGGTGTATCCTTTCATGCTGGTTGGCATCCTTCCTAGATGCTTCTTTTCAAAGCTCAAGTAAACCATATAAAAGCAAAACTATGAGCACAGTATCTTAGAATAAATTTCCTGGAAAGTCTTAAATTGGATTTTTTGTGTGTGTTTAAATAACATGTTTTATTATCTCTTGTTAACGATGTACAGCTTTTTAAAAACCAAAATGAAGACTGTACTTGTTGTTTTTAATCAGAGTGAAGACAATGAGGGTACTGTAAAAGAATTGTTACAAAGAGGAGACAACTTACAACAAAGAATCACAGATGAGAGAAAGCGAGAGGAAATAAAGATAAAACAACAGCTGTTACAGACAAAACATAATGCTCTCAAGGTATTAGAGCTAAAATTATAATATACCTTGCCTGTGGTTTTTTTCATATGTAGGGTAAACTATATTGTGCATAAATAAAATCTGCTTAAGAATCTTAGTCACCAGAAAATACATTTTTTTCTCCTGTTCAGTGTGTGCGCTTTATTTAACATATTTGAGTGGTGTCTTTGATTTTGAAAGATGTGTTGCTTTAAAAAATTGGGATTTTTTTTTTTTTTTGGATGAGACAAATTTTTCTGAGTAGTGCTTGGAAAATATTACAATGCATTATTCATAGTGTTTATACATTTAATTTTCTAGTACAGTTTATTTTTACATTATTTTTACATTTGTCTTAAAAGACCTGCTTAACAGCCAGAAAAACCAGTTCATATTTTGTGGGTTCTCTGCTGCCTATATTTTATTGATTTTATCTAAAGTAAGTCCAGTTATTTTGTAACCTAATATTTGTTTAATAAGGCCTGGGATTCTACTTAATTTTTTTTTCAATTAACTTCATTTTGCCTTTAAGAGAGTCACTCTTTGCAACTAACTAAGCATCTACAGAGTCTAATTTCATTTATATAGGAATCCTCAAAGCTAATGTCCTTGAAGAAGAACTGGCGCTCTCGTATTAAGCAGCGGTAGCGTATAGCCTCAAGCAGCCATGTGACTCATCTGGATGTGTGCAGGAAGGACAGAATAGTGTTGGTGTTTTTATAATAATATTTAGGAAGCTCTTGACATGACACTGGACTTGTGAAGAATTTTGTGAAATAACCTTTTATTTTTTAAATGTGCTTTTCAATATTCCCTATTGGCATGCATGGCTGATTTTCTAATACTGTTAATTGCTAAGCTTTTCATTGTAAATCACTCTTGTAGAGCTGTGTAGCTATGAGGGTAGATCCACCTAGTAGGTGGATGAAGTCTGCTCTCTATATGCAAATAAGAGTATAAAACCTTTCCCCGTATAGTCAGACAACCAAATAAACACTGCTGAGAATGTAATTACACAATATTGTGCCTGCAAGGAATCCACAAGGAAAGTCTAATTGGCCAGCAGGTGTTCTGAAGGTAACTGCTGATAAATATAGTAAATAGAAAAGGACTCTTCCTTGAGGGAGTGCAAGAGCAAGCCATAATGTGCTCAGAAAATCAGAAAGCTGTGTAATTCACACACTTCCAACTGTGACCAGGCTTTCTGAAGCATCGATAGTGGTCATATGATGATATGTGTCCTACTGAACAGCAGTGTTTAATGGTTATCTGGCATATCTCTATACAAATCTATATAATGTCTCTAAATATCTTTACACATTATGTATCACCTTGTGCTTAGGGAATGAAAGGAGTTTGAGATTTTATGACCACAAGCCCTTTCTCTTGGCAAAGATGTGGGTTGTATCACGAATAAGACATGGCTCAGCGCTCATTCACGTGGCTTTATCCTGGTACCTTTGAAAAAAGCAGCATTCCATCTGGCTCATCCCAGGCATTTATTACCTCCACAGGAGGTTTAGAAATTCAACTAAAAATGTAAACTGCAGTAAATTTTACATCCTCAATTTTGAACAAAATGGAGAATGAAATTTAGATCATTCTTGCAAATAAATGTTAAAAGCGATTATGAAAATCTACTCCACTTGCCAAACTAATCTACACCACCAAATTCAGTAACTATATTAACCTGCCAAGTGGCTCCAGTTCTAGTCCTTATGAAATATTTCAAAGAAGGTCAGAACTTTTCCAAAGCAATGAATATTTCAGCAGTTCTTTGATATTCATTATTTTCTTTTGCTCCAGTTAAATCTGTACATGAAACCCTAATTACTACCGTTCTGAAGAAATGAAAGCTGTATTCTGAGCTCTTACATTCCCTTGTGTTATCATAAAATGGCATTACAACAAATTCTATTGATCGGGGAAGACATTGGGTGTGCTTGTAAGGAGCAAGATGATTAATTTCCCTCCTTTGTTGATTTATTAAGCTGTTGCCCTTATTTATCTCATCACGTTGATTGCAAACCGCGCACTTCCCTTTCTTTTTAAACTAATTCATCATTTTGCATTTGGAACATGATTTGATATAATAAGAAAAAGTTGGCCATGGAAGCCTGAAAAGGAAGAGCATTTTTATAATAGTTGTCATTTTCATGTACACTCACAGATATATATCTTTCACACTTCTAATATATAGCTCAAGACAATTTATATGATAACTAAGATGACTTTATGTTTCTAATCACAAAATATTCACGGCCTATGAAAATTTTTACAGGGACTGCTAAAACCATGAATGTAGTTGCTTGGCTATGTAAACCTAAAATTTTGTTGATGATCCCAGGGCTTAAGATACAAAATTTTAGAATTTGTATTTATTTTAAAAGTCAAGTACAAACTCATTAAATTTGTGCAAGTGTCTGGTTAATACAAGTGTATTCATATACTAAACTATTTCACATAGACTACACGATAATTTAGTTGACTCATGTAGTCAATTAAATATGACAAGATTTCTGAACAAATTTGAACATGCCAGGAGAAAATACTTTAAGTGGGTTGTCCAGTTTCCTTAGCTTTGTGTGAATAGATCCTGCCACAAAAATACCCAATTTCATCATCTATTTGTATATTTAGCATTTAAGTGTGAATTTAAGTGAAGCTGTACAAGAAGATGAGGGGTTCATTATTTGTAAATAACTACAGCCAGAGGTGTACTATACATATGTATTGATATTTTAATAATATCTGCACCATGAACAGGATTTGAGGTCTCAAAGAAGAAAAAAGGCTCTAGAAATTTCTCACCAGTGGTATCAGTACAAGAGGCAGGCTGATGATCTCCTGAAATGCTTGGATGACATTGAAAAAAAATTAGCCAGCCTACCTGAACCCAAAGATGAAAGGAAAATAAAGGTAATGTTGTTTTAGAATGTCAATACTAGATTTTATTGCTACAGTTTAATTTCTTTACCTTAACATCTGTGGATCGTATTTAAAATTGTTGATGTTGTTTCCTCTTTTAGTGTTCTCTCTGATTTGCTGCATTTCCTTGTATTATGTTTTGTTTTGGTAAATGTATTGTATTAAGTGTTTTTTTCAATTGACGTAATGTGGAATGAATAAAATGTTTTATTTCTAGACAATGTAAAATGAATTAAGAAATGTCATATGTTTTCTGGTAAAATTGTAATTGACTTTGTGTATCTTTGTTCCAGATGAACAAATGACTTATCGCTATATGGACGACTTCTTTCTCATGTTAGCACATTCATTTCATCAAAGCATCTTCACACATCAGTGTCAAATCTCTATAGATTGATTTGCATATTGTCCGAAGATGTTTTTTTTCTGTTATTATTTTACACTTTTTATTTTGCTTCATTCTCTGTTGAGTTCCTCAAAACTTTAAAAAGAAAATAAATAACCACTTACCCTCTAAATTATATTCTATGTGGATGATCCCTGAGGAATAATGCATAGTCACTCAAATTTCGGTCAGCCCCCAAAACACCACAGGAATTGAGAAGAAAGAAAAATGTTAGATGAATTTAAATATTTCCTCAATTAGAATATCTAAAACTGAGCATTCAAAGGATAACTGAAATAACATTTGGATTCTTGGGTGAAGATGACAGTGATGGCTTCCGTATTTGTAAATTACGGAACGTGACAATAAAATGACAACAGCCTTTGAAATTTCTGAGAGAAGTATGTGCTGCTTGCAGGTTGGTTGATGTGGTTAGCTAACTGCCCTGGGCCCTGTATTGGTTTTGCTTAATAGGAAATTGATCGTGAGTTGCAGAAGAAGAAAGAGGAGCTGAATGCAGTGCGTAGGCAAGCTGAGGGCTTGTCTGAGGATGGGGCCGCAATGGCAGTGGAGCCAACTCAGATCCAGCTCAGCAAGCGCTGGCGGGAAATTGAGAGCAAATTTGCTCAGTTTCGAAGACTCAACTTTGCACAAATTGTGAGTTGTTATTGGCAAACCCACGTATGTGTTTGCAACTACTACTCTAATACCAGAGGCCTACTAACAAATGGAAACAACAACAACAACTGGGTGCAATTTCAGACTTCTAATATGCATTCTGAAAGTGAGCAGTTTCCCCTCACTTTGGGCTTCTGCAACACTAGTGATTAGTTTTTCAGATTAAAAACACAACAAATTAACAGCACATAGGGAACAGGCCCTTTACCAGAAATGAAAACTGCATCTTAATTTGTTTTGCCACATCATTTTTTTCATAACATTGGCAATGTGAATTTGTCAATTGATCATACATTTACATTATTTCAGTGTCTAATCCAAAAATACGTATTGCTTTCCTGAGATCATCCCACGCTAATTTTACTTTCTTAATGTATACATGGTAAATAATAAATCTTTTCTGAGACATCTTCTTATATCAACTTGAATAAGGACCTTATCTCGCTGACGTAAAAGAATAGTAGTTTAGTCCTCGTATCTGGCTTAGCTACTTCATGGGTTAAAAGGCTTTTTAGAAGTGGATGCCTAGTAAGATGGTTTATAACTGATAGCGGATTGAAAAATATCAAATATTGTGACCACTGAAATATTACAAGCCAAAGGGAAAAGGAACAACTCTTCTTTCAAACAACTGGATGGGTATTTGGTGTTTTTTTCCTTAAAAAGGCAATTCATAATCATAAGATTGGTCTTCTTAGCTCTTTATTTGTAATAGGGTATAAACCATAGGATTTTTTCTAACAAGTACATTTTTTGTTCCTATTCTGAGATATCATAAAGTGAAGAGGAATGTTTACTGCTATGTAATTATGCAAAAATAGTGCTTTTCACAAAACAAATGTGTTAAGGCTGGGAAATAAGAATTTCTTAATATGTTAGGTTGAATCTTATGAAGCCAACAGATATTCAATCATTTTTGACCTATGTAAATGACAATTTCATTTGTTTCAACCTTCAGATGAGACTTTGTGGAATTTCTTATGTGATATTGTTGATTCCATTTAATATGGGATATTTTAAAAATATGCCTTAGACAGCATAGCTTTATTTTATAAGCATATAATTTTGTTAATACTGCTTATTAACCAAGGGAAAATATACTACATATTATTGTTACTTCTTTTTACAAAACATTAGAGAAATCCATGGATACACTGTTTTTGATGAAATCCAGGACCCTAAGATTTAATAGCAGCTGAATATTCTGGGAACTTGGAAGAAGTAATATAATATACTGAGACTGTATTACATTCGAAGTCCAATTCCAGCTGATTGCACGTTTCAGCCTATTATCCTTCCTATTAGATGTTGAACATAATATGTCATAAATCACTGAAGCTTACACTAACAGAAAGCCTGTGTCTGTGGATACAAAATGAATTGAAAGATTAAGGCAACCATAAAGAAAATTCAAGTAAAATATTTTTACTGAATTTAATAGATCACTCAAGGAGAAGTCCCTTGCTTTGATTTATCTGACTACTAACTAATTCCTCCATTTCAATTTTCCCCATATCTTGACACATCCTATATGCAGGATTATATTTTTTTACAACCTGGTCAAGGTAAGTTATTAACATTTTATAGTTAAATGGACACAGGGTCAAAAATCTCCACAAACCACCCACTTAAAATGTCATTATGTCCTTATACATAAAGGGTTCTCAACACATATTTGTAAAACATAGTGATGATTGGTAAAATAAAGCAAAAACGTGTAAACCAGTATAAAATTTTAAAAGTCATAGTAAATGCTAAGATGTATTTTCCCCATTAGTGGTTTCTTCTTGATTTTATATCCGAGAGAACCAAAATTCAGAAGGTGCCTAGAGTGGGGAATATGTTTTTTTAAAGATTTTATTTATTTATTTATTTATTTATTTATTTATTTATTTATTTGTTTATTTGAGAGAGAGAGAGAGGGGGAGTGTGCGAGCACAAGCAGAGGGATGGGCAGAAGAAGAGGGAGAGGGAGAAGTAGACTCTCCGCTGAGCATTGAGCTCAATGGGGGCTTAATCCCAGGACCCAGAGATCATGACCTGAGCCGAAGGCAGGTGCTCAACCGACTGAGCCACCCAGGCACCCTGGGAATATATTTTTATGTGAACTCTGGGTTTCCATAACAGAAGTAATAACAATTTGTATGAAGAACAATCAATTTAATATTGCAATTATATTTGTCTTTGAATTTTAATTAGGCCTAGAAGATGACAGATAGCTAGATAGATCTAAGATGTATCTTTTTCTCCAGTGATTACTAATATATATTGAAAAAACTGATTTCACATGTCCACCAACCTGGTTAGGGTCATCTTTCCCAATTATCATACAATGAGGCCATTTGAGATTAGCCACAAGTGAACAGTTTAACCAAAAGTTATGTTTGGAATAATCCTACAGTGGCTCTGATGCAGCACAGGTCATCATAACTTCAGTATTCTTTACCTCCCCCTGGCTCCCCTTTTCTATTTGTCTCATCTTTCATTCTCCCAATTTTCCCTTTCTCTTCTCTCTAGATGTGAATTCTAGACTTCATTTGGACTTACTGATTTTCAGTTAGTCTTTCATATCTTAGGAGTTACAATTCAAGATTGCAGGGAGTACTCTAAAGTGCTTAACATTTGAGAGTTGTGTTTAAAATGAGAAATTAATTTTCCTTATTTCAGAGATAAAGATTTAAAAATGGACTAAGCAATGTAAAATTTTTCACTTCAGGGACTATGTCCATATCAGAGCTGTATATGGCAATAATAAAGCTCAGATGAGGTCTGGAACTTTGAGGGAGGCATGAGGCAGCCCTGGGCCAGATAAGAGTGCAAACCAAAGCAGAGTAGAGAGTATCCCCAAGCGATGGTCCTCAGGAAAATCATAGAGACCACAAAGAAGGGAAAACAGATTGGGAGGAAGCAGGTAAATTTTTCTCTAAATATTCAGCAGTTTGGAGCCCCTGTCCTAGTTAGGAATAGAAAACAGTTTTAATTATACTTCCTGTTGACTTGCAGACCTGGCTGATCAGTGAAGACCAAGCAATGATTGTAAACTGAACATAAGGAATTTTTCTGTAGGGTGTTTTGTAACACCTGTGTGGTCTAGTAAAAAGGCTACCCCCTGGGATGAACAGCCCAGAATATGAATGCCACTGTGTCTTCTAGCTATATGCTCATGGGTAAATAAATATCTTTCAGCCTGATTTCCCTCGTCTGTACAATGGGAATATGGACTTTTGTGATAATGAAATATGGTAATATTTATAAAACACCTGGTGTATTATAGGAGCTCAATGAATCAAATTTTTCGTCTTTCTGTATATAACACTGGAAAAGACATTATTTTTAAATTTTATGTCTTGATAGGCTAAGAGGATTAGGCTCAGCATGTACCATAGATTTATAATGTTATTAACAACAGATAGATATATTTTGTTCAGTGTAGATTGCAAATTAGATTTCATCATCCTTGAAAGCGTAGTCATATCTAGAGTCACAAAACATTCGCAGAAAGTTTCATGCAAAGCTGGTGATTCTACCAATGAAGGCATAATTCCCCATAAACATGTCAGTAGTTCTCTATCTAAATTCTTATCTCCTATGGAAAAGTAGAGGAAGAGATAAGAAAAAACCAATGGCTTTGAAAATTTCTTAATAGAAAATTACATGTAATTTTTATTAAGCATAATTGTAGCATTTGAAAGTTAATCTCCCAGAGCTCAAGAAAATGCAGCCAAAAAATTACACAAAGAAAGTACCACCACAATACAGGAACTCCTAAGCAATATAAGCTCGCAGACTAAAATTATAATGGATATGAAAAAATTCTTTTCATGGATGATGTTAACAGATGCCAAAAAATAAAAGGAGAATGCACATCTGAGGAAATTAGAGATAAGAGAACAATCAGGAAAGGACATTAAAATAATTGTTTAAAAATTTTTAAAGTAATTGGGGTTTTTTCATGTTTAAAAAGATTTTTAAAGAGGATGTAATGGAATTCCTACAATAAAAATAGGCCATTTTGAATAGTGAACATGAAGGTTTGAAAAAATAAAAAGTCTAGAGATTAAAATATAATTATTAAAATAATAACTCAAACAGCTTTTTAAATAGTGGATTCATCATGGAAGAAAAATGAATGTATTCATTGAAGGATATTGAGGATAATTTTGCTTTGCTGAAAATACTGGAATGTGTAGAGAATAGAATAAAAAGCTCACATATATGCATGAAAAGAGTTCCAGATTGAAAAAGTAGAGAGCCTGGGAAGAGACAATATTTTATATAAATGACTGACATTTAACAAAATTGAATAAATCTCAGTTTACAAGAGTCCTCACGTTGAATAAAGCTCAACTAGACTGGAATAAATAAAAACAAGTCACACCTAGCTAGGTTTGAATGAAACTCAGAACATCAGTGATCAGGAAGGTATCATAAAAGCCACTGAGGACCAAAAACAATACCTACGGGGTGACAAAGTTGACAGTAGACTTTTCAATATCAATAATAGATATTGGAAGACAATGAAATAACATCTTCAGTATACTAGGCAAATTTTCAAATGTCCTGTAAACTGTGATTCGAAAGTGAAGACAAAATATTTTCAGACATACAAGTATTTTCAGATAAACAAAACTATGAGAATTTATTACCTATACATTCTTGTTGAATTAATAAACAATATGCTAGTGTAAAAAAGGAAATGAAACCAGAAAGAAGGAGCAAGCTATATAAAGCTATATAGAATTCTATATATAAAGAAGGATTTCTTTTTTTAAATCTTGTACTCAGCCACTAAAATTGTAGCAAGTGCTGTAAAGGAAAACAGAAGGCTATGAGAGTGTAGAAGTGATTTGACTCAACTTAAAGAATACCATAAATAAGAGGCTCATTGTAGAGGGTCACAACAAATAATGAGGTTTGTGCCGAATGTGTTTAGTATGAATTATTGCTCGTTATTATGTTTCTCAGAAAAAAAATAATCCTTTAGAATAGGTATACATGACCTGTCCCAGGAATGGGAGCAAAAATAATGCAAACATCAGAGTAAAAGATGGAAAACAAATGTCCCTTTTCTAAATACAACAACTCCATTTGCCCTGGAAATCCTATAGCTACAAAGATCAAGTAAATAATGCTGATATTCAACATTTTACATCTAACAACTTCTTCAGCTTCTTTTGGATGCCTAACAGATATTTCGAACATAACATACCCCGGTCAGGAATTAACTGATTGTTGCCTCTACATAATTTGGCTCCAAACCAGTTCCATGGGTGTTAGTAAATTACCGTGTCACTTAGTCCAAAACCTAGACCTCATCCATGATTGCTCTTTTCTCTTGTATTATCCATGTAATTCATTTCAAATTCTATTGGTTCTACTCACAAAATACAGCTTTAATCAGACCACTCAGTATCTGCATTGTGGAAACCCTAGTCTACAGCATAATTATCTCTCATCTGGCTTATTTCAACAGCCTCTAATCCTTGATTCCAGTCTTTCCCCACCTACACTATACTCTTTCTGGTGAATCCAGAGTGCTCCTAAAGCATAAGTGAGATTCTATCAAGCCCCTGCTGCTCATTACCCTTTCAATGAAATCCTATGAGATTGTACATGATTTGGTTCCTGCCTGTCCTATTACTCCAACTTTGTTTCCCTTTTTGCAATTCTCCTGTCATACAGGCGTAAAAATGTCTCCTCCATACTTAAACACACCAACACCATTTCCATTTTGGGGCCTTTGAATGTTTTGCTTCTTCATGGAATATTTTTCACCCAAACTTTTATGTGGGTGCTGTAACTCAGATGTCCTTCCATTTAGCAACAATAAACATTTAGTAGAACTTTGAAGTATAATCTGGGCAGGTAATACTTAACGGTTTTTTTCATATTTTAAGAATATTTTATACTTCTTATAAGTATGCATTTCTAGAACATACAGATTTCATTACAGTTACTTCCAGAAGTGTTATACTGAGAAAAGACAAAGTTCTGGAAGTTTAACACTGAGGTGGTAGAGTGAATATGAGGAGGATTACAGTACTGTGTTGTAAAGGATAGTTTTTAGTACATCAGAGTAAATTGTAATAAGGTGTGTTAACAGTAGAAGTACACATTTCTAAAATAGACAAGTTCTTGAAAATTTGATAGAAAATTAGTTTTGTTAGTTTCACTTTAAATGCTAAAGAAATGTATTACATAAATTAGTCCTTATGTGAATAATTTTGTAAGACAAAAACACTTTTATAGTGTGAACATTCCTCCACTAACTTTTAAAAGTTGTTTGAATTTGAATAGAACCTTACATATCCATAAAGAGCTTTCACGTATATCTAGTTTGTTTCCACTAATAACCCTCTTATTAATAACCTTATTATTTTCATTGTCATTTTACAGTAAAGAAAATTTAAATGAGGTTAATTATATTTGTCCAAGGGCAATTGTAAGAAGTGGAAGACACCACACTTGGACTCAGTGCTTCCTGAAATATTGTGGGAGTTGTTCAAAAGAAAGAAAAATATCTAGTGTCCAAAAAAGTTTGAGAAACACTGAATTAAGCAAAGTTTCCTTACTCCAGAATTTAGCAGGGCTTTTGATATGCAAATGTGATTATGAATTTCTACAAGGGGAATAAATTCTGCAGACTTTCACATCTGGATAGTTGCAGTACAAAAGGGGAAATTTCATTTCATTTTTATGCTAGGATTCCTGCTCAAGTAGTTGTGAAGAACTAGTGTTCTTCAGGAAAAAAAAAGAAATAGGAAAAGCATTCCTGTACCATTATGCTTTTGTTACCTCGGATTTTCTTAAAAGAAAGCATTTGCTTCATAAGGAAAGTAACCACAGAGCTGACTGCCATCACCTCATGTAAAATAATGCTTGAACCTAGATTTGATATGCCATTACTCATTTTTTGGTGTATTTTCTCCTATCACATAATGATAACGAATTAATTTTGAGACTAAAGGGGAAGCATCCTCTTTGCGTAATTGCCACATAGATTTTTTTTTTCTTTGCCCTGAAATAAAGATTGTCAGCTGCCAATGCAATATCCTTGGAGAATTTGGGAACATAAATAATTTTCTTAGAGACAGAATGTTCTTTAGTAAACAGAGGTGTAAATGTAAAAAACTAATAATGGTTGCTTTGGGAAATGAACCAGGAGGTAGCTGCTTATAAAATTTTCCTCCTCTCAGCTTCAATTTCGTAGTAACATATCACAAGAGTTAAGAAAGAAATCAAGTAGGTGAAGATTCTGTGTCTCCTAGATTGTGATCATTATAGTTATTGTCATTTCTGTAATATTTTTTTCTAGTCTCTAGTTATGTAATAGTTCAAGGGTTGTTTGGTAAATAGAGTATGTTCAGCTAGAATCACCTTCCAGGAAGATAATAGACTCACTGATTCCCTCATTCCTCTTTTCAAATGTAAGGAAATTCTGAATAAAATATAATTTTAGAAGAGTTTTAAAGACATAGCTGAGCTCAAAATATATAATGGAAACTTCCTTCCCTTTCTTTGCCATAAATAAGCACATTATCTCATGTGATAGTGAACCCGGATTGAGGGTCCAGTGGTTAAAAGAAAGTTTTGAAGATCTTTTACACGAGGCCTTATACAACATCTAGTATAGAGATGTAAATGAAAGCCCTGTTTAAATATAGAACCTTCAATGTCTTTATGCCATATGTAGATGGGAAATAGATAAATCCTACCTACAAGCCCAATTCTATCTGCCAAGGATTCTGGCTGGAGAAGAAAAATCTTTGATAATTAAAACTGAGTGTGGGAGGTCTGAATTTATATACTAACCCTAAGCCTCTAGATTCCTAAACTGAGAAATTAACATAAAATGGGTCCCAGATTGGTGAAATCTGTGAAGTCTTCTCCCACAATCATACAATAAGTCATTCTTTTCAGAGTTCCACAGACACACAAACACTAAATATTGGTTCACTGCAAAATATCACAACCCATATGAAGAAATGAATACATGGTGACTCAGAGTCATCTAACATCGTGATCAAGAGAATTAGTACTTCATGAACTTAAAATAATAGAAGAGCACTGGATATAGTAAAGTAAATATGTTGAAAAGAAAGGAATAAAATAAGTATTAATTTATAAAACTACCATACACAAAAAAATACACAGGTATTTATGATGATAATACATCAAATAAAGCTTATAGAAGCCAAAAACTAGTCATTGAAATGAAAAACTAAGTATATGTGTTAAGCACCTAATCAAACAAATGTGAAGAGAAAATTAGAAACTTGTTAGAGTAAAATGATCAGCATATACCACAAAAAAATAAAAAAATGGAAAATGTGAAAGACAGACTGAGAGAACAGAGTAAGAAGCTTTATGACTAATAAAATTACAAAAGCAGAAGACAGAAAGAACACAGGAGAGGCAATATTTAAGGGAGAATAGCCAAAAATTTCCCAGAACTTAGACATGAACCCACAAATGGAATAAATACATTGGTGTCCCAACCAAGGTGAATTAAATTAAGTATGGCAAAACAGAATGAGTATATAAATACCTTGTAAAGGAACAGGGCACACACATATGTCAACACAAGTGACTTATTTAATAGAAGGTTCTGATAATAATAAAAATATCTCCAGATTCCTATCATATTACCATTGCAAAATCAAGACAAGGCCATGATTTGTGAAATAGGTTCTACCCATGTTAGAACTGATATTTTGTTGTAATTTTTATACTTGGAGTAAGAAAACCTAGGATTATATCCTGCATCTCTCATTATCCATGCAACTTTGACTAGATATTTGAGCCTCGGGATAAAATTAGTAATTTTTTTCTTACAGAATTAAGAGAGATTATGAACCACCAAAAATGATGAAGGAGTTCCAAAATATTTTTGTTACAGTCACTAGTTTGAAGGACAGTATGCACAAGGGTCGGTGTCCAGAGCTCACACTGATAAGTGTCCTGAAAAGCCAAAAGCCAAAAATTTAAGTTGCTCTGAGTTGTTGGTATCAGATAAGCCTAACAAAAGCAAGTAAAAATCTTTCTCATTTAGCACTGCTTAAACCTAAACTTTATTATTTGTTTTAAAATTGTTTACTTTATTTGTTTATTTTAGAGAGTGAGAGACCATGAGCAGGCGGGGCAGAGGGAGAAGGAGAGGGGATCTCAAGTAGACTCCATGCTGAGCATGGAGCCCAATTCAGGGCTCCATCTCACCACCCTGAGAACACTAAGTGAGCCAGAAACCAAGAGTCAGATGCTTGACTGACTGTGCCAACCAGACATCCCTAAACCTAAACTTTAAATAATTCCCACAGATGAAGTTCCAGGAGCATGTGTTTAAAATTAAAATGGCAGTTTACACTAGGAAACAAACAGGAGAATCCAACTCCCAAAGACAGAAGATAATGAATTAATGAGATACAGAATGTGAAATATGTTAAATATTTTCAAAATAGTAATAGTTGGCATCAAAAGTAGGAGTTAGGGACAAGAGGCAGAAATACAATAATGATCACGAGGTTTTGAAAAGAGTTGAATAGAACTTCCAGAAATCGAAAAATGTGATAAATTAATAATTCAATGGACAAGTTAAGCATCAGATTAGATATAACAGATATGGGGAGTTAGAAAATTGGAAGATGGATAAAATAAATTACCTGAAATGCATAAAGAGAGACCAAAACATAGAAATATGAAAATAAAAAGGATAAGAAAGGGAGTGAGAAGGTCAAATATACAAGGAAAGAATGGAGAGACTGGGAAAAGGTCAACATTTGAAGTGACAATTGCTTAGGAATATCCAAAATTATTGAAAGTCTCAATAACCAGGTTGGAAATCAAACAAATCTCAAGCAGAAAAAAATAAAAGAAATACACCAGTATAGCCTCATAATGAATCTGATAAATTCCAAAAACAAAGAGAACTTTCAGCACAGATTTCTAGATTACCTAGAATGTATAAATGACAGCAAATTTTCAAGCAACAATAAAAGCCAGAAGGTGGTAGAATATCTTCAAAAATAATGAAAGAAAACCACTTATGAACCTAGAATTGTATACTTATAGAAACTTTTTTTTTTAAATAACAGTGAAAGATCTTACCAAAAATTGAGTTCGTTCACTAGCAGAACATCCTCACTGTAGGGTCCTCAGGGTTTTGGGGGGTTTTGTTTGTTTTTTTAGAATTAGCCACAGTTATTTAGTTATCCATCCATATGCCTTCATGGTGTGTTAAGATAATTTTATATCTTAAACTTTATTATTAAACATTATATCATCTTTTTCTCTGTTAGTAAAAATAAGTTCTGTAAACATTTTTAAAACCTATGTAATAGTCCATGTCATGTTTGCACGTCATGGCTGATTTCTAACTAGAAAGAAATGACCCCAGATGGAAGATTTGAGATGCAAAGAAGAATGATGAGCTAAGAAAATACTAAACAAATGGAGAAACCTAAGGAAACATTCACTAAATGTAAAAGTGTCTGATTTATTTATTTAAAAAACAGAATGGAAACACTAGACATCAGTGGCAGTTGAGTAAAGAGGGAGATTGCTTGGAGTTCACGTTGTTTACCTCCTACTTTTGTGGCTGTTCTTTGTCAGTCTCTGTTGGTGCTACCCCCTTCTCTACTGTTGAAATGTCTCAGTGCTCGGTCCTTGGACATTTTCTCTTTTTCTTTCTTTCTTTCTTTCTTTCTTTCTTTCTTTCTTTCTTTCTTTCTTTCTTTCTTTCTTTCTTTCTTCCTTCCTTCCTTCCTTCCTTCCTTCCTTCCTTCTGGTAAGATTTTATTTCTTTGGGAGAGAGAAACAGAAAGCACATGCGCGCACAAGCAGTAGGAGGGGCAAAGGGAAAGGTTCAAGCAGACTCCCTGCTGAGCAGGGAACCCAAAATCGGTCTCCATCCCAGGACCCTGGGATCATGACCTGAGCTGAAGGCAGACTTTTAACTGACTGAGCCACCCCGGTGCCCTGACAGTTCCCTCTCTCTATTTATACTCCATGCTTTGCTCTTTTCACCCACTCTCAAAACTTTGATGTCAGGTACAACCTCATGACTACTGCATTTTTTAACCAGACCACTCTTCTCCCCTGAACTATAGTGGCAACACTGTCATTTCAGTTTCAGGTAAAAATCTATCTTTGTTTTCCTTTACTTATTCTCAACACAATAGACAGACACATCACTTGAAAATAGAAATCAGGTGTGTCTTTATCCGTTCAGAATGCCCCGGTGGATTCCCATCTATTTTCAAGTGAAATCCAAAATCCTTACATTAATTTCAAGGGATATATTACCTGGCTCCTTATTACCTCTCAGGGCTTATCTCTTAATACTTAATGTCTTGTTCACTCTGCTCCACCTACATTGGCCTTTTCACTCTTCTCGAACATGGCTGACATGCTCCCTTTGCATTGTGTTCCTTACACCTAGAACACTCTTCCCCCAGACATCTGCACAGCCCCCTCCATCTCTGCCTTCAAGTCTTTACTTGAAAGTGTTCTGAATGAAACACATACACTTGCTTGACCCACCCCACTTATTTTTGTGCATAAAATTCACTACCAGGGAAGTTAGAAATATTTCCGTTCTTCATCTTATTATCTCTCTCTGTAGAGTGAAAGTTCCTAAAATGCAGGAATTTTCTCTTTTTTCCCCCCCGCACTGCTGTCCTCAGAACCAAAAACAACGATTAGCAAGTAATACGTACACAATATACATTTGTTGAATGAATGATGAATAAAATGACTCTAAGATCCTCTTAATGCTCAGAAAGAGACCATACAAATTTTTTTTTGTGCACATTAATAGTTTTGGAGTAACCATTAACCCAATAAAAGAGAGTATAAATTTTCTGAAGTCCAGAGAGAAAAAAATGAATAAACTCTTGAAATACAATGAATAATCCAGACTGGATACTGGGGCTTAAGAACATTATTTGAACTGGCCAAAGATGGTAAGCAACTACATTAACACAGAACTTTGGTTTTTCTGAATCTTTCCAGTCCAAAGCCCTTACTGTGTATAAGATGACAATTGCAATTTAATATTCTCGTAAGTTTAAATAAATTCACCACTTTATAAATGAGTTTCAGACAATATGTTACCTCAGAAATATAACCTCAAATGACTGGATCTAAACAGTACAATAAATTAAAAATATTAATATAAATGTGTTAACTAGATTCCCTGCTTATATTAATACACACAGTTATTGTATAGTTAGGTTATGGCGATATGAGGTACATGATTTTGTATGTTCATCTTTTTAATTAAAGCTATAATGAATGACTAAAGTCATTTTGCTGTCAAATATATAAATAAAGTTGCCTTTCTTATAGTAATGTACTGTATCATATTTTGCTGTCAAGAGGAAATTTAACACAATCTTCAGGAAATATTGATGGTAAACAGTAATGTATTTTTCATAAATATTAGGTATAAATGCAAAATTCAATCTGATGCATTATGGATACATACAGTTTTATTATGTAATTTTATCAGTAAATTTAGAATAAATATAACTCATTTCTGGCATCAGAGTAACTTGTTTCACTAAAATAAATATTCTCTTCCTTGGAATGACAGTATTTGAAAAATGGTAACTTTTGATAGAACTGTTTTGTAACGGTTTACTCCTTCTCATTGTGAATAAGGACCTTAAGCAAAATTTATCTTTTCTGTGTCTAAGGGAAAATAATTGTGAATATCAGTTATTTTGTTGAGAGATAACAGTTATCTTGCTTACTAGAGGTATGCAATACTAGATTTTTACAAAGAGTATCTCTGATCCTCAAAAACAACTTAAGCGGGTCAAAATTTATCAAGCAACTTCCCTGAGTTCCCATAAGATTAAGGGTACAGATTCCAACATCAGGGTATAGTTTTAATTATTAAAGTAACAAAGAAATTTGTTGATATTGTCTCTTTGGTGGAGGAGCATTGTTTTATATCAGTTTCTTTCCTTTTTTATTTGCTGTTAATGAGAACCTCCTAATAATTATAAGAGTGCAGTGAAATCAGAATTCCATACGCTTACTGGGAGTCTGTAAAGAAACTCAAATTTTATTTTGGATACATCGAATTGGCATTTCTTTCATTTAATAACCATTTATCTAGTGCCTCCTATGTGCCAGACAACACAAAACATAAAACAACATTGGCGAATCCATGGCAATCATACAAAAGATGTGATATTTGATAAATATAACTCATACAATGAAGGGGGGAAAAGTACGAGAATTTATACACAGCAATTTGACCTCCGTTTGCAATATAACAATAAAAAGTGTAATTTTGTGCAATCTAAATTTGCTTTCAAAATATGGAACACCAGCTGGAAGGGAGCTCAGATGGCTTCTGCAGTGGAGTTGGCAATATCCTTCTGAGCATGCCCGAAACAACTGGTTAAAAATAATTAAATCACTTACACCATCTGTGAATCATTCTGATTCTTCACTAATTACTTAAGGCTCTCATTGTATGGAACATATTCTTAGAACAGATGAATAAAATTAATTCAAGTGTATAGCTTTCCTTAGTTTGATTTTCATGAAATAAACAGTTACAATGTCTTTAAGTTTGCTTAGTTATCTGGTATTTCTTCTGCCCTCTTTCATGAACCAGTGGCTTTTGAAATATTAAAATGTATTTGAAATGTAGTCTTATTTTAAGTAATACAAATGCATTTATTCACAGATACTTCATTATGCTACATAATTTTCTTTAAAAATTCAATAATTTTTACCTTTTTACTTATTTAATCTTCTGAGTGTAGTACTCAATAAATATAGACAGCTATCTACTAAAAAATCAATTGAAAGTCCAAATGGATTGCATTCTCAGATTTAACACCACGTACTATAATCATGAGTGATTTTTAAAAATTTAAATGGCTATTTTAATACATGTAAAGCAGAGGAAAGCTATATTGAGTGGCGAGTAGTCCATGGATAAAAGATGTATGGATAAAATGAAAACCCAGAGTCCATATATGTACAAATTTACCATGTTTAGATCAATTCATAACTTAGAGACATTCTTAGCTGTTTAGCTAAATAACACTGAATAGGCATTTATTTCCAAGATAAATCAACTGGGGGGATTTCCAGGAGTTCTATGCAAATAGTTTTCCATAATAGTTATGAATGTCTGGGTGGCAAAATATAAATAACTGTATTGTTTAACAAATATGGTAATCTATAATATTTATAACTACCTTTGTGATCTCTACAAAATTCAGATTCTGTACTGTGATTGGTACTTAGCCAATTACAGAGATACGTGAAACAATAGAATAATGTCATGGACACTCTAGTTTCTTACCTCATAGATAGATACACTTTACTGTTTCCTACATGGAAAATTATTTTGAGAGAACTACACTCTTCTGTATATTAGCTTCCTTAGTGAAAAACAGCCTCTTTAATGTACTGCCACAATGGCCTCCTCTTCTTCAGTCTTGCAAAAATGTCTTCCACTTCATAGTCTTTGCGGTTGTGGTCTCCTTTTCTTGGTACTTTCTGGATCTTTGCCTGCTAGTGTCCGCTCATCTGGCGGGATGTAGAGCAAATATATCCTTCAACATCCTGTCTGATAGAGTTCAGGACATTCCCTTCACCTCCTCCATCATGCTGTATAATATTAGCCAGATTATTTTCCTTATAGCACTTACCATGATCTGAAAATATTATGTTTATTTGTGTACTTATTTATAATTTATCTTCTACCATGGGAATTGTGGGCTCCACAAGGGCAGAGACTTGTTTATCTTGTTAACTAGATTTTTTCTTATATATAGATTCTACCACTGCATAGGTGTTCAATAAAAATGTGTTGAATAAATGGAAGAATGGATCTTCTTGTGGAATTCCTACAGTTCAATTATTTGTTCTGTATTCTTACAACATTGGTGCCCTAGTTTCCTACATGGAAACACTGGCAGTGTACCAGTGTCTGAAAGTTTTCACTGGTCCTTTGGAAAGGGGAAAAAATAAGAACGAATGTGTTGAGCTTTTCAAAGAGCTAAATTTATGAAAGAATTGTCCTTTCTTCAAAAAGTATGGCTTTCTGCAGTTGATAGTGGGTGGGTGGGGGAGCATTAAGATAGCCTTTCATTCATCTTTACTTTTTTTCTCTTTTATTATTATTTCATGACAGTGTCCTTTACTAGAAATAATAAATCTCAGAACTTAGTGAGGTTTCCTGACATTTGGGGTAGTATTTCACTGGCTTATGAAATACAAAGTCTAGGAACCATCCATTTGGATGAACTTGTTCACATGAAGGGGCACCATGCCTGCCAAATACCTGTGTTGGTTGCTTGAAATTTTGAGAATGAGGAAAGGAAAGCTCTAAAACTCCTGATAGCCTTTCATTTTTATGGCCTTCAACAAGCGTTATCCCCTGGAATAAGTTTCTGAAATTTCTTTTGTAGCTTGTGAGAAGCAAACACAAGAACAAATACAAGGGTTGGAATTAGGGTATCACAACACCTGGCTCCTATGTTATCAATATATATACATACATAAAATAAACGTACTAGGACAGCATTTGCTCACTTGTAAATATTTTTATCTTCTGGATTTAAATCCCCTTTTTGTTCCTTTCAGAGATAGCATCATTTAGTAGTGCTATTTGGAATCCAAACAATAAAATAAATTAGTTGGTTTAACTGAAAATGTTACCTTTCTTGTGCTTTATAAAAATTGAAAACTGAAAATATGAAGATTCCAAACTGGAAAAATGTAGTGCATTTACATTAATATGCATGTTTTCTTATAGTCTTCATTTTCAAACAAATAGCCATAACGTAACTTTTGATTTACACACTGCTTTTACTTACACACTGTTTTTACATTCACCATCTTAGTTAATTTTTACACTTTGAACAATTTGTTTGGATACAAAAAGTAAGCAGGTTAAATTGGCATTCTGAAAAGTTTTGAGCAGCGAAAAATTAATATAATGTTTTTAAGTTGGCAGAACGCTTTATTTACTCTGTAGTTGCTTTTACAAAGAATTCTAAGAAATATAAGTTCCGTTAAGGACTTAATTATCTTTTTAAAAATATATGATCTAAAATGAATTTAAAAGTGATCATGTGAATATGGGATGGTTTCTTTCAGTTAAAACTTGGAAATGTGCTAGGCAGAACGCTTCAATGTTACATTGGAATTCTTGCCTTGGGAAAATACAATGCTAATTATTTTCTGGAACATTGACAAAGAACAAGCTATTTCAGGAGAAACTATCTTGATTGTAAAGTGGAGCACATTAAGCCCAGGGTGTCATTAAACTCACAAAACCCTCTGAAAGAATTGAGCATAATATTTGGCGAGAAGAAAATGGTTTTCTTCAGTGACTATCATATTTTACAAAGCTATTTATAACTTGGCAAAGTATATTATTTTAGAAAAATAACATTAAACATAGTAGTTTCTATACACACACAGCAACTCATTCATTCACAGGTCAGGTGGACATCATTATGAATTACCTGGAACACAGCCACGTATCAGGAAAGGGGTAGAACAAAGGCCTCTGGATTCCCTAAATTGATTTGGTAAAGTTCATGAAGTCCAAAGCTTACTTAAATTTCCTTTTGAGAGGACTATTCAGATCCTTTTATGAAGATTGTTTTTTATTTCACTCTGATTAGAGAGAGAATTCTAATAAATGTAATTATCTTGTTGATCTGCTCCCAGTAGAGGCCAAAAGGCAAAGGGAAAAGAATAAATGACAGAAATATGAAATAATAGCTGCAGCCTGGATTTGAAGCCAAAAAGATCTTGTGTATAAGGATATATGGATGCATGGCCCTGAGAAACTCTTTAGCAGAGCATGACACAAAGAGGGAGAGGAAGAGAGATTATGTGTGTTTATGATTATTTATTTGATTTGGTTTATACTTAGCATGGATAATTTAAGAAGAAATTTAAGAAGAAAGATTAATGATTTTTAACCTAATTTTGTTTGGGGAATAAACTTAAAATAATTAAATTATCCATGCTAAGTTTATTCCCCAAACAAAATTAGGTTAGGCTGGTGATGGGTATTAAGGATGGCACGTATTGCATGGTGCACTGGGTGTTATACACAAATAATGAATCATGGAACTTTACATCAAAGTCTAGGGATGTACTGTATGGTGACTAATATATATATGTATATATATAATATAATAAAAAATAAATCTTTCTTCTAAGTGTGTAGCACATAATAGCATATGGCATATTAGCTTCCTAAATCACAAAACACTGCTGCCAGCTGATTGGTCTCTAAACATCAAACTACCTAAATATCTATCATCTATCTATGCCATGTTGTGTGCACATAGACACATGACTGTGTATATTTAAATATATAAATATAAATATAAATTCCTGTGTATATACTTATGTTTGCATACCAAAGTTTACTTTGTAAAATATACACTTTGCCTTTGATAAAAATGCTTGCTAAACTCATCAAGATGGTAATTTTTATAGTTTACTCTTCATCTTTCAGTCAAGTTCCAAAAGTTCTGTTTTGTAACCCCTTACTTTTTATTAAGCATATAGAATAATTATGAATGTTTAAAAGGAGAATAGAATGTGGGATAATTATCAAACTCATGGTATTTGGAATTAGGTCATATAATTTTTTAAATATTATTATATCTCAAGGTTATTAGTACCTCTTCAAATTAAGGGCATTTTTTAAATAATAATCTTTTATTATGTTATGTTAGTGACCATACAGTATATCCTTAGTTTTTGATGTAGTGTTCCATGATTCATTATTTGCGTATAACACCCAGTGCACCATGCAATATGTGCCCTCCTTAATACCCATCACTGGCCTATCCCAATCCCCCACCGTCCTCCCCTCTGAAGCCCTCAGTTTCTTTCCCAGAGTCCACAGTCTCTCATGGTTCATTCCCCCTTCTGTTTACCCCCCCATCATTCTTCCTTTCCTTCTCCTACAGATCTTCCTATTTCTTATGTTCCATAAATGAGTGAAACCACATGATAATTGTCTTTCTCTGCTTGACTTATTTCACTTAGCATAATTTCCTCCAGTCCTGTCCAGGTTGCTGCAAATGTTGTGTAATCGTTCTTTCTGATGGCTGAGTAATATTCCATTGTATATATGGACCACAGCTTCTTAATCCAGTCATCTGTTGAAGGGCATCTCGGCTCCTTCCACACTTTAGCTATAGTGGACAATGCTGCTATGAACATTGGGGTGCATATGGCCCTTCTCTTCACTACGTCTGTATCTCTGGGGTAAATACCCAGTAGTGCAATGGCTGGATCATAGGGTAGATCTATTTTTAACTTTTTAAGGGACCTCCACACTGTTTTCCAAAGTGACTGTACCAACTTGCATTCCCACCAACAGTGTAAGAGGGATCCCCTTCCTCCACATCCTCTCCAACATTCTTTGTTTCCTGCCTTGTCAATTTTTGCCATTCTAACTCACGTAAGGTGGTATCTCAGTGTGGTTTTGATTTGAATTTCCCTGATGGCTAATGATTTTGAACATTTTTTCATGTGTCTGTTAGCCATTTGTATGTCTTCATTGGAAAACTGTTCATATCTTCTGCCCATTTTTTGATTTGATTATTTGTTTCTTATGTATTGAGTTTGAGAAGTTCTTTGTAGATCTTGGATACTAGTCTTTTATCTGTAGTGTCATTTGCAAGTATCTTCTCCCATTCCCTGGGCTGCCTCTTAGTTTTTTTGACTGTTTCCTTGGCTGTACAGAAGCTTTTTATCTTGATGAAGTCCCACAAGTTCATTTTTTCTTTTGTTTCTCTTGCCTTTGGAGATGCATCATGAAAAAAGTTGCTGTGGCCGATGTCAAAGAGGTTGCAACGTATGTTCTCCTCTACGATTTTGATGGATTCCTATCTCACGTTGAGGTCTTTCATCCATTTGGAGTTTATCTTTGTGTATGGTGTGAGAGAGTGGTCAAGTTTCATTCTTTTGCATATAGCTGTCCAATTTTCCAACATCTAAAAACAAAATTTTCCCAGCACCATTTATTGAAGAGACTGTCTTTTTTCCACTGGATGGTTTTTCCTGCTTTGTCAAAGATTAGTTGCCCAAAGAGCCGAGGGTCCATTTTTGGGTTCTCTATTCTGTTCCATTGGTCTATGTGTCTGTTTTTGTGCCAGTACCATGCTGTCTTTCTGATCACAGCTTTGTAGTATAGCAAATTAAGGGCATTTAGATGAAGATACCCTCATATTCTCGGGCCAAAGAAATAGGAAAATTCTTGAGCTTAACAAAAGCAATTTAGAATGCAGGAGAAGCATCGAAAAAGTCATTTCAAAACTGCAAAACAAAAATCTGCCATTTTATTCATTGTTTTAAACTTAGCTAAATAACTGCTTTGGCTTGGGTATTTTTCTCACTAGTTATTCTAATTTTAATTCTTCGTTTAAAATTGAACTCTTAGGGGCCCCTGGGTTGCTCACTCGGTTGGGTGTCGGACTCCGCTCAGGTCTTGATCTCGTGGTTGTGGGATCAGGCCCTTCATGGTCTTTGCTAAGCCATTTAGCCGTTATTCTTTTTGTCCTTCTCCCTCTGCCCCTCCCCTCTCCCACTTGCACTCTCTCTTTTTCTCTCTAAATAAATACATAAATAAGTAAATAAATAGATAAAATTGAACTCTTAAGATCAGTCAAAAATAGATCTAACAGTGGATGCCCTTAAATAAGAACACAATTTTCCATTTGCTCTGAAGTTTCCTTACTCATCTTCAGGAACCTCAAACACCTAAAAATAATTCTCCTTTCTTCATGTGCAAAATCATTCATTGCCAGGACTCTTCAGTCAAGTACATGCACAGTGAAGGCCATCAGGGTCGTTTTCAGTGATAATATAGCATTCTTTGAAAATACATTCATCCTGCTTTCTTAAGGATTTGTCTTGGTCTATGTTTCCATAAGCGTCAATTAATAGTATATGCTTTCCTACCGGAATTAATTTTTTTTTTTTAAGTACATGCTTTTCTACAGCTTTGGTTGAAGTGAAAACAGCCCGTTTTGGTAAAGCCAATTAGAAGGAGCCATGACTACTCATTAACAGGTTATATAAAGATTGTATTTACCATTGCAAGCTCTATCTTTTGCTTCTATGGTTATTTTAAATGTAATACATAATAGTTTAACAGTTCAATCAATATGAAGTATATTAAGAAAACATTAGTACTCTCCATTTCTTCCTTCTGCCAGTTCTCCTCTTTTTGCAATAAATGTCTACAGTTTAGTATTATCTTTTCATATTATATTCTGTGCTTCTTAACCATAAATATTATATATATCAATATGCTTTCCCATTTTTAAAAATATTGCTTCATTCTATGTATGGTTTTTAAGTAGAACAGTCTATCAAGGACATTTTTCCAGGCAATGTATACAGACCTGAGGCATCCTTTTTAACAGTTTAGAAGAATCAAAGTTTATTCTGTTATTTTTCTACATTTCTAGATTATTAGCTTATGATAAGAAAAGATGACTTGAAATCTCTTTTTCATCCTTTTCTGAATTTTTTTGGTGGATATATGATCTTTTTTCATGTCCCTGTAATATAAAGGAAGAATGTGCATTTTCATTGTGTACAAAATGTGGATTAAAGTTAGCTTGTTGGTTTAAAAAAATCTTTATTCTTGGTTTTGTTTTTTGTTTGGTTTGGTCTACTTGATCCAACAAATTCTGGAAAAGGAATATGGAAGCTACCAATTATAGCTGTGATTTTATCACATTCTCTTTTTTATTTTTAGTAATTTTTATCCCATGTAGGATGCAGCCAAATGTTGAGGCATAACAATGTTACTTTTTTTTTTTTTTTTTTGGTAAAAATTGTGACTTTAATCACTATAGTAATTCTCTTGAACCCATTTGTCCTGGAATTATACTTCACTTGATATTATTATTTGATTCCAACTTCTCATAAATTTTTCCTGATGTAGCATCACCTATCATTACGTTATACACCATTGTGACCTTGTTTTTCACGTGTTCCTTGTAAACAGATTATAGATGCGTATACGTTAATCCAACTCTGATCTTTGAATAAGGAAATTTAATCAGCTTCATTATTGTTAAAATAATTCTTACAACTATAATGTTTAAATTCCTGCCATCATATGTTATGGTATAATTTAATTTCCTCTTGTCCTGTGTCTATAATTCTGTAAATCATTATCTTTATTGCATTCTACTACATCCCTCCCCTTACTGCAGATAATTTTGAAGTTACACTCTGCATTTCCATTTTACTAGTGCTTAGATTCTTATTTTTAACAATCTTTAACCCTACTATTTGTAGTTTTCTACCAAAATTAAATAAGAACCTTGCTTTACCCAGCAGTATGATTTCCTCAGCAACACCTCATTCTTTCCAAGTCAAGATAAAATCCTTTAAAAATCAATAATTTATAATCTTAGTTCCTAACTACTATTATTTCCAATTATAGAGTAACTTACCTAGTTCACAAAGTCATGTTATCACTCAAATTAAACTATTGCTGTTCTATTACATTTAATGAAACCCCCCTACAGAGTTTATTGGTCATTACTCTTTCTTTGTACTCTTTATTTCCTCCTGTTTAGAAATCCTTATTATAGGGGTGCCTGGGTGGCTCCCTTGGTAAGACTTGATTTCAGCTCACGTCATGATTTCAGGGTCATGAGATTGAGCCCTGAGTCATTGGGCTCCTTATTGAGCATGGAGCCTGCTTAAGATTCTCTCTTTCCCTCTGTCCCTCTTTCTGCCTTTGCACACATGTGTGCGCACTCTGTCTCTAAAGAAAAGAAAAAAGAAACCTTTATTATACTTTATTTTTCATTTGGTTGTAGTGCTTGAGAAATTTCCTCCTAAAAAGTATATAAGGATGTATACCCTTTTAATACTTGTATTTTTAAAATGATTTTTCTCTTGCAGTCGTGAGGATGGATTCTTTGGATAATAACATCATTCTTTGATCTCTCTCTTTTTTTAAATAGTCTCTGTAGGTTATGGACCACTATTCTCTAGTTTTCATTGTCTTCTAACTTCCACTATGTCCTAGTTTACATTGTGGCCAGTGTGAAGTCTGATGCTAGTCCAAATTTCATTATTTTTATATTTAAATTGTTCTCTTTGTCTCAAACTCTTTAAGATGCCCTTCACCCCATCTCTCAGACTTCAAAAATTTTACTGAGATATGATTTAATGTATTTCTAAATATGTTTCTTTAATTATTCTTGTACCCTTCTTGGTACTTGGGTAACATTTTTAACTTTAGCAGATCAATAATTTTTTAGCTCAGGAAAATTTTGTCCTACAGTTATTTTAATATTTTTTTCTGTTTCATCTGTTCTTTTCTCCTTTTGATATTTGTATTCTTTACATATTTATGTCCCGATTCTATCATCCTCTATCATTCCTCTTATCTTGTCACTTAGGATTTCATTTTCATTCTGTCTCTGTGTTGTGGGGTACTTCCTCTGGTTGAACATTCAGAGCCCACATTTTATTTTTAGCAGTGACCATTCTCTTTTCCAAATCATCTGTTGAATTTTTAAAAACCAAGTATCAGGCTTTCTGAGCTCTAGTGTTATCTTTTTAAAGCTTCTCATTTCATTTTTATTAAAGCTCTTGTCTCTTTCTTCCAGTATATTACTTGTGTGGACCCCCAGTTTTGTTTCCCTTTTTCAGTCCCTTATATCTACTAAAATGGCTTGTGTTCTTTCCTTTGTGTTTAAGTCAAAGGGTGTGATATTTTTAGCAAAAATATAAGTCAGGTTAGTGGATTCTATTATATAGTGCTGATTGAGAACCAACAAAAATAATGGGAGTATTTGTTTCTGGTGAAGAAAGACTTAACAAGCCAGAACCTTCCAGAAAAAGTAGGTGTAGGAAAGCATCTTGATCTTATGCGTAAGACGCGGTGGGGGCGGGGGGCGGTGCGGGTTAAGGCTGTCTTATTTCATACCATCCTGTAATTCCTGCATGAAGCAAACCAGCAGGTACTGATTCCTTCCTGGGTCAAATGAATCTTGTTAAATCAGTTGTCTCCCACGAGTCATCCCACATACACACCTGGAAATCACCAGGTTGATAGTTTCCATCCCAAACTGTGCCAGAGACTCAAAGACCACCAATTCATGATCTTTCTCTCCCAGCTTCCTCTCTTTTTTTATAATCTGAATCTTGAATGTGTATATTCTTCTAGATTCTAGTAGTTAGTCACGGTTATTTTGGAGGTTGAGTCTACTCACCTGTGAGCGAGGCAGAAAACATGTACATAAGGTAATATTCCCACCATCTCAACTTTTGCATTTTTTTGTATGTACACACATGCATATATATATGCATAAATTCATAAGCTTTCAACAGATAAATCCTGTGTAAATAATTTATATACTTCACATAGGTGATTTTATTAATTAATTTCATCAGAGTTGATGAGATTACTTAGAGATTGAGGGGCTGTATATATGAAAAAATATGTCAGCAGTTCACTAAAATCAATCAGATGTAGTATGACAAGTTTATTGAATTTTAAGCTTTTGACATTTTAAATTGGATTTAGTAGCCAATCAAAATCTCTGTGAGGAAAACTGTCAATCTAGATATGCTGTAATTGTTTTCTGATAGATACTAGTGTTAAAATTTTTCACATAGAGATAAAGATCCTAGCTTTTGCATTATGAACTTTCTATATTATTAAAAATTGGACACCATGTTGTAATTTAATCTCATTAGCAACTAAAATCTTAATTTTATTTCCTTTTAAATAATTTAGATTTAAATTTAAATAGTCACATGTAGCTAAGGATTATCATATTGGACAATGCAGTTATAGGTGTATACACTCTCACATTTTTATTTTTATTTTTTCTTACCATTTTATTTTTTTCATTCCTATTTTCAATTCCTATCCCCTATTTTCCCCCACCCACCCCAGCCACCTCCCCTCTGGTAACCATCGGTTTGTTCTCTATAGTTAAGAACCTGTTTCTTGGTTGGTTTCTCTCTCTCTTTTTTATCCTTTGCTTATTTGTTTTGTTTCTTAAATTCAACAAGTGAGATCATATAGTATTTGTTTTTCTCTGACTCAGCACTATCACATTTTCAATAAAGAAAAAATTCATTCAAAACCAAAATTATGGCATAGGCATATTCAGAAATATGTACTTAATTGCCTCATTAAATAATGTGGATTTAAACAATAGCCAGGTTTTCTGAAATGTTTGAGAAGTGTAACGTAGAAATTAATATTGTGAGTCTGTTCTACAAAATCCACTCAAACTGGAAGATCCACAGAGCAATAGAAAATAAATAATATGGTAGTATGACATATAATTGTAGAATTTAAAGTAATTCCAAAGTTATTTTTCTTGTGTTAACTTTATTTTCAATTTAAAGTAAATGTATGTGTACATGTACATGTGTGTTCATTTTCACATGTGAACATATGAAAAACTGGGCCAGGTATTTTCAAGCTGATATATCAGAATAGCTTCCTATCAAAAAATATATACTAGGTATATAAATTAAAAATTGTATGTGAACAGTTTGGGAAGAGTTAGAAGGATTAAAAAGATTTCTTGACTGAGTCTTCTCAGACACTATAATCTAAAAGGCATTGTAGACCTCCATGAATGGGCTAGAATTAACATCTCCTAAAAGTATTTGTATAACAGTATCCCAAACAATTGCTTCTTTTTTTTGTTCACATGTAATGAGTTAAATTAATAACAGAGAGACAACTGAAAAGCCAAGACATGCACATGTAACAGCATGAGCTGGTGTGCACTGAACTGGAGAAATGTGACATGGTTATCAGAAATACTTCCAAATCTATACCAGTGGAGATTACATTATGAAATGAAGAAAATACTCCTGTTTGCATTCTGGGAATTCCAAAGTGGACGTTATAGTACAACTGTAGACCCTAGCAATTCTAGCCAAACATCTATTTTTTAAAATTGTCTTTTTAAGCTGGTACTTTCTTTATTCATTTATTCAACAAATATATGCTAACTATGCTTGAGTCTTTGGTACATTTATTTTACATTGTTAGACACCTTGGATATATAACCTATCTATGAAATTATCATGTTATTTTTCTTGCGATTTCTTACAAGATGGGCCATATATGTTGGTGGTTACCTTAGTGGGAACCAAAGCTCTTTTCTTTCTTCTCTCACAAGCCATACTTAGTGAGTAGAATTCTACCAAGTTAATAATGTATGTTAATTTATTGAAAATCCTTATTAAAATGCAAATGTTATTCTGTGGAGGATAACACTTTAAACCACTATAAGCCATTAACACATTATCAAGATTTAGTTTATCAGTTTAATTAGATGGTAATTTAGCTTGGCCCTGAGGAGCTAGATAAATTTGATGGTGTGGGAGAGAAGAATCACCATGAGGCAGATGAACGAGCAGGTCCTGCAGCCAGACCCATTTTACAGGACACTACACATACCTGGCCTTCTAAAAGTAGGACATACTTAGAAAATGGCAAATCGAGCTTCACCTGCATACCTCCTTCACTGACAGCCTGCCCTGCACCAAAAATTTGATTTTAGAAAATAAATAATAGGATTATAAAGGATGATTTTCTGCACTCTTTTCACTGATTGCTTTATTATTTAACATGTCTTATTATTTTTGAACAAAAGGGAGGTAAGTTATAAGCTTAATACAGTTTGTTGATCAATTACTTAATGATCATTTGAGGATTGACCTTCTCCTTTTCTTCTTACATAGCTTCACAGAGACAGTTTTCTAGATGATGCATAAAGGAAGTGGGGATACCTAAAAGCAAACTCTCTTATTGCTGTTTTCTCTATGTAAAATCATAACGAATCCATTTGGACTCATTAGGCTGATTATTTAAAATCTTTCTACCCAGTGACTTAATTAAACACACGGAAGGCTGAGTACTATCAGCGTGCTAGTATTGCCTTGGCATTTATGTGTATCCAAAACTGTCAACAGGAAAGACTAAATCCATACATACGTCATCTGTGTCATATTCTTCTTTTTGTATGCTTTATTATTTGATTCTTTTATCTGTGGATTAATGCAGTATTTTTCAAATTTAATATTTTTACTTCCCTTTTTAAACTTGTAATTTATATAAATGACCAAGGAGAAGTAAATAAAAATAGCTCAAGTGTGTTTCTTACCGTAGTGATCCCTAGAAGGAAACTTAATTGTCTTTCTCCAAATACTTTTGAGACTAGGAAAGGGAGCTACCTAAGTTCTTTTCCAGTTGCTTGTCATTTATGACCCATCAGAACCCATAAAAAGCCTGTAATCGTATTTGGGATTGACAGGCTATTGTGTTATGATTTTAAAATAATCTATACTATTTAAAAATGCCCTTTTGAGGAAAGATAATCAGATATACATTAACAGATTTTCATATCATGGGTCACTTTAATCATTAATAAACTTGTTTTCTTTTAAAGATTTAACCCATCTTTGTCTTTATTAACTTTAATGAAGTAAAAAAAATGGCTACCTTATTGTATTATGGGTTTTTTTCCTCCAGATGCCAGTTTTTATTTTTAGCTAGACTTTGAATGTGTTGACATATTTTCTATATACTGTATTTATATTAGATATATAGGCATTTTTAAGGACTATATCATAATAATATGGGATATAGTACATTTTTCTTTTTTAGTTTCTTTGACGTCATAACTCATAAATGGGCCAGTAACCACAACCCATTTGAAACTTTTTAAAAAAATTTTTTTAAGATTTTTTTTTGTTTGTTTATTTGACGGAGAGACAGACAGCCAGCGAGAGAGGGAATACAAGCAGGGGGAGTGGGAGAGGAAGAAGCAGGCTCCCAGCGGAGGAGCCTGATGTGGGGCTCGATCCCGGGATGAAGAACGCCGGGATCACGCCCTGAGCCGAAGGCAGACCCTTAACGACTGTGCCACCCAGGCGCCCCTGAAACTTATTTTGAGGAGAGACAAATCCATTAAATCATGGAGGAAAATATTTTGTTTTAAAAACTTAGATATAATGCACCATTTGTTTCAAAATGCCTCTATCTTAGGCAGTTGTGTGGCCCATCAAGAAACAAATTTTAAGTAATAAAAAGAATGTGATAACTAAAGTTTCAGAGAAACCAAAGTTTATTAAAGACTTTATGAGTGATAACTATGCCTATGTACATAGCTCAAAATCTCAAAACCATTTTCACATCAACTTTAGGTGTTAAAATCATAGTTTTGTCCTATCATAATCCTTTTAAGCATCAATTGAGCTTTCCATTTGTTAATAAAAATAGGTACTTTGGGACTTTCTTCCACATCTCTTGATTTTCATTTCCAGAAAATGAGGATAGTATTTTCTTTTGGGTATATATCGTTCAAAGTGAATATGAACAGAGAGAAATAAAATGAATTCTTATGGCTACAGCACTTCCTTGCTAATGATGCATAAATTTCTATAATGATATAAGGTGGTAAAGAACATTAACAAAGCAAGTTGATTTTCAAAAGGTTAGACAGGATTTGTACACATCAGAATTCAGAAGGATATAATTATTCAAGGCAGAGTTAATGAAATTCAGATGAAAAGGCAAAATCTGAATATGAGTGCACAGATTATGCATAAAGAGGAGAAAATGAGCATGATACTTCCAATTATACTGATTTTTTTAATAACTGTGAAATTTTTATTAAACCAAATGAAAAGTCATTCATTGGATATAGTTTATTTATTATAGAACTACATGATTTTGTCAAAAGCAGTTATATAGTTATAAGGAGTAGATCATAAAATAGATCTCCAATTTCTCTGTTGATTAAATTTTTAGTTGTTTCTTGTGTATGAAACTTACGATACATTTCTCTGTATTAAAATTTGTTGGATCTATTACAACTTTATACTAAATGAGAATACTCAAAATATGTAAGACTGAATTTTCTAGAAAATGAGTTGATAGTTTCCCAATGGTATCAAAGAATTATTCTGAAATTTTTGTATATCCCATAAAAGTTCACAGGACCATTGCTTAGCTTTCTCTATTCGGGCAATATGCACCACTTAACTACTCCTGAGATGATCGAGGAACAAAGTCCTCCAATATATCAGTCTTCATTAAATATTTTCAGTGTGTGGTTACTAACCTTTTTCAATTTAATTTACAAAATACAGCTGAGTCAGTGTTCACAGGTAATTGTAAGTGGAAGGCATTTTAGGAATTATAGGCATTCTAATTTACTTTTTTTTAACAAAGAGAAGAAAATTACTTGTTTATCAGTAGTTTAGGATAACAAAGATTGCAATGATTTTCTCATATCTTTTCTAAAGTGATAGACTATGTCTTTCTATTTCTTTGATTGTTCTTGTCAACCATAACAGTTTTAACATTTCTTAATATTCTGGAGATTATCTTCATGCCATGTGTGAGCATGGAGTAAATTGGTTGTGGTATAGTTAGTCCACTTATTTTCATGAATTGATACCAGTTGCTCTAAGACTTGTATACGATAGTCTTGAAAATAATTGCAATATACATATTAATAGAGCATGGCCTATGTGCAATGCAATGGCTAATGCTTCTTTGAAGGACATCGCAATCAGGTCAATGATGGCTTCATCATTAAGAAAAGAAAAAGCAAAACGTGTTTCTAGAATCAGATACAAAATTTCAATTATTTGAAAAATTCTTAATTTAAATATATGCCACCTAACATTCTCCTAAAAGAGATTTCCATTGAAATATGGGTGGAAAGTGTTTTCTCTTGATGTAATGATGAATATTTATTATGTGGAAAAGAAGACATGAATCAATATGTAATAAAATAATCTATGACAGACATTCAGTCAAGTAGTGAAAAGCTTAACAATGAGAAGCCAGTGTGCTGCTTACTTTCTTAGAGTCCTGGCTGGGGACTGAAGCCAGTGAAAATCTTTTTTTTTTTTTTTAAGATTTATTTATTTATTTGAGAGGCGGGGCAGAGGGAAAGAATCTTTCAAGCAGACACCACACTGAAGGCAGAGCCCAACTCGGGCGTCAGTCCCACAACCCATGAGATCATGACCTGAGTGGAAATCAAGACTGGATGCTTAACTGACTGAGCCACGCAGGTGCCCTGTGGCCAGTGCAAATCTTATTTTTTGAGATAGAGCACTCCAGTCTTCAGATCTGTGTGGTTAGCATTAATTATTATTTAAATAAATCTAATTTTTTAAAAGAAAATTTTTATTTGAGTGTAGTTGACAGTGTTACGTTAGTGTCAGGCACACATTTTTATATAAAATTCCGGTATGTACAACAAAATATCATTAGCCACCATACCAAAAAATTAGAAACTTGGGTTTTAAATTGTGTTTCAGGAAGTTAAGTCCAAGGCAATAGTCAAATGTGAGTTTATTTTTAGTGTCTTTTTTTCTCTATTGTATTTAACTGTTCATTTAAGTCCCTTGCTATCTATAATCCATAATTATTATATTTGGAAGCCACCAGTATGAATTTAAGATAACTGTGAACATCTCAAGTGTAGATAATGAAGATCAAGGAAACTACATGTCAAAAAAGAAACAAAAAGAGGATGTAAAGAGCTTAGAATTATTTTCCTTTTAAGAGAAAATGATGAGGACAGACATTAAAACCTTTTGGAACTCACACACAATTTTTTAAATGAAACTCAGATTTTTAAAAAAAATATTTTGAAATTATGTCTCATTCTAAAATAACCCCCTTGGTTAGATAAAAATACACACACATACATACATGTATATATACATATATAAGAGAGAAAAACCACTACTTGTCTTCTACCCATCTTTGTCCCTAATAACAAAACACACTATTCTACAAAAACTTAGAGGTATACAATGTATATAATTAAAAAGAAAATTTCACCATTATAGAAACATGGTATAGGGACATTCTTGTTTCAGATAACGTAGAACTATCTTCCCCCAGGAGTGAAAGAAACTGATGCGTATAAGAAAAACAAATTATTAACTTGGAAATTTTTAAGAACAACAATCACCAGTGTAGTAGAATATATGGAAGTCACAGTGAATTTGCTTGACTTGTGTTAACTCTAATAGTATGAAATTAATGTATCAGTGGAAATTGTGCATTCAAATGTCTGCTGACTTATTTTTCTTTTAAATTGTTGGGAAGGTTCGTTTGAAATGAAGAGATTGAGAATTTGAATTTTAAAATATGTGGTTAAATCTGTAGGTTGTCCCCTTTAAACTCTAGGCGCAAATTCTGGTATTATTTGAAATGTAAAATTAGAAGTGCATGTAGATTATCATTCTATTCATCATGAAGGAATATATATCATATATTTAGTCAAGATATATACACAGCATCACGCTTTGTGAAAAGTATAATTATGTCATTTAAGCTAATTTGTATAGTTCTGTGAATTTGCAGTGTCATAAATAAATGAGACATCTACATTGCAATTATTTTTATATTATGTAAGAACTGAGTACAAGAATTCTGGACCTGAGAAATTAATAAGAAAGTGTAAATAGAGCAGCTCATAATTTTACTCATCTTTGCATGGATTCAGTCTGAGATCCTAAACTCCATTTAATTACATTCCTGCAAAAATGGGGACGGTCTTGTCATAAAACCTGTGCAGTAATAAATGGCTGTGTTAGCATGCTGATCGTCAGAACTCCTCTAGAGACTCGCCACTGAAACCCTCAGCTGACCCCATCAACAGGCAGATGACAGTTGATCAATTCAAAACAAAGTACTGGAAAACTAATTTCATTTACAAGAGTTTTTTGCGTATAGTAGAGACAGAAGAGAGCAGAGGTCATCTATCTTTCTGAATTTGCGTGCCAAATAGTATTTATTTCATGCTCTTACAAGGAGTAAGGAAAGAGATGCTATTGGCCAAATCCAAAAGGATGCTAAGCTCCACATGTCCATCAACCATAGTACTTGAATGGCAGGTAGGAAAGTGTAGATGTAGGAGAGACTAGTGCTTCCTTAGACCTTAGGGCTTTCTGGAGTTCTTATTAAAATGTGAATTCCGCTCTCAGTCTTTCTCATCTAGTACTTTCATTGGCAGCTTAACTTAACAGGAAACTAGCATTAAAGAAGGGAGCCGGTGTCTGGAATTTGGAAGAAAAGGGTGCCGAATGTAAAAGTATAAAGTATATACCAGCCAAAACCACTTTGTCCCTCTTGTACCTCAATCTAGATTTGGGGAGAAAAGTATAGGAGAGGTTCCTTTGGTAGGAAAACCACAGATGTGAACTCCCCAGTATCCTACCCTATACCTAATTTTCTAGGAAGCTTAGAATTACATTTTAAAAAACAGTTGTAAAAATTATCCTTAGAGTAAAACTATCCCTCTCGTGACCTTTCATTCTTACACTCATGGTACTAATGTGTATGTATCTCTTATTTTTAAATTCTTCTAACACTTTTTGTGAGAAGAGGGTATATAAATAACCTTTTTACTGGACTTACCATCATGCACTTTTTATTCACTTTCAGCCCTCTGTCAGCTATAAACTGGAATTTATATAAACTCAGAGATCTTTTCATTAGCAGGAAGCTAAAAGAACTGTTCTTTTGTATGTCTGTACCAGCACACTGTCCACGAAGAGTCGGTGATGGTGATGACTGAAGACATGCCTTTGGAAATTTCTTATGTGCCTTCTACTTACCTGACTGAGATCACTCATGTCTCACAAGCTCTATCAGAAGTGGAACAACTTCTTAATGCTCCCGAACTCTGTGCTAAAGATTTTGAAGATCTCTTTAAACAAGAGGAATCTCTGAAGGTAAAAGCACAGCATTTTTATTAGATTTTTACAAAATTATCTTGATCATTTGCGGTACCAGAACAGTTGACTTAAGTGTACACGCTGAAGGCATTTTTACCTGAAACACTTTACAGGACGGTTGGTTCTAGGTATCTGGGATAGGAAGACATAAACCAAAAGAGGCATTTTATAATATTTAATGTTGAGAGACTTTCTAAAATGAAGCAACAGACAAAAGTAATAGTTTTACATAGATTCAGGGCAGAAAGAACTTATCAAAAAGCATGCTTTGATAGAGTAACAGTCTATTTGCAATTAATACATTGCTTTCTTCTCCCATGAAAGAGGGAATTAGATGAGATTTTAAATGGTATCTGTTGCATACAGTTTTAGTTTTATGTTTTCTACTTATAATATGAATATTCAACTTTGAATTAGTGCCAGTATCAATACTAGACTACATGGAATCTAATTGAATTGAAAGCAATGAAATATTTCTTTAAAATTACCAGGCAAAGGCTACCACCAAAATCCAGGGTTTTTCAAACCACCAACTGTGTTTCTGAATCTCAAACTAAGGCAAAACACGATGAGGGAATTGACTTTGAATTACAGAGGGAAGTGTTTGAAGATAGATGAACGTAGCATCAAGAAAATGTACATAATAATGTGTGTCTCAAGATAATTTTTGTGATCATACATTTTACATTCAAAATGAAATAGTATAGCCAGAGCTCAGTATTTTTCAGTGCAAATAGTGTGAGATTATAGACAGAAGATAAGTTTGCTCTCAGCAGCACCTATTAGCCAAAGTATTTTATACTCTAAATGATTTCTTGGGAGCTCATTCCATATTACACATTTGTCTGCATAAGTATACACATAGATAAAGCTGTTTGGTTGTTTTGGAAATCAGAGCTGCAATATCTTGAGTGACTTGAATTTACTATCTTACATTATATCAAGTAAGCTATAAAATTACATGTTAAAATAAAATAAAGGCATGGATCTCTGGAACTTCTCCAACCATTTCAGTATGGTACTCTTTCTTATTCTTTTTGAAATAAAAGTCATATTGCTGATAGATGCAGTGAAGAAAAGAAACCCGATCAATTGATAAAGGAGACATGCCAGCATTCTTGTCATTATTCACATTAACTAATTTCACATGACAGCACAGTTTATAAGTTCATCATTGTCATTCAACATGTAAATCACTGCTAATGAGCTAATATTCATTTTATTCCATGATCCCAGACATATGGGTCAGGAGAGCAGTGACCCTAAACTTATTAAGTTGCCAGTTGAATATCTTTGTCTTCATACCTCTTAACCTGGCACACTCAGAATGATGGGCCCCTGGCTATACTCAGCTAATCATTTGTTCTTCCAGATATGTTTAAGAGTATTATAGCTGATGCCAGTTGCGATCGTATTGATTACTGTGGTTTGTAAAAAAGTATCATTGCAGGTTTAATTTCACTGGATTATTGAAACCTCATTAGATGCAGTTTTGGGCGTAATTCCAGCTCACTGCCGACAAATCTGCAGTAGCACACAAATGGGCTTCCTACCTTTGTGGGCCTTTTGAAGAGGGATAGTTGTGATCTCAGTCTTTTCGATGAATATGTATTTCCTCTTAAAGGCATTCATCATTGTCATTATCCAGTAATAAAAATAGAAAAGTAGCACATAAATTGTACAGCTGCTGGTTGGGAAGGTTTGAAATTAAATTGTGGTTGATTTTATTCCTGACAGATTTGCATGAATCAAATTACAGAACTGTAGTAGGTATTGCTGTGGTTTAACATACATATTTCTTTAAAGTACAATACAACACAAGCAATGTGTAATAAGTTAAAGTAATTACTTTCTGAACATAATATAAGTAATATAGCACATATAATTTCCATAGATTTATTGAACTGGAAAGCTACCCAATCATTTTGACAAGAATAAAGCAGAAAAATACCTATTTACATATGGAAATCTGCATTTAATAGCTAATACATTATCTAGGGCAAAACTAGCAGTGAATGAGGAACATACACATAAGTAATATTTATTCTTATATTAAAGCCAATATTAGCATTGTGAATCAATTGATTGTGTTTGTTTATATGTAAAAAGTTATAATATTCATTGCACAAATAATAGTACACTAGTTTTGAAAGAATTTAAAGTTTTGAAGGTTTCAGTCATTATTTTTTTTTCTTTTTTCTTTTTTTTAATTTATTATTATTTATTTGACAGAAATAGAGACAGCCAGTGAGAGAGGGAACACAAGCAGGGGGAGTGGGAGAGGAAGAAGCAGGCTCATAGCGGAAGAGCCTGATGTGGGGCTCGATCCCATAACTCCGGGATCACGCCCTGAGCCGAAGGCAGACGCTTAACCGCTGTGCCACCCAGGCGCCCCTCAGTCATTATTTTTTTAAAAGAATGTCAGTTGTCTTAGAATTTGCTAAAATATAAGTAGCAAATCATCAAATCTTAATCATCAAATCTTAAATCATAAAATCTTGCTTTAAACTGTCTCATATGAAGGCATGAGCATAAAAGAGAGTAGAATGGTGAATGCCAGGCACTGGGGGGAGGGGGAAAAGAGGAGTTGCTATTCAGTGGGTATAAAATGCAAAAAGAATCAGTTCTAGAGATCTGCCGGACAACGTTGTGCCTATAGGTAACAGTAATACAGTGTACGCTTAAAGGGGCGCCTGGGTGGCACAGTGGTTAAGCGTCTGCCTTCGGCTCAGGGCGTGATCCCGGCGTTATGGGATCGAGCCCCACATCAGGCTCCTCCGCTATGAGCCTGCTTCTTCCTCTCCCACTCCCCCTGCTTGTGTTCCCTCTCTCGCTGGCTGTCTCTCTAATAAATAAATAAAATCTTTAAAAAAAAAAAAAAAAAAAACTTATTCAGAGGTTGGATATTGCCGTAAGTGTTCTTATGACAATAAAAATAATAATGAAGTATGAACATAGAACTTTTTAAGTTTTCAAAAGTTTTGCCCCTGAGAGGTTTAAATATTTGATCTATTGTCATGAAACAGCAATGATTTATTGATTTATTTATTTTAATGGAAAGGATTAATGCCACCATATACCTGATTTTAGTGAGAGCTTCGGTTATATTGGTGTCTGCAATGTTCTTGGGCCCTCACCCGTACACCCTCCACATTCAGGGCTCCCTGCACTTTAACTGGCAGCTGCCAATTGCAAGTGCCTGGGACTCTGCCTAAGACTCTCTCTACTCATAAGGTGTCTAAGGCTCTGCCTCCCCACATTTCCCAACAAACCTCAGCCAATGACAGGTACCTTTCTGTGGATAAGGGAAACTGCTCATCCACATCTTTAGCTGCAGTAACCCTGAGACATGTTCTGCACTTTGACCTGAAGTTCCCCAGCAGGACTGAGACCCCACTGGGCACAGTAGGAACTTTCCAAATAGTACAGTGGTTAACTGGCTTCCTCTCCTACCCTCTCCACCGCCTTACTGGTGCTTCCTAGGATCATTCCCAAGTAAATCTGTGCATATACATTCTAGTCTTACAATCTGCTTCTCAGGCATCCAGCCTATAATTTTGAAAGAAATAATGGCATATGCACTATTCAGTCAGCACTTGCTAACAGAAATCTTGGAAAATACTCCATTCAGCTTGATGGGCCATTCCCCAGTGACTGTGCTACTTCTCCACTAAGGAGTTCCTTAGTTGCTCGGTTAGATCTTGGCCTTAAAAAGGTGAATTTTTCGGACAAAAATATTTTTCTTTCAGTGGTAGTCACTCTTAATAACTCACCTATATTAACTAATTTAATCCTCACCACAGCTCTGTGAAATATTTAAAATTATTTTCTGCATTTTAAGATGAATAAACTGAAGAAATATAAAGTAGCTTGACAAAGTTGACACACCTAATATTGATGTAGCAAGGATATGAAGCCAAGCAAAGTAGCTCCAGGATCTGAGCTATAAACCACTCTGCTAAACTACCTCTCACAGAAGTTTTTTCTATAGCACTATGTTAAGCATACCAAACGTGACTTTGGGAAAAACACAGTAGAATACTGAGGTCTGTCATGCCCAGTTTATAGGAAAAATGTTCTGGGTTCTAATTCTCAATTAATCCATGAAAGTTTAAGAAGATTCCATAAAAGGAAGGAAGGAAAGAAGGAAGGAACAAAGGAACGAAGGAACGAAGGAAGGAATTAGGATAGAAGGAAGGTGGAAAGAGGAAAAGAAAGGGAAGGAAAGAAAGAAGTCAGAAATGCATCATTTTGATTCTCTCATCTAAACTGACAATCTGGTTGAGGTAGATTAATTTTTTTGTATTTTTGGAAGGCAAAAGGGTGACAAGAACTGCGGACATATGAACAAATCTCACAGATGTTGACAGGACACCTGGGCCCAATGCAGAGTTTAGATAGGATCCAGAAGTAGAAGCAGCTGTTATTCAACCTCAACAGTGCTGGAAAGAGCTTGCTGTGAGCTTAAAAAGCCAGAGACTGTAAATCAAAGTCTGTCAATCTTCTTTGACAGGGCCAGCTTTTATGTAGGGTCCTTAAGACCTAAAAGAAATTGTTAGGACAGGCTGCTAAGAGGGCTGCCTGGGCGGCTCATTCAGTTAAGGACTTGCCTTCAACTCAGGTCATGATCTCAGGGTCCTGGGATCAGGCTCCCAGGGAGCCTGCTTCTCCCTCTGCCCTTACCCTTGCTCGTGCTTTCTCTCTCTCTCTCTCTCTCAAATAAATAGATAAAATCTTTTTTTTAAAAGGACAGGCTGCTGATTTACTGAGTGAGGTTTTATTTATTTGAACATATTTATTAAGCTCTTGCTAGGTACCTGGCATCACCGTAAGTGCTTAAAAAACAGTGAGCAAAATCAATGGACCCTGCCCTCATACAATTTTCATTATAGCAATGGGAGACAGAATATAAGCAAACAAACAATCAGTATACTTAAATACGACAGTTATTGTTAAAAAGGTAAAAAAAAGAAAACACAGAGTTGGACAAGGGGTATAAAACTACCAAAGGGGCAGGAGTAGGTAGAATGGCAGGAGGTGGGATTGCAATTTTAAATAGGGTGGACATTTGAACAAAGATTTGAAGAGGGTAAGGGAGTCGGCCTGGCACTCAGACTTACTGTCTGGGCATAGTAAATAGTCAATGCTGAGGCCCACAGATTGGGAGTGTGCCTAACTTGGTCAGTGGACAGCAGGAAGGCCAGTGTGGCTGGAGGAGAATAAGCCAGAGGAGGGAGGTAGGACATCAGATCAAAGGAGTTATGGGGGTCCAGATTGTGGAGGGCCTGGTGGGCCATTGTAAAGACTCCCTTTCACTCTGAGTGAGATAGGAGCCATTGCAGACTTTTGAGGAGATGGATGACATGATCTGATTTATATTTTAAAAGGATTACATTGGTCGAGGGGCACCTGGGTGACTCAGTCAGTTGAGCATCCGACTCTTGGTTTTGACTCAGGTCATGATCTCAGGGTTGTGGGATTGAGCCCCACATCAAGCTCCGTGCTCAGTGGGGAGCCTGCTTGAGATTGTCTACCTCTCCCTCTCTCTGCCTCTGCCCCTCCCTACTCACCTCTCTCTAAAATAAATAAATAAATAAATATTTTTAAAAAGACGATTACGCGGAGTGATAGGGGAGAACTGTAGGGGATTAAGAGTAAAAGCAAGGAGGGCAGGTGGAGAAGAGATACTGGTGGCCCGGGCGAGTGTGGTAAGGAGAGATTTTCAGATTCTCGTAATGTTTTCCAAGTGGAGGTAGCAGATTCATTTCTGTATCCACACAGGAACTTGAGCATAGATGTATGAAGATCTATTCTTAGCACATTTGGGACTCAGGAGAATTTAGGTGTCCTGTGAATTTGGCAGAGGATTCCTTGAGGGATGTAAGATTTCTTCTCATTGATATTTACACTTTGCCCCTGGTGGCTTGAAGCAGGAGCAAAACGACTGGCACTGAGATCTTATCAGCCTGATCAATATCTTTCTCCTTGATCACATTTAAGCACGAATTGAGTAATATCAGTCATTTGGATGAGGACAAAACTAATGTCATGAGCAAACTGTTTTTCTAGTCTGGTATTTAGGGTATCAAATAATAGAAAGAGATACCCTATGTACAAATCTGAACAAAATATTTGAAAAAAATAATGTTTCTGTGCACCTTGTACTACAGGGGCATGCTAGAGAAAGGGTTAGATTTTTCCCCAATTTAATAATATTTGAACAAAAGGAGTTCGCAATTATTTTGAATTAAGTAATCATGGAGCATATAAAATGTCAAAACAAAATTTGATTATCAGTGCTTTTTGACTTCTGCTTAAATTTAATGTATTACCACATTGTAAATACTGATCTTTTGGACTATGTATAACATTTTGAATAATGTAATCATTTAGTGATTTCTCTGAGGGAAATCATGTTTTTCAGCTAACACATTTATTCAGTTATAAATATAATTCCTTTCTTCCACTGCTTTTATGAATGGGGATTTATTTGTTCAACTTGCTATTTATATTTGTGAATTACTTTACAAATATTAATCTATTCATTGTGATTTAAATCCTACTTAAATCATTTCTGTAGCACTTAATTTTTCATTCCTCTAATGGTGAAGAGATTATATATATTTACTGCATTGTAGCCGTGCCCAGTTCATATTTATTTGTATTTTGGTACAGTTTTCTTTTATATTTTATACATGTGTCTCTTTTATAGGAAATTATTCATTCTTTTCTCCCCACGAGCATTTCATTAGGCCCAGCAGTTGTCCTACTTTGACTTCCTTGCTGCAGTGTACTCCCATCTTTGATAAAATGTGCTTTAAGAACTCCTACCACATTTCTCCCAGAAAGACTGTTTTGATAATCCCCATCCTATAAATTCTAGAAGTCAGAAACTTCCACATTAAAGTGTACAATTCATGAGGCTGGTGGAAATTTTGAGGTTGCAATTAAGTTGCGGGGATGTTTTCCTTCTATTCATGACTAATTCAGGTTGTTCTTTGACCAGTTAAGATTGTCATTTTTTTGATCTGTGATATATAATTACTGATTTGTTATTTATGCAAGGACCATGCATCGTCCTACGGAGAATGTTTTGGCCAAAATATATAGTTGTACTTACGAGGTGTTTTTCACATGTGGACCATAAACTGTGCAGAAAAAATCAAAAGGACAACTTACCATAGAGCCACTAAAAATAACTTTAATTTTTTTCTTTAGAAGCTCAGAAAAATCTAATTAATAAGTACTTTAATGCCTTTTGATTGAACACTCTTCCCAATTTGATATGTCATTAATGTAGTGCCTGGTAGCTGGATGGGACATAAAGAGGAGAAGAATTAGATTTATATAGGGTGTTGCCTTCATCTGTCTGATAAAGACAAATTCCAGAGAGTGAAAATGAACTGGAGTTTGAGTCTTTGGTACGCCAATTTCTCTTTTTCAATTTTAAGATAGATCTACTCCCCAATGGCTTCTGTCACAACAGTACTAATGGGTTTCTCTAATCTTTTTTTCTTAGAGATGAAAGTTGTGTGCTCTTCTGTTAACCAAGTTACAAAGGGTCTCAAGGCATTTTTGTTAGCTAAAACTGGTTAAAGCTATTATTTTCCCCTTCCCAAAATGTGGAAAAAATAGTGCAGGGTTTTATAAATCTCAAACACATTCACATGCATTTAAGTGTATGTATACCCATTTAACTGCAGTGCTACATTGATTAAGATGGTGATACTGAGTCAGCAGCAGCAAAAGATACCGTTTTCACCACTTGCATTGTTTTGCAAATGAGCCAGCTGCTCCTTGTGACCTGTTCCCTGTGGTGACCTCCAAAGATCGTGTGTACAACCACTAGGCAGAAAAAAGAGTATTTTGTTGGTGGTGGTGTTGACCACTGTATCTACAACTCCTAGAACAGTACCAAGTACTTAATAGGCTTTCAATGTGCACCTGTTAAATGAACGAACAATAGTCTTGTAAATCCAGATATGGACTCCATAATCAAAGAGGACAGAGCAATGTTAATCTATCAGTACCAGGCCTGGTACATTTTACATTATATTTTTATATTATACATTTTTTTTTACTTTTTTTTTACATTATATTCTTTTACATTATATTCTTTTTTTTCACATTTTATTTTTACATTATATTCTTTTACATTATATTCTTTTATATTATATTCTTATGTTTTAAATTAAATCATCCAGACATAGATGAATTCTAACAATCTATGCATATATACCAACATGGAGACATTTACTCTACCTAGGTTTGTACATACTGAATTTTTAGCCAATCATTTCTGAAAATGTGTAAGGAAATCCACAAGTAATTGAAATATTAGTAATATTTCTCCTTCACTGATCTTGCATTATATGGTTATGACAGGCAGTAGGATACAGAGGTTGCTAAAGCACGGGATTTGAACATAAAAGACATACATTTAGATGCCAAATCTGACTCTTTCTGGTTGTGTACTTGAGCAAATAACATAAGTCTGTTTTTTTTACTTTGAATTTAGATTAATGGTAATACCTGTCCCAGCCTTTTCAGCTGTACAATTATGAAGATAAAGTGAAAGCATGTAGGATTATATGGAAAAATTCTTGTAAAATGTGTAATTATATGTTTCATGATTTGTAAAACCCATATTCATCAAATATCCAAAATCTTAAAAATTATTATAAATTAAATTTTCATGTAAATAATCTTTTTTTAAAATAATTTTTATTTTGTTATATTAGTCACCATACAGTGCATCCCAGTTTTTGATGCAATGTTCATGTAAATAATCTTAAAACAAACAATCTTTTAAACAGTAGCAAACTTTATACAATTGAATATTTATATTAGAAAACTTGAAGTGTTGACAACAGCGTAAAATATACATACAGTTATTTCCAGATTTGGCAAATAGCCTAAAGGTTAAAACAAGTTTAAAGTCAAAGAGAATGCACATAGGTTACAAAAAACTTTGTTTTTGGTAAAAACTTCTTTTAGCGGATCTTATTTATTCTCAGTCATTTCCCTTTAGTATATTTCCAATGCTAAGTATTATTTGGGTATAAAATTTTCATTCTTCTATTAATTTTAGGTGCTAAATAAATAACTCACTGTTTTAGATTTCTCTTGAGGATGCGAAAACTTGAGATCATTCCAAGTTTCTATGCCCTATGGCTTTTACCAAGAATAAGATGCTGTTGTTTAGTTTGTTTTGTTTTTTTGTTTTGTGTGAGTTTTGTTTTCTAGTGAAATATGTTGAATTCATTTTTTCCCTACTCTTTTTAAGTAATTTAAAATCCTTTGTTCAGATTTCAGAACTATACCTTATTAACTGTTTAAAAGCATTGAAGTAGCTCTAATTGCAAAATGGTTTAATCAGTAGTGTTTTTTTTTTTTCTTGGGGTTCTGAGATTTATTTTTGTTATTATGTGTTTTTTTTCCTTTTGCCATTCAGAAAGGCTAGTCTGTATTCATTTTCCTGCCCAAATTGGTAATCATGAGCACGTTAATACTGTAACAGCATTCAATCGAGTCTTATGAATTGACATTGTGTAGATCAAAATGTTCAAATATTGGCAATTGCATATAGTTCAATCGAATTCAGTGACTTTTATCCATCTGCTTATTTCTAAATCCTAATGCATATTGTTAAACATTCAAAGAAAAGAAGCAAATACTTTGTGTTGTAAATCACATATAATTAATGAATACCAGTTACTACCGATTTCCAAGTTAAATTTGACAAACTGTGGACAAAAGATTGAAGAATGTTCTCATCATTAGGGATCTCTGTGGGGCTTTCAAGAAGGTAAAGAAATGAAGTAGAATGTCAGGGTCCTCCTTCTTTACCATGTTTTATTTTGTTGTTCTTAAATTTATGTGTTTAGGTTTAGCTTAGAACAATTATATGAACAGTGGTTTTGCTTTTCTATCTCCCATCTAAAACACAGTGATGAAAAGCATATTCTCCTAACATCAACAGCATTAATCATTTATAAAATGGGCAGAATGTTGCCAAATAGGTTTTCTATTTTTCTAAAATAGTGTATTGTCATTTGTATTAATTTATACAGATTTAATTATATCTTGTATAGCAGCCAACTATGAACTTGATTGATTACTCATACTGGATTTTCAGTGCTTTATCAAAATAATAAGATGCTCATGATGCCCTATATATACAGTATAAAAGAGTATAAAGTGAATAGAGGAAAGAAAAACATCCCGTCCACATTTTGTAATTCCATTCCTCAGTGATAATCATTTCTTTTAGGTTTCCCTGGATTGCTGTATTGCCTTAGAATTTTTGTCCACAAAACCTACCTGTCCCTCTTCACCTCAGTTACATGAGACATAAAAGCATGCCTTGGGTCTAAAAATATTGGAAACATTGAATGCCATATGTCTCATTTTGAAGAGAAATAGCATTTGCTTCTTTACAACTCTCCTTTGCTATGTGCAAGAGCCGATTTTTCTATCAAGACTTTCAATAAAGTGATTTAGACAATGTGCATGACTCAACACACAATGTACCTATTGCAAAATGACTTGTGAAATTGTTTCCAGTTTAGTTGGTGCTGATGGACTAGAATCATTGTCTTTGCGAAATACTTGGGCCAGTGAAGTGCAGGTTTTACATTTTCCCTTTTGTTCTTATTGATACTCTGTGGCATCTGAGAAACTTGGACAGACATAATTCTGAAAGAAGGACTTATGTATCTGAGGTACTGTGAGAAAAACATGGAGAAACTTAGCCAGGAAATGCAGATGGACTGCTATTCTGCTGTTTACTCTAACAGCTAAATAACCAGTAAAAGTAAAATAGAATAAACAGAGAAATAACTGAATAGCTCACAACATCTTTTGGGACTTGAATGCCTATCTGCAGTGGTTCAAGAACAGTGTAACAAATCTTAAGGTTCAGTGATTCCATTCAGATTGGATTTTCATAAGCAAATTTAAGATTCAGAACTTTGACTCCTCTCCTCAGTTCAAATCAACAAATATTTATTAAGGCCCAAATACTGTGTTTAACACTCTAAGAGAGAAATAAGACTTGATCCCTACACTCTGGTAATTTGTAACATTAATTGGATACACATATCATGGTGATACAAGCAAGTTAGGAAGTAATACAAGTAGGAAAGACATAGGCAAAATATAGTATAAGGCATAAGTGTAACTGAATTCAGAAAGAGGATAAGGCAATGTAGAGAGCTGAAACGGAGAATAATTTTACGTAGCAGAAAGCCTTTGAATATCTGTGCTTTGGATGTGATTGGAATTTGGACAGTATTAATAGCTACCACTTATTTATTATGTCCCAGGGCATGTTTTAAATTCTTTGCTTGTGGTAACTCATATGGTCATCACAACAACCCTATGAAGAAAGCACTCTTATGCCCATATTCAAAATTATCCAAGCTGGAGATGGTGATTTGAGTCAGAGTGGTGGCAGGGTCAAATTCTGGTTACATTCTAAAAGTAGAGCTCATAGTATTTGGTGGCCACTTGCATGCAGGTTGGTCAAGAGAGAATTCAAGGATAACATTAAGAATTTTGTCATGAACAACTGGGAGAATGGAGCTGCCATTTAACTATAATGTGGAAAATCGCAGGAGGATCAGGTTAGGATGCAAGGTTTGGTATGAGTTCAGTTGTGATATGTTAAGCTTAAGATGTTTATTAGACATCCTCGTAAATATCAAAGAGACAGTTGGATATATGTAAGTCAGAGTTTAGGAGAGGATCTTGATTAGAGATATGGGAATAATTAGGGTTAATTTGTTAGTTTTTCTTCACACTTGCTCACAAAAGGTGTCTTGTCCTCTGTTCTTTTCCCAGCCTTCTTTCCTTCTAACACCACCTCTGTGGACAATCTCAGCCACTCCCATGACCTAATTATCAGTTTGACACAAATGGATCTCACTGGTGGAGGTGGGAAATGGCATAAACAAGATGCCAACGTAGTATCATAGACCCACTGCTAATAGTGCCCAACAGAGGGGCATCCAGCAGATGAAAGAACTCAGTCATTTAATGACTGACTCTGCTTAAGGCCACAGCAAAGTGTTCGTGAACTAACAGAAATAGGATGACTTTGTCTTTCTGGCTCACTGTTATATCCCCAGTACATAGAATATGCCTGGCACATGGTAGGTTTCCAACAGTTATTTGTTGAGTTAATGAATAGTAGGACAGTTAGAGAAGTAGAGAGAAAGCTGGGGCATAGCAGAATGAGGTAAGACTAGGGAGGTCAGAGTTGGATGATGAGGGCTATGCTTAACAGTACTGACTACTAGAGGGGAGGGAGAAGGTGCAGTGAAGAAGATATTGGCGAACCAATAAATATAAATTTTTCATTTGTGAAACATAAGGAATAGCAGGGAGATCGGTAGGAGAAGGAAGGGAAGAATGAAGGGGGGGTAAACAGAAGGGGGAATGAACCATGAGAGACTGTGGACTCTGGGAAACAAACTGAGGGTTTCAGAGGGAGGGGGGTGGGGATTGGGATAGGCCAATGATGGGTATTAAGGAGGGCACATATTGCATGGAGCACTGGGTGTTATACGCAAACAATGTCATGGAACACTACATCAAAAACTAATGATGTACTTATGGTGACTAATATAACATAATAAAAAATTTAAAAAATAAAAATAAAAAAAAATTTTGGGGCGCCTGGGTGGCATAGCGGTTAAGCGTCTGCCTTCGGCTCAGGGCGTGATCCCGGCGTTATGGGATCGAGCCCCACATCAGGCTCTTCCACTATGAGCCTGCTTCTTCCTCTCCCACTCCCCCTGCTTGTGTTCCCTCTCTCGCTGGCTGTCTCTATCTCTGTCGAATAAATAAATAAAATCTTTAAATAAATAAATAAATAAAAAATAAATAAAAAAATTCTCTCAGGAAGTAAATATGGTTAAAAAATGTGAATTATAGGTGTTTATAGCCATCTGCTCACATGAGTTACTTTGAGGAATGAAGACTGAAGAATCACTGGAAAGCAATTTTAGATGGATGGATGGATGGATGAATGGAAAGAGAGAGAGGTTTAAAATGAAGTTCAATATACTTGAAACCAGAATATCATTATGTGGAAGTCACTTTTAGGGGAAAGTACCCTAAACAATCAATTTGATATTTTTCATATTATCTTATATGTTTCTATCTCTGAAACTATATTGTTTCAATTTTAAGATAGCTTTTCTCCCCCTTATGGAAACATTCTTACTAAGGCAACACTGGCAAAATTTGAAGCAAAGATTAAATAATTTCTGAATATATTATTACAAACTTTAAAATAGAAGACACAATTTTAGATTAACGTTTGTATATACATCTACAATCAACATATTTTAATTCTACCTTGGTTAAGAGTTTTAAAATTGTGAAGGTGTGTTTGAGGTTACTCCTGGTATAAATAGGACAAAAGATGCCTGTAAATTATAGGCATCCTTATTTTTAATTCTGTGCTGAAGATTAAGCAAGTGCTGAATTGAATTTTGTTTTGTATGTGTGAGATGCCCACTTATTTTCATGACCACAGAGAAAACACAACAGAAATGATACTTTTTTAAATATTAGAGATCATACTGGCACTCTTTGTCATATTTTTGAGACAAAGAACTTAGTGGCAGGTAAAAAACAACATTAAAATTTCAGTAACTTTTTTAAAAGTTTATTTTCATCTTGTTTACAATAAGTTCAGTTTATCAAATACCACCATCCCCTCCTCCAGCCCTGTTCAATTTCCGCAGTATCTACATTGACATTCATACAAATAGGTTTACCGTTTAGGTGGATAAAGGCACGCTCTGTAATGAAACATTCTGACAAGGGAGTAGTTGCTGCTTTACATTAAATAGAAGAAAAACTGAACAGCAGAAATCTGTCCCTTATGATAGAGAAGAGGGCATAGTGAAGAGTTACTTCAGACCTTTATCTCAACCTGATTAATTGGCAAAAAGGTCCCTTGTTTGGGTCCCTAGATAAATGACCTGTAGTGTCTAGTTTCTCTTTTTAGCCCATTGAAGGCACTTATTACCCAGTACTTGAATAAACAAAATACTTTTAGGTTCAAATTGTTTGTGTTATGAATCCCCTTTAAAAACCAATTCCCTCTAAAGGGAGACTCATGTTTTTAAATATTTATCTCCAAGTTTGGGCTTTTCATGTCTGTGTTATCAAGGGACTCTTATTTAAACCACCAGCTTTTCAACTAGAAATCTGACATAACAGTGTAGCTCATAATCTTCTTTTTTTATTTTTATCTATTTATTTGAGAGAGAGAGAGATAATTAGAGCAAGCACGAGAAGAGGGAGAAGCAGGCTTCCTGCTGAGCAGGGAGCCTGACTTCAGCCTCGACCTCAGGACCCTGGGATCATGACCTGAGCTGGAGGCAGATGCTTAACCAACTGAGCCACCCAGGTGCCCCAGTTCATAATCTTCTGTTTTTCCTTATTTTACATAGCTGGACTTCATCTTCCAGTTGTGCAAGTTACTTTGCTGTCTAATTTTTCTCTATTAGCAGTATATAAATAAGCGTCTTATTTAACTGACTTGATTCCATGAAGCCGAGTTGCAAGGATGCTATTTTAAAATATTAAGGACTTAAGTTATACTCACTCATGTACAAATGTCTTCCAGAAATTAAAGTTTCCTTTCGCAGGGAGGGTGACTAGCACACATTTACCCAACTGACAGTGTGGGGAGGTCAATTCGGAGGGGAATGTCAAAATTAAGAAAAAATTGACTAAAAAGTGACTACTTTGTGATTTTGCCATCATAGCTTCAGGTAATATAAGGAAGTATTCAGGGATAGAAATGAAAATAATATATTTTATAGTGATCCTAGGGATTTTTCTATCACTATAGAAACTACAGGGACTATGGTTTTATTTTTAGAGGGTCAGAAACTATAAAGATCACTTATTTCTAGACAAAATAGAATAGTAAAAAGCTATAAAAGATCTCATCTCTGGCTTTAAACTGTGGAAACTGCTACAGGATTTTCTTTGGTGCATATACCATTTTTCTGTGTGCAGTGCCTCAGGGACAAGAGCATGTGTAGGGACTTTTAAAAGGATTTCCTGGACTCCAGCCAATTTTTGACAACATTCTCTGAGAATACACCAAGGAGCTATTATCTAGCTATCCAGGGAATGTGACATCCCCTGCCCCAGTTTTTGCTTTTTGCTTTTCTCATTTAAGATAGAAAGTTTTCCTGCCTTTGCAACACACTGCCCAGCATTGCTGAAACTGTTCATAACTCGATTCTGAGCAATTCTACCACTTTCTAAAGAACTGGGAGCTCTCCAGAGATTTGGATTAAAATCAGGAAGTTTTGCAAGCTCAGATCCTCAGAGGGAGAAGATTTACCGTGTGTGTGTGTGTGTGTGTGTGTGTGTGTGCGTGCATGCATGTGCAAGCACATATACACATGCCCCACATCAAAGCCATAAACACATTACTTTCATTCTGGTGGGGAAGATCCTCCTTCCCTTCTCTTGAATTTTACCCCCCTTGGAGATCACAGCTATTTATTTTAAGTGGGTGGGCTCCCAATGTGGCTGATTGCCTCAGTGTAAATTTAAGTAATCAGCCTGTCGTCTGGCGTTTGGTATCAAATGGAGGGATTGTCAGAGTTCTGGATCATTGCCCTTGGGCTGGCAGCATCACTAAAATGTAGTCCATGATTTACATCATCAAGAGTTGAGCCAGAGCAAGTGGTGGTGAAATCAGGCAGCCCAGGTCAGTCAGGTTCACAGAAACAGCAAAGAAGTCACGTTGACGCCTGTTCCTAGCACCTGACCTAATCAAGCTAGCGGTTAGCCCTAACCATTCTACCCTAACCAGCACTGTAGGCTCAGAGTTCTCAGAAGATAGTAATGGAATTTTGCCAGGTGAATAAAAGGAAAGAAAGCACATAAGATGAATGTTTGACTTCAGTGACTTCTAGGGCATTGATAACATCTACCAGATCCATTCTGTCTTTTTAAAATTTCTGTTGCATTATCAGTTTTGTTTTTATTAGAAAATCTTTCCTCAATAACCAAGTGTTTTATGTCAAATAAAGTGAACTGCAGTGTAGTACTAAGCCATTTTCAATTTTGTAGTGAAGGGGATGACAGTGGAAGACTGTCTGCTCTGTCCAGATTTTTATTTTCACACTTTGAAGATGGTGGAATTGCTCCAGATAAGATCACCATTGACCTCCTGAATTGCCAAGTTGCCTTTTCACTCCTGTTCCCAGCTGCACTTGGCTTGTAGGCAGCTCCCTCCCTCCTTCCTGATGCTCTTCCTTCTCTTGGTTTGAAATACTTTACTCTTCTGGCTCTCCTCCTAGGTCTGATGACAATTACTCTTCGGACAAATTCATCTCCATGCTCAGCTGTTCCTTTCCACGGAGGCTCATCCTTAGGCAACCTTTCTTCTCACTCTTTTATTCTAACAAACTTTTCTGAGCAATTTGATCATCTCTTGTGAAATTAAATAACACCTAGAGGTGTTATTCCAGTGACTAGCCATTCTCTATGTAATGCTGGTAGAACATGATTTTAACCTGCATTCTCCAGATCTCATAGTTTATTTCTATGTTGGTATGCCCTCCTTCCCTTCACATGATAATCCGTGACCTGTCAGATAAGTATTCTTACCACAGACTTAAATTGAGTTGCTTAAAAAAAAAAATAATGAAGGCTCCCTATTGTAAGGTGTACACAAACTTGAAGAGAACACCTTGGAATTTTAGAAACAATTTCCTTCCCTCTCTCTTTCTCTGTCTCTCTCTCTTTCTCTGAAATTCATTTGTGTCACCCATAACCATTGGGTTTTACCTGGTCTCTACCTGGGAACAGAGCTGCTTTTTTTTTAGGGTCCTAACAGAAGCACTGACGTTTCCCCCTTACAACTGATATTCTCTGTATCCTCACTTGCTTCTAAAGCTTCGTCCTTCTTCATGCACCATAGCCGTGAAGTCTTAGAATGAGGCAGGAAAACCTCCTAAGATCTACCCAAAAACCTCTTTCCCGATGCCCTGTGTGACTTGTAGAGTTTGCTCGAGACTGCCTCCTGGGAAGCAGTAGGTGCAGCAACAGCCCCTCGCTATCTGGCCTAGTCTCCATCTCATACATGGTTAAAATCCTCCCCAATTTTGTCCGAAAGTAGGAAAAAATATTCCTTTTATTGATACTTATTAAGGTTTTATATTTATATCTATTCTGACAGGAAACCCAAGACCTATGATCAGAGAACACATCATTAATTACTCAAGAGCATCTTAGCACCAGTGCACAGGCCCCAAATCCCCACAGGACAATGCAGTGAGAGCCGCATATTTATCTCTGTATGCCCGGGTATGCAATATCCTAATTTATGGATTACAGAGCTTATGTAAGGCAGCTGGCATATCTGAAAGAGAAAGCGAGACAGAAACAGAGACCTTTGCTCTGGGGGGTAAACAAATCCTCTCCAGAGAGAAGGAAGGGTCTAGGTCTCTTATTCTCAGACTGTAAATTGGCACATAAGCAAATGGATCTGGGAGAAGTGTTTCCACGTCTTTCTGTTGCGTTGCACTACTCTGAACACTAATGTACGCTTGTTATTCAATCATCCTTTAACCCAGATACCGGTGCTCTTTGCTCAGAAAGCTCAGACCATGTAGAAACAAGAAAAGAGGAGCACCTGGGTGGCTCCCATGGTTAACGTCCGATTCTGGATTTTGGCCCAGGTCATGATCTCAGGGTCATGAGATCGAGCCCTGAGTTGGGCTCCACGCTGGGTGTAGAGCCTACTTAAGATTCTCTTTCTCCCTCTCCCTCTGCCCCTACCTCCCCATGACTTGCATGTGCTCTCTCTCTCCCTCTCTCTCGCTCTCTCTCAAAAAAAAAAAAAATAGAGAAAGAGAGAGAAAAGGAAATGTGAAAAGATGTGTCGCCCAACAATAGTTGTCATCTCATTTGTCTTTGCAAAATCTGATGCCAGCTACCTATTGGATATCTATAGTCTGATGCTCCAAAGGCTTCTCAATATGATCATATGCAAAACTGAACTCATCATTTACACACACAGAACCCGTTTATCCATCTGAAATCCTTTTACTCAGTGACACCACTATTCATCCAGGTGCCCAGGCCAGAAACCTAGGAGTAATTTCAGTCTTTTCTCTTCTTCACTTAACATACAATCACTGAGTTCTGCCAAGTTTTCTTCCTAACCAACCTTCTCAATCCAACTCAAATATGAATACCAACTAGATACTTAATTACATTGATGGTTTTGTTTTTAATTTTATAGGTGGGATAATGGCATTATGTGTACTTTCCTTGAAAAGCATTCATATATATTGGAAACAGGCTAAAGTATTCATGGATAAAATATTATATCAATTTGTTTCAAAATAATCCATTTGAGGAGCTGAATGTGTGGGAGTATAATGAAACAAGAGTGCCCATGGCTTTATAAGAATTAGAACTGGACAGTAGGTTCGAGGGGGCTATTTGTACTCCTTTCTTGCTTTTGTATGTATTTGAAATTTTCCATCACAATTACTGTATGAATCATGGTTTCCCATTGGCTACTGACTTACATGCAGAATCTCTAAAGCACATTTTTTAAAAGATTTTATTTATTTGACAGAGAGACACAGGGAGAGAGGGAACACAGCAGGGGAATGGGAGAGGGAGAAGCAGGCTTCCCGCTGAGTAGGGAGCCCGATGCAGGGCTCGATCCCAGGATCCTGGGATCATGACCTGAGCCAAAGGCAGATGCTTAACGACTGAGCCACTCATGAGACCCATCTAAAGCACATTATTAAACATTTCTAGCCTCTGTTTCCTGACCCATATTCTCCTAATCCTTTACATTTCCAAAAAGTCAGCCAAATATGACTGCCCATCTTCCCTATCTTTGCGTATGTGTTACCTAGTAAGCATAATGCTCTTCCCACTTCAACTACTCAGCTATGTACACTCCAAATTGCACTTCCTTTATGAGCTCTTTCCTCAATGTGTGACCAAATATGGTATATGATTCATTCCTTCTTTGAACTTCCAGAAAAGAATAGACTTAGAATGCTCATCAAATTCTTCCTTCTCATCTAGCTGGGGCTTCTCCACTATTATTTCTTCCTTCATTTTCCAAGCCACACCTTCTCTAACTATCACAGTAAGGTCCATTTCAAACTTCTTCAAAACAAGTAAGTAAAACTGTGCTTCACCTACCTTTGCTTCTTTTGTATTGCTCCTGGTACATGGAAGAACTCAATAAATGTTTGCTCAATTGACTTGTCTACAACAATTCAGATGAGCAAAATAGCCAAATTCATACTAGTACAACTAACCAAATATATACTTTTTAGAATTTTTTTGAAAATCAATATATTGAAGATGTGTATTACATAATGATCCTGTGGTTTGTGATTTTCCCTTAAATATAATATAGATAAAAATTTTGGTATCAACTTATAGGATACAGTAGTTTATTCACTTACTCAACAAAATGCATTGGGTAACCTACCATGTGCTGGGCATAGGTTTAAGTTCTGATAACCCAGTAGAGAGTAAGACAGATAACATTTCCTGCACTTGTAGGGTCTAGTTTAGTAGTGTAGAGAGACTGGTAGATATATAATTTAATGTTAGTCATAAATGTCATGAAGAAAAATGAAGACTACAGGGAATACAGAATGATTAGGGCTGCTATTTAAAATTGGTAGAGAAGACTCTTCTTAGATGAGAAAGAAGTGAGGGAACTAGTCATATAAATGTCTTAGAGTGAAAGAATGTTTTTTGGCAGAGAGAACAGCAAATACAGAAGAAACCTGGAAGCAAGAGAATGCTTGGCATACTTGAGGAACACAAAAAGGTTAGAGGCTGAAATGTTCTGGACTCAGAGGAGACTAAGAAAAGATAAGGTCAGAATGGTAGACAACTTACAACCAACATAAAACCAAGTCATTTAGGACTTTGTAGGCTGTGGTAAATATGATGGGCTTGATGAGGAGCCATTGGAGGATTTTGACAGAGTAGGAATACGATCTGAATTATGTTTTGAAAAAATCTTTTTGGCTCTTGTATGGAGAATTGACTAGAAGATGGGTAAGAATGAAGCAGGGGGATCATTTAGGTAGCCATTGCAATAATCCAGATGAGATGTAATGATACATTATATCAAAACTATAGCAAGGGAGATAATGAGAAGTGGTCAAATTCTGGACTTGTCCTGGAAGTAGAGCCAAAAGGATTGTCTAACAACTCGAATACTGGAGATTAAAAAAGAAAGATCAAGGGTGACTCTAAGGTTGTCAGCCTGAATAACTATATTTGATATGCCATTTACTGAAATGGGGAAAACCATTGGAAGAGAGGGATAAGGGGATGTAGTTCAGAATTTGGTTGGGGTCATGTTAAGTTTGAGATGCCCATGGGACATTCAGATGTCAAGAAAGCAGTCGAATTTGTGAATCTGGTTTCTGAGTTGAGGTTAGGGCTGGAAATATAAGTTTGGGAGTCATCACTGTATATAGTCAGTATTTGCAGTCATGGGACCAAATAGGGAATATAGAGAGAGAAGGAAAGAAGTGTCAAAACTAAGCTAGAGCACTCCAGTATTAAAAGATCAATCAGAGAAGGATTCAGTAAAGACTGATGAAGCAGTGGACAAGAAGGTGGAAAAAAAAAAAAAACCAGAAGAGTTCAGGTTACAGAAGCCAAATGAAGATAGAGTTTTAAGATGGAGGGAGTGATCAGCCATATTGAGATGAAGACTGTGAATTACCCATTGAATCTGAACATGTTGAAATCATTGGGCTTCAACAATAGCCAAATTATGATCAACAAGAGCCAAATTATGGAAACAGCCTGAACATCCATCAACTGATGAATGGATAAAGAGGAGGTGATATCTCTCTCTATATGTATCACACATACATACAATGGAATACTACTCAGCCATAAAAAATAATGAAATTTTGCTATTTGCAATAATGTGGATGGAGCTAGAGGGTATTATGCTAAGTGAAATAAGTCAGTTAGGGAAAGGCAAATACCATATCATTTTACTCATCTGTGGAAGTTAAGAAACAAAACAGATGAACATCGGGGAAAGAAAAAAAAAAGAGAGGGAGACAAACCATAAGAGAGACTTTTAACTATGGAGAACAAAGTGAGGGTTGCTGGAGGGGAGGTGGGTAGGGGGATGGGCTAAATGGGTGATGGGCATTAAGGAAGGCACTTCCTGTGGTGAGCAGTGAATGTTATATACAACTGACAAATCTCTAAATTCTCCTAAAGTGGATATTACATAGTATGTTAATGAGCTAGAATTTAAATAAAAACCCAAAATATTAAAAAAAAAAAAAGAATTGCAAGACTGTTTGTTATTTCTGGGGTTTATAAATTTCCTTTTTTCTCTTTCCATAGACAGCTGATTCATTTCTGATGTATTTCAAATTTTCTGTATTGCAGAACATAAAAGACAGCTTGCAACAAATCTCAGGTCGGATTGACATCATTCACAATAAGAAGACAGCAGCATTGCACAGTGCCACCCCTGCAGAAAGGGCAAAGCTCCAGGAAGCTCTCTCACAGCTTGATGTCCAATGGGAAAGAGTTAACAAAATGTACAAGGACCGACAAGGGTAGGTAACACTTTTATTTTCCTAAATTAGTATTCCTGTTTTCAGAGAAGTCTGGAGTTCATTTCAGTGTTCTCCATGGAAAGGTAGGGCAGAAGAAAGGGAGAAGTATTACCATCATTGGAAAAAGGTAAGTGGAGTGAGAACAAATAATGATGAACAAAGACTAATGAACTGAATTCTAGAAATTTTTCTGTATGGGGTTAACATTACGTTGGAACCCTATATTACCTTCTAAAATTTCACATAATGCCAAATAGGTTTTGTCATTTAATTGAGGTGGCTTAAATAACTGTACAGTATAAAATCCATATCTTTGGTCAAATCTGTGTCCTATATATTTATAGCAGATTGATATTTAGATTAATATGTTTGAAATATAAGCTATCAGCAAAAAGTTGATTTTCACACTGTTCTATTTTGAAGGTGATACATGACATTTTGCAGTCCCCCTACTCTTTTTGCTATGAGGAATTTGTTAAGTTGATTTAAAATAATTTTTCAGGATTTACCTTAATTAACATATCTAGCTTGTGACCACATTTTCAAAAATTCACATATAATCCTTAGCCTCACATCACAAAAAGGTAGAATATTGTTTTCTTTTCCTATTTTAGGTTAAAAGTAATGGAGTTTTAATGATTTAAAATAATTTGTTTTAAAGATTGTAGTCTCAAGACAGTCTTCTTTATTATTCTCAGAGAAAATAAAATCATTTTTAAGAATTACAAGGAACCTCCCTCTTAACTCTCTTATCTGCCCATTTCTAAATATCCTTACTTCTATTTTAGTTCCTTATTTACTACAGTAGGTTTCTAAACTGATACTTAGAGCAGAAATCTCCATTAATTCTAATGATCATCCTCATTTTGTTCCCAATTATCTTTCACCCAGAGTTGTTTTTCTAAAGTGTAAGAACTTCAGTCCTATTACCTCATTCTCCTTGAATTAAGTCCAGATTCCTTGATTGGGCTTATAAAGACTTCACATGACCCTTGTTCTTTTGTTCAGCCTCATGGCTTATCAGTCCCTGCCTGTCCTACAACCTCTCCAAGCTCCATTTTACCAAAATACCTTAGAGCCAGTAAGAAGGGCTATATTGGTATTTTTTTTCATACATGATTCATGTATTACTGTGTATTAGTCAGCCATTACCATAATATGGTGGTGTAAAGCAAATAAATGTATGTTAAAACAACATACATTTATTTTCATGGTCATGGGTCTTTAAGTTGCCTGTGGTTTGGCTGACTGAGGCAGGGCTCAGCTAGGTAGCTGTTTAAAGCTGTGGGTTAGCTGAGGTAGGCTCCGGGATATGTCTCAGGTTAAGATCTGCTTATGTTATGGGCCACTTATGGCCTGGGCCCACATTAAGTTCACTCCCATTACACTGGCCAGAGCAAGCCTGACATCAGTAGATTAGCAAAGTAGTCTCTTCCTACTGCGGAAGGGGAAGAAGGGTGACTATTTGTTGAACGATAATCCAAACTATTGTTGATAGTTAATAATTAATAATAAAGAAATTTTTACAGCTAGAAATGACCTTAGTGATTTTGTCCTGCTTCATTATTTTACAGGGGAGACTAAATTACGAAGATGTTAAATGACTTACCGAAACACATATTAAATAGCACATCTGCATATTTCCATTTCACCAAAATGTTTAGCTCTAATAGGTTTGCATAGTGTATATTCATAATAAGTTACAAATATGAGAAAATGCATTAGACTCTTGGCATTCCTAAGGCAGAGGTTCTGAGACCATCATTATCACCAAATTCATGAATGCTGTAATGGCAAAACTCACCTTTATTAAATGTCATAAAGTAAAACAGACATTACTTTTTAGGCGAGAGCAAGTAGAGAATTAAAAGCCAGACTGATTTGTGACTGCTCACTCATTATCTAAGAGACCTGCTTTCATACCTTGTCTTCCCGCAAACAGAATATCAACATGTGTCTCAGTAAAGTTGCAAATCTCCAAAATACTAAAATTAGCTTTTTTTTTTCCTTTGGACACACAAATAGTAAACACAATGAACATTTAATTCATGAATCCTGTGTATCTATGTACCAATCCATGCGTATGGATAGATATACAAATATGTAAAATAAATATTTAAGTTTTGTGGAAATTAACATTGCTGCTAAATTCTGTTTTTATCTAAGTCTTGGTGGGTATTCACTGCTTCTAAAAGATACCTACAGGAAATGTGTGAAAATAAAGAGATAATTAACCTAAGGTTCACCTAGTATTAGAGGAACATACTCCATTCTTTCTTCCAACAAACACTTAAGGAGGGCCAGATTCTCTGTGTCTTTACTTTCTTTCTGATACCAGCTTTACTATTCCTCAAATGGTTAATGAATTTGCCCCATTTTCTGGAAATTATTCCCCAAGCCTAAGAGGACAGCACAGTTCAAATGAGATAATAAAACTGAAAGCAGTTTCTAGACTACACATTGCTGTACAGCCATAAGATGGCATTATTGTGTAGCAACACAGTTCTTATCTGACATCAAGTAGTGATTGTTTTTAAAAAAAATCACTATTCCTCTTTGGAATCCCATTTAGTCAGATACTTTGGGATGGCTCACCCATACATGTAAGTAGTTAAATTCAAGGTGATTCTGAGCTTTAGATCTGATGTAAAGAGGACATGAGAGTAAGAGTAGTGATTCTTACAATACTGAAATTTTAGAGCAAAATGAAGTGTCAAAAATGGGGAAAGCAGGGTGAGGACATTTAAAAAAAATGATTTATTTCAGAAAATAAGAAATAGGAAGATAGTGCTACAGAAAAGAAGTCGGATGCAAAAAATACATATTGTATGAGTCCATTTATATAAAACTCAAAACGTGCATATTGGGGAGGTTAAAGGTCAGATATGGTTACTGTTGTGAAGAGTAGTGATTAACACGGGCAGGTCTCTTGATCTGGATGTTGTTTGCATTGATACGTTTCTGTTAAGAAAGCTTATGAAACTGTGCACTTGTGATTTATACACTTTTCTCTGTGAATGCTATACTTGAATGAATTTTACACTTAAAATTTTAAAATAATACATGAATTCTTTTTGAAGTATAAAAAGGACCTAACCTCAAAATTAAAAAAATAATAATAATAAAGGTGTATTTTACAGAAGAGCATAATACATTGTTATACTTTTGGCATTTCACCATGGACCCCTGAACATTTTATAATTGACCAGTACCTACTCTCAGATAAGTATGCGGGCACTACTGTACTAGAGAAAGTTTTTCCAAAGTTACCACCATCATGCTGGGACCACAGGGCCACATGTTGATAGGATCCTGGGGGATAGACAACAGGAATATGCTTCCCCAGGGATTTCTCCTTTGTTTAATTCCCTTAGTGCCAAGCCCACAGTCTTAAAGCACTCACAGACTCTTGCTGCCATTTGTACTGCATGAAGGAAAACGAGACAATGAAAGAAATGAAAGGGGGGGAAACAGGAATAGAAACCAAAGAAATCTGATTTGAAGAGAAAGTGCCTTAATCATCTCTGTATTCAGACTCTAGGGAATGAGAGTATAATTCTGCAAGCCCACTCCTAATGCAACTTTCTCAAAAGCATTTTCTATCTTACTTGTAATTTTTCTGCTGAGACATTCAGTAAATATTTTTCTCTCATGTCAAGGTGAGGGAAATAACCCCACACTCCTCACAGAGGAAAGGAATAATATACTAATCCTCATGTCATCACCATACAATTTTATCCTTTAAAGTGGAAGCTAGAGGGACAGATGCATCATCTGGGAGCTTTTCCAGAATTGTTTGTTCCTAAATGAGACATTCAGCTATTGCGGCATTAGCAGCCTCCTCTGTTTGTCACAGCACCATATGTAGTTGGGAAGATACATGATAAGCACACACAGGGTCCTGACTACTCAGGAAAGATTAACGCTGCGGCCTTAGAATTAGTCTCTACTAAATGTAAAGATTTTCATGCAAGATTGGATCTTCATATTCCCCCCTCCCTCCAGGTATATGTATACGTGCCAATACATGATTCTACTGTTAGTTTTTGAACTTGGGAGAATTAAGGAGAGGTTAAAAAAAAAAAGCCCTGAACATGGGAAAGTCTTTTTATATCTCATTCCAGAATCGGTGTTGTACTGACCAGGGAACGGATTCTCATGCATTCATTCATGGGACTGATATAGAGGAAGATGTGTTAAATTGAAGAAGTGAAATTTTCTGTTTGTGTCCCACTTTTTTTTCACTGTTGAGACCATGATGTATGGGAAGGCTTCTGTTTTGGTTCTTCACATCAAGATCTTTTTTAAAGAAAATCCTTATTTATTAAGTCATTGCTTTGATAGAATTCATTTTTAAAACTTAGTTTTCTATGTAAAGAGAATTATTTATCTCTCCAGATGTATCAGGAAATAGTCCTATTCATAGACATACAGGTACATTCACCAGTTTACCTAAGCATTTCAGAAATATTTACAAAATATTTTTAAGTTTACTGTTAACCTTCAAGCTTTCCCCAGTTAAGTATCTTGTTTGCTATCTGCTCTCCTCCATTTGTCTACATTGATTGTTCTGATTTATTTTATTGGGTCCTGGATATCAGAAATCATGTCAATTTTGCTTGCTTGTACGATGCCCAGTACAGCACATGTGGTTAATAAATACTTTTTGACGATAATGATGATGATGAAACTATAATTTGACAACACTGACATTTCATATATGCCAGAAATAACATCAGAGCTTTAAGAAAGGCAACTTTCTTCCTGCCCTGTCATTTTCTGTAGTTACCATCTGGCACACTTCACCTCTACACTGTTTCCTCTGCCTTATCTGTTCTCTCTTGTGTATTTCAGTTTAGGGTTGCCCCCTCCTGCACATCATCTTTTCTTTTTGCTGCTCTTTTTGAGTGTTTATATTTCTTCCCAGGCTCTGTAGAGTCTAAGCTAATCCCTATGTATTGTGAGTATTTTTCACTGGCCAGTTGCTGCACTTTGCACACCACCGAGAGGGCAATTGTAAGCCTGATAGAGGAGGTTTTGTTTCCACCCAGCAGCCCGAAATGAAGTGTATGATTTGACTGCTGATGCCAATTACATGGAGGTTTTACCTCCAGAGGCAAAGCTTTAAGCCACAAAAGATTAATCCCGTATATTTGGTGTTCGGAGGTATTTAATGTCCATGTATTGCCTACTTACCAGTCTCATTAAAACAAACCAATTATCAACAAACAATATCCTTATTTCGTAATTGTTATTTTTAAACTCTGTTTAAAACATGACTCATTCAGTACTGTGTACCATTTGAATTAGATACCTAAACTAGCCCTTGATGTAGATTTCCTTTTTTTGAACCTTTTCTTTAAATTCGTTAACATACAGTGTAATATTTCCTTGCCTACTTATAATTTCTTCTGAATTTTTTGTCGTTGACAACGGTTGGCAAAGGAATTGAATGGAGGGGATCTGTTGTATTTATTTAAGGAAAGGGCTTTTTGAAATGTATTAAATATAAGTTTGTTTCTACCTATCAGCTTATCTTCTGTATGTTCCTATTGCTATTTCAAAGCACTCCAGAGTTGCAGAGTGATTTGCTTTTTATGATAGCCATTTCATACAGGATCATTTGCCTTATATCTTCAAAATTTTCAGATTCTTATAAATCTTTACAGTTCACATAGAGGTTAGTTTAAAACTTGCTTCAAATAAGAAATTGACTGGATATAAAATTCATATAATCTGAGAGTTAACCATAGATCAATATCCTGAATCTTTTTCTCAAAGTAATTGAACATTTTTGTTTCCCAGGATAGCTGTATACACACATTTCCATTCTTCACCATAGATGATTCTATTTCTTCAGTGTACTGGGGCTATAGTTGGCTTGTTTGTTATCTAAATAAACTGGTATTTTCATTATTGTCAAAGGGAAAAGGTTCTAATACAGAAACTAATTTTATGCCTATAGGACTAGCCGCATTTTAGAAATAATGCCACTATTTAACTTTACTCGTTGTATGTTTCCTGGCTTTGTCATATCACAAATTTCCCTTCTTTAAATATACATTTTTCCCCTGTAAATGGAATAGATGAGTTTTGGAAGAAAACAAAACTGTGCTAAATGTAATCTGTCCAGAAAGTCTCTTTATCAATTAGAGTTTGTTTTGGCTTCACTAAGATAGAAGCATATTTTTTTTCCTCCTTAGAAAAATGTAGGAATATGCTGTCAAGGCAGGTACAGTGGCTATGCTCATTTCTGCTTTCTGCCTAGCTATCCTTATATGGTGGGCCCCAGTTCCCATGTTGCAAGGCAGAGCTCCCACCACATCTACATTCTAAGAAGCAAGATGGGAGAAGGGGGGGAGAAGTGGCAAAGTGTGCATACTAATTGTCTTTTAATGAAGTTTCCTGGGAGCTGCAATGTTTTGCTTATACCCCGTTGGCCAGAAGTCAGTCACATGACCATACCCAAGCTGCAAGGGAGGCTGGGAAATGTTCCATTTATTCCCGAGTGCTATGTGCTCTGTCAAAAAGTGTACTCTTATGGAAAAACAGGAGAATGGGTATTTGAAGAGAACTAACAGTCTTCAGTGTTTTTGCAGAAGAAGTGTATTTTGTTTTGTTTTTTAAGCATCCCTAAGAAATATATTAAACGGGTAGCTAAGTCTAGAATTATCTCCTTTCCCTACTCTTTTATCGTTTTATGAACTCTGAGACAGCTAATATCTCACTTTGGCTTCCTGAATTCTGCTAAAATAAAAGTAGAAGTTTTGTATCATTGCCAATACCTGCTTGTTCTATCCCTCCATGTTCCCAAAACATTTTCTCATTAATCAATTTTTGTCCGACTCTTTCCCTTTTTTCCAACAAAGCCACTGCTTAGCCGAGGAGAGAGATGGATAACTTAGTTGCCATAGTGCTCCTGGAGTATATCTTCCCTACTGACTTTGACTTAAGTTGCATCATTCATAAATTATAGCAGTTTAGATTACTAACACCAAGAATGACCACTAAAAAATAAGGATTTAAGACCAAAGCAGAAATTATGACAGTGAACTGAAATTTCAGGACATCACCTTTTCTGAACATGTGAGATGGGTCTTGTGTAAGATTCAAGATCTTTTTTTGGCCACATCTATGTGCCAGACGTGCATTCAGTGTTTTACATATATGATTGCATCCTCAGGAGAACCTTCTTTTACAGATGAGTTGCTTGAGATTTAGAGGGAATAAATCATTGTCTCAAGTATGCATAGGAAGAATATGCCAGAGCCTGTTTTTTGACTCAAGTTATGAACTCTTGTCTGCTGCATTCCTTGTCTTTTATACATTTCACGTAGGATTTCTTGTATGTCTTATGCTCATTGATTATGTTCTCTCTTCCAGAGATCATTCTTCAGTATCAGTAACAGGAATATGTATAAAAACTTTCTAAAACTCTTGTGTGTGAAACCACGGTGCTTTAAAGAGATGTTTAATATTTCAAAGGTGATATCTTCATATTTATTATCTGTAGAGAAATAGATTGTGACTCTATAAGATACTTGGCAAAGCCAAGTGGTAAAGGATCTTCTCAAGTGCTTGAGGAGCCCTGACTTGTTTTTTGGCAAAGTCCTACTCATCATTCGGGACCCAGAGCAATTATTACCATTTGGAATACTGGTCTCAATTATTACCATTTGGAATTTCTGGTCTCAATTATTTCAGTCTCTGTGTTCCTAGAACTCTCTGTTTATATAGTTCTCTTATAGGTTCTTATCAAAATTTAAATATCTTACATCATTTTGTGCAACTCTGTACCGTCCAACAGAGTGTTTGTTACTATAGAGCAGCAGAAACTGTACCATATACTTCCTGTCTCCCCTAAGCCAAGCACAGTATAATTCTATGGTAGAATTAATACGTATATTAATATGTCCTCAATACATATTTTTTTAATTGAGGATACCTTACATGTAAATGACAAACTGCTCACTCAAAAGTTGTAATATTTTGGAATGAATAAGGTTCTTGTTTCTTTGGTTAACAAGAACTTCATTCCCATTATGGTTTATTCAACCAAATATTTGTGTAAGATAAATTTACTCATACTTACTTTCAGTTCTCCATAATAATACCGAATTATGACTTTGAAGTGTGGATATAGCAATATATGAATAATATCAGATCTTGATATGTTCTTTATGGTATGTGAGAGAAGAAAACAGTCTCTCATAAAGAAAAATATACCCATTAGTCACTAAAGTCAACATAACTTCCTAGTAGTAGTCAACAAACTTTTTGTTTGCTGACTTACTTGCTTGTTTTAACTTCTGCTATTCTGGGGTGTGTGTGTGGAGGGATTTGTTACCATTACAAAATTCTGACACTTTAAAAATCTGTTTACTCTGTGAGAATTGCAAATTCTTGCCTATAAGGTGATTTTCACAAGAATTATTTTCTTATTAGTTTTTAGCTTATCCATGGACAATCTCAAATTCCTCTGGAAAATATCAGTTTCCTCAAGGGAAAGCTGTCCATTACAAGCTAAAAATGTGGTGTTTGAGAGATTTCTGCTTGAAACAAACATTTTAAAATTCTGTTTGGTTTCCCAAAATGGTTAGATACTTAGAAAAATAAATAACAGTTCAGACGGACATTTTCAAAATTCTTAATATTTGAATAATTTGTATATTTGAGTAAACTGTATATATACATATATATATATATAGAGAGAGAGAGAGAGAGAGAGAGAGAATATTCAGTTTCTCTTGCATTTCTTCATTTCTTTTTTTCTTTTTTTCATTTCTTTCACTTGTCTTTCTTTAATATTCAAAGATAACCCTAGAAACTAAGGATTGTCATCCCAGGCCTTTGTTTTGAAGTAATTCTGAGGTAATCAGAGATATAATCTTTATGGGTACCTACCATAAAGTGGTAGCACCACAATTAGGACATAGATGCAACTCTCTCATTTGTCTTTTCCCTTTTTCCATATCTCCTGGTAATGTAGGAGTGACCCATGGTAGCTGTCCACTGGGCATTTACCAAAGTTTGCCAGTATTGGTCAGTTGCTGCTACAATAATTGTGTCTAACAAACACACCCAGAATTAACAATAAATCATTATTCTAATGTTGAGGGCTACTTTGAGTCAACTCTATTTCAGGAGCTACTTTGCGTCAACTCTCCTTCAGCCTTTGGGACTATAGATTGAATGAATAGATCTCACCCATTTGTTTCGTTCTGGGGCCCAGGCTGGAAGGGTAGCAGATACTTGGGGCATATTAATCCATGGCAGAGTTCAGAACTCTCAGAAGGGCAAGCAGAAATACATGATGCTTTAAAGACCTTGACTTAGAACTGACACTATCTCTTCCATTGACATCCAATGGTCAAAGCAAGTCACATGGCAAGCCAAATTCTAGGAGTAGAGGAATAAACACTGCTCACCTGAACCCATTCCAAGAGTGAGGATACATATTACTACTACAGAATATAATTGGGAGTAACAATTTAAAATAATACACTACTCTAGTAGAATATTATAGCATCCATTAAGCATTTCTGATGATATGCATGTAACTTTCTGAGAAAATCCAACTTGTTGATTCCACTTGAAAATGTATCTTAAATCCACTTTTTTGACAGGCTTTATCTCTAATCCAATAGGTTGGGGGAACTTTTATTTACAAAAAAAATAATAAAACCCTCCTGTAATATTATGAAACAGAAATTTAAAGACCCTTGAAAAACTAGAATATTGAAACAAACTTGGAGTCACAGTTTTATTTACCAACTTGAGAGTCTCCCTGTGCTTCGGCACACTTGGAAGTTGGATTTCCAAATAGCATCATGACTTTCCATACCCAGCTGTCTGCTGCTTGAAACTACCATAAGCTGACTATCACGGCTCACAGTATACCCTTGAAGAAGGCCATCTGGTTTATGTCTCTTGGCAAAATTTGTTTAAAAACAAGCAGCTGCATGACAAAGTAAGGAGGAGTCTCTGTCTAGCTGTGGTAAATAAGTAGGTTTGCAATGCACATAATAAAGCATTTTGTAATCCAAGCCAAAATTTCTAAAAGGGAAACATGCTTTTCTCACAAATAAAAGAAAAATCCACAGAATTCAATTGCACTGAAGGCCCTCTATCAAATTTATATCTCAGTGGCTTAATATTATGAGAAAAATGAAAGTCTGTTTGTGTTTAGATACACCCTTCTGGTAATAACTAGTTTTTGTGTACTTATATAGAATCCAATGATTGGAAATTATTTTTTAATTACATTAGAATTCAGATTTCTTAAAGACCTCTTCTTTGAATCCAAACATTAGTTGGTATTAATGATTTATTGAACATTCTTTCTTTCCTTCTACCAGGTCTCTGTGTATCCCATTATACTTTATCTCAAAAAACGTACAGGCTGCTTTTTTTTTTTTTTTTGAGAGCATGAATTGATTTTCCAGTTCAGTTAAGTATATTTTTTCTTAACTCCATCTATGAGGTCAGAGTAGCAATGGTTAAGGTTGATTTTAGTGTTAATAAAAATTTTGAGGTTAAGAGTGTTGGATTGAGTTTCTCCAAAAGTAAATCCTGAGACAAGGATTTGAGTTACGGTTGTTTACTTGGGAGCTGATTCAGGAAGCTGTGGTACAGTAGTGTGGTGGTAAGCAAGGGAAGATGAAGTAGCTTATGTGGAATATTAGCAAGCCAGCTACTACTGTGGGGGCCTGGAGCTTAATTCCATGGAAAAAGGCTGGAAAGGTATAAAACAGATACATCTCAGTCACTTTAAGCAAAAGGCATGCATGAGAACTGTGATGTTTATACTCCAGTTCTTATTAGTCATTTTTAAGGGCTGCTCATTGTGTCCTGCTTTTGGGTGTAGTGTGTTCTCTACTTTAAAGAAAGTCCTCAGACTAAGACTAAGTGGCTGTTGAACATTGGCCAGGTCACACTGGAGTGTCAAGAGTCATGAGAGTGGGTGAAGGTCCAACAGGATCTGCTACACTGTGGAGGGGTGGGCATTATTCCAGTTAATAAGGTCCACTCTACTTCCTTACCCAGCTGTTCACTTTTCTGCTTATTTGTGCTACCTTTCCGATTTCTGCAGTTCTCTGGATCATGCCTTACTCTAAGTATTGCATGCTGAGGCTTGTGTCTTTATTTCTCATTCTTCCCCATTGGCTTGTTTTTCTTTGTTTACTCTTTTACTGATGTTTACCTTTATTATTTGTTACTTCTATGTTATTTCTAACTGTGGTTAGTTGGCTGAAATATTGAGTCTTGTGTTAAAATTTTAATAAGGACTTAGACAGTTTTTTTTTTTTAAGTGGAATTCATACCAGTTAGAGACACAATTAGAACTAAAGATTAAAGGTCATAGAGACAGTCCTGCTTAAGTCAAATTCGTGAATGGCATAAAAGACTTGAATTTTCTATCACCAATAAATAACTTCTTTGGGAGATTTTTTTTAAAAGAGTTAATTTAGGAAAATTTTATTTGTATTCCCAGTTTATTCCAAGTCTTCTGCAAATTATCCAACAGTATTGTTTCTAGTATCAAAGGACAAGTTAAAATCATGCTTATTTTTTTATAGTTGCAGATTTCTTGAAGGTTTCTATTACTTGTTTGGATAAGCAGACTACATTCATGGTGTTGGTTAGACATTCTTTACTCATTCTCACATTTTCAAAGTTAAAGTCCTGGAAGATAAAAAACACAATTTTGGATGTCTCTAGAGAAGCCAAGAATAAATTGGTTTTCACTAGAGATGAATCAAGACAAATTTTACTCATTAGTTAGTTTTACCTCGTGATCAGAATTCTTTGCCACATGAAAATCATTTGGTTTATGAGTGGTAACATGAAGAGTAATGAGAATGATTAGAGATCTAGAAGACTTGACAGAAAAAGAGCAAAACTTTTTTAAAAAGTAGAAAGAAGAAAGTTTCAGGGAGACATGCACAAGGCTGGAAGTATTTTAAGTTTAAAGAACACAGAAAATAAGATAAGTGAAAATAAGACAAATGAAAAAGAAAATAAGATAAATGAAAGTCCTTAGTTTATTGAGAAGAAAGAGGACTGCAATTTGTGTGAAGGTTGTTTTGTTTTCTTTTGTTTCTTAGTAAGGAAATACCTGTGGAAAATCTGGGGAATTAGGAAAGCTAGACCTTTATAACTGTTGTTTCAAAGGTCACCAAGGAAATTAAGTTGTAGATTGAGTTTAAAAGCATTGGAATTACTTCCAGTCCCATTTTTTCAGGATTTTGTGCACAGCAAGAAAATAGATCACAGCATAGCTAAAGGGGAACATTTAGGTTTTCACTAGTCTCACTTCAGACTGCTTCATGGACCCTTTGGGTTTGGTGATTTATGTCAATCATGAGAGGTGCAACCAGTTATTGTATTAAAATAATAATTATTATTATACAACCATTTATTGGTGGGACAGGGCCATGTGATTTCTTGAAGTTATATCACTTAAAGAAAATGCACTAAGAGCTATATCTTGTATGAAGACTACCCTTAATCACTCTCATCAATGGCCATAAAGTCCGATTCCTTATCTGTGCAGTGCTTCAGTATATCTGCTTTTGCTTTAAAGCACTATACTCATAAGAGATGTCTTTTATCAATGATATTTTCCAAAAACTGTATTATAGGGAATAACTGTGAATATTAGAAAATATAATAGACATGAAATGTTTTTCATGAAATAGCTCTCTAAATGATTTTCATGATAACATTTCTGCCCATGATGTCTAAATCTTTGTATCAAAGACGGCAAATGGACAGAACTTAAAAGACTTATCTCACAAATGTTCTATTATTAATAAGATAACGGAATTTGAAGACAAAAAGGCAAAAGAAAATGCAGTTTAGCCTTAGTAAGGAAACTTGGAAAGTAAAATGGACTGATTATACTGCCTTTTTTACATACATGGGTTGTTTTTCTACATTAAAGAAATCTGTAGACAATAGATTTTTATTCACTTTTTATTCTGCTGAAAGCAGTAGTCTCAGACTATATGAGGACAGTTTGGAAGTGAGTTTCATTTACTTTTCTTCCTTTGAATGTCTAATATATGAAATGATTTTTGCAATGAATACCTAAGGGATAGTGGAGAGTGGATAGAAGGGCAGGAAAGAATGATTTCAGCTATTGGGCCTTGTTTCCCTATGTCTATCATTACATGGAAGATTTCTGCTACCACTCAACATCCTGATGGGCTTCCTGTAGGGGGAATTTTTCTCTTCTTTCATTTGTGTTCCAGGGCTAAGACATGTGTTTCATGTTACTAGGTAGTAACAATCAGTTGAAGTTTTCATGAAAAATGTTCTCTTTTCAGCCTAAGGAAACAGTTTTCATGGCAATTAGATTTAGTGAACAGTGACCCCCAAAAAGTTAGCATCTAGTTAATTCCATATATGTTAATGGTATCATTTTAATAAATTTACAAAATAAGAGACCAAATTTTGCCAAGTTCCTGACAGTAACAGTAATAAAATGTGATTTCTATTGGCATGTGTTCACATTATTTTGACATGGTGGATGGATCTGGTAAGATTGATAACAAAATGTGTGTTCATGTACTAAAATTTAATGACAGTTATTCTTCCAACATATAACAGTGTCCCTAATTGCTGACATTCTGCAAAAGAGTCTCTGTTATCACATGCCAGGTGTTCACCGTATCTCTTTCTTGAGTTTTCTTTAAAGACTTATATCTTATTTTGTTCCAGAAATCTAGTATTAAGGTGAAGAAGCAATGAACAGAAAATGGTTGTTGTTGTATGTAATGAATCTTTAAGAATACTGATAGAAATTTTCATGATGTTATTTAGATCATATCTTCAGGTATGTACTTCTGTTTTATGCACTTAAAACACCTGTACCTTAATGAGGCTTCCCGATTCCATGAAGATAGCACCATTATTTCTTATAAGGTCCTCAGGCAAATACATTTCTTGTCCTCTCTTTATTCCTCCCTGGACTTCGATTCCACATCTCAGCATTTATCAAGTTCTGTAGACTCTTCCTTTACAACTGTTTTCATGTCCTCACTTTCTTTTCATTCTTCTTGACATCAATTTCAAGTCAATAGATTCCTTGTAAGAGATCTCTCCCTACCCAAACCCCTGTCTATTTTGACAGATTAATCTTTCTAAAAGAGTACTTGCTGCTTCACATTTCCCAGCATAGAAGCCTTCAGTGCTTCTCCGTTATTAGCCTTGGTTTCAAACTGGTAGCCCCTCGAGACAAGAGCGCTGGTGGATATGCTTTGCCCATTGTTTTCTATTGCCTGCAGGGAGCTTTAAAAGGCACTGAAACAGGACAAGGGTTGGACTGGTCAGTATAATCAGTTTAGCACTTACTGCCTTAAATCTTGTAAGAGCTTTACAATTTTATATGTCCTGCATGTCCCCTGAAGGCATTTGATTTTATAACCCCTTAGCCCCGAGGCTAACATCTAAAATTCATAGTCTAAGATTCACAGTCCTAACATAGCTTCTCTAACAATTTTATGAACTCTACAGCTAACTGGACTTATTTTATCAAAAATACCCTTATTTTACATACCTTTGGAATATAATTTTACATATACAAATCCTTCCCAGCCATCCATTAAGAAGCTTTGGTTATAAGAACCAGAAACAGTCTTCATTTATCCTAAGTGAAATTAAATCTGGTAGGGGAGATATTGGATAGTTCACAGAAAGTAAATAATAACAGCAGCCATGGCCATGAAAGAAGATACTGAGAACTCAGAGCTCATGGAAAGTTACTTTTATGGATGCTGCCATTAAAATGGGTTAGCTCTAACCTCTCCTGTCCCTGCTTTTCTTAGGTCTAGATTCTAGTTCCTAATCTAATTAGTCTAAATTGGATCATTGTCCCCTTTATAGAGTTTGGAGAGCGCAAGGGTTAAAAGTTCCCCCCAGATTGTGTGTAATGAATGAAGATTTCCAAGGAAAAGCAGGGTACCACTAACCAAAAAGTTGAGCTGTTTAGTCAGAGCAATTAGTAATAGCTGCCACAATAAACTAAACCTTAAGTCTCAGTGATTTAAATGCTTATTTTTTTGCTCTTATAAAATCTGATGTAAACAGGCAACTGTCCTCCATACAGTGACTCAGAGACCCAAAATGCTTTCATCTCTGGTTTTCCCGTCTCACAATGTAAATTTCAGAGCAGTTGCCAAAGTGGAACTGAAGAGTGGACACTGATTAAGTGCCTCAAACCAGAAGTAATGCATGACTTTCCTCACACTCCTGTTTCTCAGGATTCAGTCATATTAGTACTAAAGCAACTTCAAGGGAATGTGGGAAACATAAGGGATACTGGGAAATCCGGTGAGCACTAATTTCATCCACCACAGAAGGAACATTGGACATTTCAAAAAAGAAAAAAAAATATATCCAATACATGATGATCCTTCAATGTCCTGTTCAGTTGCTACCTTTTCCATCAAGGCTTTCTTAATCAACTCAGCAGGAGATGGTCTCCAACTCCTTTGTTCATCTGGAGCATTTTACTCCACTCATTGATACTGGCTCCTGTTCTGATAACTTATAGCTCTTCCTTATTCCAAATTATGTAAATTCTTATGGGACAATAATTAAGATTATAAATGTATTTTGTCTCCCCATAATATCCAAAGCATAGCAGAACAATCTCTGAGGCCAGTGTAGTAGTATTTTCTTTGAAACTGTGCCCAACACAAAGTACATAGAGGATATTTAATAAAAACTTGTCAATTAGTTTTTCAGGCACATAGCAAATTTCTTACAGTATTCCATGTTACTTTATGTTTTGTTGACATTGTGGTCATCATGACCATAAATTTAATACTATAAAATTCTGTTAAAATTATTTTCAAGTAAAATGTAAGAGTCTTGTGTATATTTAAAGAAAACTTTATATTTCATATTAGTGAATTATACACATAGTCATAGAAAATTTACAACATAGCAGTAAATGACACAAAAGGTAGTATTCACATTAGAATGCATTCTACAGAAGGTGTTTTAAATTTGAAAAGTAAGCATGGACATGTATTAAATGTGAAAAATAAATCCTCAAAAATATTTCACCCTCTTGGGTGAGATCTAAAAATACCAGTCATTATATGATATGACTGGATAGAATTTAAATAGTTATGATTTTAATGAAGGATTTCCTGTGCTATTTGAAATTGAATTTTTCTATTAAGTAATAGGATTTTAAAGCTAAGCAAAAAGTACATTGGCAAAACAAACAAGATTTACTATGTTATCTTAAGTGTATCCTAAATCCTCTTTAATATTGTGGATAAGGTATATATGCTTTTAGTTTCCAACCAGTTCTGTCTATAATAATTTAAAATAAACTGTTATTTATATCTTACATGATGCCATGTGAGCACACAATTTTTAGTACAGTGATAAAATTCCATTGAATTATTTTGGCTATTTGGTACCTGAGACCTATTTCTGAATTGTTTTTTTTTTTCTGTTTGTGTAAGTTGTTCTCCTCTATGATCTTAGCTACAGCTATGTTCAAAACAGTGAAAAGGGGTATTTTACTTTGGTGTTTAGCATTCTGAAGGTAGTGTGTTTTCAGTCATACATAATACATAGATCTGATATATTTTATATCTAAGTATTTGGAGGCCAAATTATTTCACAATTATATAGCTCAGCCTCTCCAGACTCAGGTACTTTCACTTGAAACAATTTTCCTATCCTCATCTTCAGTAAAGGAAATGTGCAACATTGTACTGATATGGAAATTTTATACCTAAGTTTTCTATCTAATGTATAAAGTAGTGACATAGCTTAGTAATTCTCTGATGAGAAAGCAAGATTTATCTGGAACAGTTGAGTCTGGATATTATTGGATTAATTTCATTTGAGATTGTGACTTCCGTGTGGCATTCTCTTCTTGGTTTCTCATCTACAGGCTAAGAGTAATGTTCTGTTGTTTCTATCTCCCTATAGGAGAGATCTTTTAACTTTTTAAATACTTGTATGCTCTGTGAAACCAAGGAATTGGTGGCACAATTTTCTGTAATATGAATCAACAATTTTTTTTTCTGTAAAGTGCAATTAGTAAATATTTTAGGCTTTGTGGGTCATATGGTGTCTGTCATGGCTATTCAACTCTGCCAATTTTGTGCATAAACTACCATAGTCAATGTGTAAATGAATAAATATGATTTTATGTAATAAAACTTTCTTTTTAAAAACTGGCCCAGCTCCTGAAACAATTAAACATAGAATTAGCTTAGAACAAGTAATTTTACTTATGAGCATATACCCAAAATAGTTGAAAGGAGGAGCTCAAACAATTATTTGTACACCCATGTTCAGTGCAGCATTATTTGTAATAGCCCAAAGTTGGAAACAATCCAAATGTCCATTGACAGCTTAATGCATAACAAAGTGTGGTATATCCTTATAATGGAATATAATTCAGCTTTAAAAAGGAATGAAATTTTGACCATGCTACAACAATGGATGAAGCTTGAAGACATTATGCTCAGTGAAATAGGCTAAAAAGAAAAGAAAAAGTATTGTATGACTCCATTTATGTAACGTACCTAGAGTAATCAAATTTGTAAAGAAAGTAGCATGGTGTTTGCTGGGGCCTGGAGGTAGGGAGGAATGGGAAATTGTTTAATGGCTATGGAGTTTTAGTTTGAGAAGATGATATAGTTCTGAAAATGGATAATGGTGATAGTTACACATCATTATGAATGTACTTAGTATCATTGAATTGTATGGTTAAAATGGTAAATTCTTTTTTTTTTAAATCATACCACCACACAATCTGACATTCTACACATCTTAATGAGGAAGAGTAAGTAAGCTCTAAGAAAATCCTTTGCAGAAAAGTTTTCAGTTTTACATATAAAGGGAAAGGAGATGAGGATGAATAATAATGACACAGAGGAGAGAAAATTGTATGAGGTAAAATCAATTTTAGATTGGTATAAAAATGAATAATTCCCCAAGGGCAATTAAAAGAGGCAGACACAGATGAGTAAGGATGATAAAACAAAGAATTGGAAATATCAAGTGTGAATGATTCTCATAAAGTATATCCTTCCTGAAAGCTTCCAGGACTATCTTGGGCTCAGCATGTTCTGCTACCCAACTAAGTTCTGCCACCGACCTTATATATCTTTGTATCCTCAACAAATTTGAATAGCTGAATGGTTTTTTTGGCACTGAGCATCTTTAGGACTTGACTTAAACTCCCTGCTGAGAGAGAAAACATCTCAATCAGTTAAGTCACCATGTAGTAAGCAACTTCTATTGTCTCTGACTTGATGGAGTTCAGAAAGTAGTCATAAGCTCCTGAAAACCTTAGCCTCTTCAATTTTCCATTTAACTGAAGGTCAGAGTTAGTGATTAATCATTTCTTTTCTTTATCTACCTTTTTTTTTTTTGGAGTTACATATAATCTCTTAAGTTTGCCTGTAAGCTCACTCCTTAAAGACCTGGACAGTGTATTTTATCTCTGCAGCCTCAAAACCCACCATGGTGTCTGGAAGATGCTAGGATACAGCAGTTTTCCTTCACTTCCCTAACCCTTTATCAGTAATTAGTCCATCAAGAAAGATATATAAATCATGTGCCATTTATTAAGCATATGCTAGGCACTGTAATATTCATCAATAAGTAACAACACCATTCCCTCCTTACTTTTCATTTATCTATTTACTTGTTTATTCAACAAACTATAATTAACTTCTGATTATTCCCAAGAACTCTACAGAAACTAACAGAGCAGACATTGCTTTTGCCTTCTTAGAGCTTATAGTTAATGGGGGAGACATTTTTAAGGCAGGAGCCATACATATAAATGTATATTTGTAAGATTCAGTAATTACTATTATTGAAAATTCGGACCTATGAGAGATTGTAACAAGAAAGCATGCTGTAGTCTAGAGGATGAGAAGAGATCTCAATGAGGAAAGATATTTAGGCAGAGACCTGCAACTGAGAGAAGAATGTGGGGTTACCATATGAACAAAGTCTTGACATGTTGGGAAGAAGCTTGGAATGTTCAAAGATTTGAAAGAAAGCCAGTGTGTGGCAAGGCCTAATTTGCATATGTCCTTGTAGGCCACAGAGGGATTATAAATTGTATCCAAGTACAGTGGAAAGCCATTAAAGGTTTTAAGCAGGGCAGTGACATATTCATTCCTTTTGCTGAAGATAGTGTACGGAAACAGAGTAACCACTTAGGGCACTATTGCATAGACCAGGTGATGCATGGCTTGATACGACAATGAAAATGGAAGTAAGCACACATTTTGGGTATATGTATTTTAGTGGAAGAATTGCCAGCAGGGTGTGATGAATTCAATAGTAGAGTTGAGGGAGAAAGAAGTGTCAAGGATGACCCCTGATCATATTACATAATACAGAAATGGAGAACAGAAGAGGAGAAATAAGTTTGGAGATGGAGATATTCCCAGATTTGTAAATACTAAATTTAAAATACTGATAGGACATCCACATGGAACTTGGAAGAAACATCTGTGATCAGCACATAAATGTGAGAGTCATAGACATACAAATGCTATTTGAAATTCTGTGAATGGACACAATAAGGGGAGAGTGTAGACAGAAGAGAAGATGGATACGGACAAAACCTCGAAGAACTGCAACATGAAAACAAATAGCCACTAAGGCAGGAAGAAAACCAGATGGAATTTCATAGAGAAGCTAGTGGACAATAATGGTCCATTGTATAAGCGTGACAGCAATAATATTGCTCATTAGTGTAGGGGACCCATTGGAAGTGGGAGACCATATGTTGGTTGTGAGTACAATGCCATCTCATGTACCCTAATTTGTTTAATGTTAAAATCATGTCCAAAGTTACAATCTAGGGGAGTTAACCAGGTATAAAAAAAAATGTTTTGTGTCAGAGGACACACAGGTTTAAGAAATTCCTTTTGACCCATGTGGATGGAAATAGAATAAGGGGAAGAAAAATAAAACCAGCTAAACTAGGCAAGTAAAGTTTAATAAGAGCCAGAGAAAATATTTCTGACTAAAGGGAGTAGGAAGGGGCGCCTGGGTGGCACAGCGGTTAAGTGTCTGCCTTCGGCTCAGGGCGTGATCCCGGTGTTCTGGGATCGAGCCCCACATCAAGCTCCTCTGCTATGAGCCTGCTTCTTCGTCTCCCACTCCCCCTGCTTGTGTTCCCTCTCTCGCTGGCTGTCTCTATCTCTGTCGAATAAATAAATAAAATCTTTAAAAAAATAAAAATAAATAAAGGGAGTAGGAAGAAATCTGCCATAATATTAGCTCAAAAGAGAGTGAGAAAAACCCACATTTACCATTTTCATTATGTGTTTATAGAGTAGACATAAAACAAATATCATCATTTTGAAAAGGGATAATGGATTGGAAGCAGAAGAGAAAGTGAAATTCTAAAAATAACATATATTTAAATGTTTAAAACAGCCATTTAAAATATTCCCACTGAGTTATAGCCAATAAGAACACTCTACAATGAGTAATATATATGTGAAGCTCCTGTAAATGGTCTGGATAAAAGGTTCTCTAGGACTGTAAAATACTATACTTATTATTTCTGTTATCAGAAAAATAAATATATGTTTTCCAAGAACAAGGTGAGGAGCTTACTTCTTTCTAGGAAAATGGGTACTGAATGGCTCAAAACATTTTTGATGCAAACAGTAAGACACTATCTACAAATGAGTTTATGAGGAGAACCAATGAAGATTTGTATTGTTCCAGGATTGCAATCTTTAAGAAGAGAGTGCTCAAGGCTGGGTGGCAGCAGCCCTAACAGCATCTCTGAATGGAGGGCCCTATCATGATTTCCTCACTCCTATTCTAAAATATTTAGGTCTTGGAGTCAAGAGTCTCTCATGGTTTGTCTCCCTCTCTAATTTCTTCCCATTCGGTTTTCCCTCCCTTCCCCTATTGTCCTCTGCATTATTCCTTATATCCATATATGAGTGAAACCATATGATAATTGTCTTTCTCTGCTTGACTTATTTCACTTAGCATAATCCCCTCCAGTTCCACCCATGTCGATGCAAATGGTGGGTATTCATCCTTTCTGATGGCTGAGTAATATTCCATTGTATATATGAACCACATTTTCTTTATCCATTTGTCTGTTAAGGACATCTGGGCTCCTTCCACAGTTTGGCTATTGTGGACATTGCTGCTATCAACATTGGGGTGCATGTGGCCCTTCTTTGCACTACATCTGTATCTTTGGGGTAGATACCTAATAGTGCAGTTGCTGGGTCCTAGGGTAGCTCTATTTTTAACTTCTTGAGGAAGCTCCATACTGTTTTCCAGAGTGGTTGGCTAACTGAATTTAAATAAAAAAATATTTAGGTCTCCTTGAGTGTTGGATTTTTGGACCAAAGGCAAGAACAGAAGTAAACAAAAGCATCTTGTCTTAAAGCAGCCTTCAGTTGGTGTGGAATATTATGGGAACAAAGCCAGATTTGTAGCTTTTCTAAAAATAAGTGAGTCTCAGAGATCAGCTTTGGAATTACTTTGACCCGAATTTGAATCTTAGCTCCACCAATCCCTGACTGTGAGAATTTTTGGCAAGTTTTGGCTGAGCCTTAGTTCTCTCATTAGTGAAACAGGGATAAGAAAGGTATAAATTTGACACTTGCCAGCAGCACTGTGAGATTCTTCTCAGTATATCCTGGTCTGTTCCTTAAGCATCTTTCCTCTCTGGTTAATTCAAGGTTCTTTGAAAATGTGAGCAGAGAGCTCATATTCATCAAAACATATGGAGAACAGTTGAGTCAAAGGAGATTTTTAATGGGATAGTTGATAAGCTTTGGTTACTATTTTTATACTTTAAAAATAAGAGTAGATTTAGGTTTAAGGCACTATAAAGCCATGTTCCAAAGCTCTATTCCACTGAATTAGAGAATTCTGAATTAGTAACTAAAATCAGATTGATGACAACAAAACATATTGTCTACTATTGTGTTCAACTTTAAAGACTATTTATTACATGGTCAGAAACAGGAGTTGTAATTTTTTAACATGTACATACACTTTGATAGCTGTAAATCTTGTGGCATATGACCATGAGAATGATAGCAAATTCTCCTGGAATAAAAATAATTTCCAAGTAAGAATTGGCCCTTTATTTTACAAATACATTTTACTACATATAAGAGATATGTCTTTTCTTTACTTATTTTTTTTTAAACTTAGTACTTTCTAAGTAATTTTTCTACCCTGCTGCCTTGGTCCCTATTCATAAGAATTGTGTTGTTATGAAAATGAACATCTTCCTATATTCATAGTGATTCATGCCAACGTATTTTAGAGCAATGCCTATATCATTACCTTCATTATTATTTTCATGTTTAAAATCCATTTTGATAACTCCAGAATAATAAAAGTCAAAATAAAATGTTCTTGATAATTCATTTGGCACAGTGGACTGTATTGAGCAATTTAATTAATAATTAATGATGTGTTTAGTAACTCTCATTTTATTGAGAAACCAGGAAGTTGCCATTGCTGGTATTATATTTGTCATGAGCTCTTTACTTTGTGCTCTTATATTTTTTGGAATAGTGCCACAATTAATTAGTATCCTAATAGAAACAGACTATAAAGTGGGCATCTGTGTGCTTGTTTTGTCTAGACGCATAGCAAGTGATATTTTAATTATACTTTGAGTTGCTAATTGTTGTCAAATAAAATTTTAATTTCTCAGTCAAGAAATTAAAATAGGTAAAAAATAAAATAGGTAAGTGAACAATTCAATAGAAGGTTATAACATAGTTTCTAATGTTAAATAATTCAAATCACTGTATGATTTCAAAGGTTTTATTTTAAAAAAGATATAAAAATATTTTAACAAGTGTTAATATTGCATGAATCTGCTTTACCACAAATTTGAGATAGATTTAAGAAAAGCATTGTCTTATTGAATATCAATTATTAAAAATAATATATAATTATTGCCTGTGCTTGAGCATTCATAGGGAAGCTATAAAGGACCTGCAGGTTTGGGGTCCTTTTATACTGATAATATCCTTCTCTGCTATTATTCATAGTGTAATTGTTTTCTTTTCTCTGCCAGTATCACTCCTGTAATGAAACAGTTAAAATAATCAGAAAGAATGGCTTCTTTCTTGTCATACAACCCACCAATCATGTTGGTGAGAATTATGGAAGTAGATGATAAAATCTTTGCTCTTAAGTGAACATCTTCATATTTTCAGACTTGGCTATTTTCTTGTTCTGTCTTTGATGTCTGTACTTAGAATCTGCCAGAAGTGATCATTCATAGACTCATTATTCATTTAACAAATGTAACTGTGACCCTATGATGATTCTGATACTGTGTTTAAGGGCTAAAAATGTAAAGCTGAATGAAGTATGGACTGTGATATCACAGATTTTAGGGAAGGAGGAATAATGATCACGTAACAATTTGAATGCAGGGTAGTAAGTACTTGAGGTCCAGTGTGCATTAAGAACTGTGAGCCTGCAAAGGCAGGTCCATTAATCCAGGCTGAGGGCCCCCAGCAGCAAAGAACTGAATGAGATGATCTTTGAACTGAGGTTTACAAAATCGAGAGGGATTCATCAGGTAGCAGAAAGGTTAGGAAAGAAGCACTGTTTATATGTCAAGGATAAAGCATGATCAAACTTACCCCATTATCTTAATGACTTCATGTTAAGACCAGGTCATAAAACTGACACTAAGATTTTTTATATCCCCATCATCTGCCATCATATCTAGCCAGATATTTACTAAATGAAGGATTTGATGAATAAGTTTTTTTTTCATTCATTTCACTACTCTAGATTGTATTTTCAAAGAGCAATTCTAGGCACATGCTGAAGTATTTTCATATGAAAATAATATGAAATATTATTAATTATTAAAAATAATATGTGTGCATTTTGCCTTGGCATTCTTCCATTTTTTTTTTAAGTTGCAACAGGAGAAGATGGAACAAGATTGGGAAAATGTGGCTAATTGTTACAGCTGGGCAGCAGGTACATGTGGGTTCATCATTTTCTTTTTATCTCACGCATCTTTGAAAATTTTCATGATATAAAAATTTTAAAGTAGAACTACAAGATAAAACTTATTTTTTTCCTTGCCAGTGATTTTTTTCTTTTCTTTCTCCAACTGAAGTATAGTGGACATACAATCTTACATTAGTTTCAGGTGTTTGCCAGTGGCTTTTAAACTTGATTCAATAAATGAATTTAAATTAGCTGAGAGGATCTACAAACAATAAGTCAGATACTCGGAGTTAGTTCCCCTGGAGAGGGGCCTGGACATGTCTGTAGTGAGTGAGTGTGTGTGTAACTCCCCAATTGATTATGAAGTACAGAAAAAGGTGATGGGCTCTGCATCTGCAATTCCAATGCTTGCCGTTAGGTGGTGTTGTGAGCCATGATTTTAGGATTGATTTGTAGAGCATTAACAGAACTTGATCCCTCATGTTACATGGTTTTATACAAACACAAGACTCCTTAATTTTTAAAAAACAAAATATTATATAAACTAATGCCTTCAAGGAATAAGAAAAAATAATGAGTTAAGAGTGTGGGCACTGGTAAGAAACTTCTCTGTCTTGGGGCGCCTGGGTGGCACAGCGGTTAAGCGTCTGCCTTCGGCTCAGGGCGTGATCCCGGCGTTCTGGGATTGAGCCCCACATCAGGCTCCTCTGCTATGAGCTTGCTTCTTTCGTTCTGGGATCGAGCCCCACATCAGGCTCCTCCGCTATGAGCTTGCTTCTTCGTCTCCCACTCCCCCTGCTTGTGTTCCCTCTCTCGCTGGCTGTCTCTATCTCTGTCAAATAAATAAATAAAATCTTTTAAAAAAAAGAAACTTCTCTGTCTTATGCACTGGGATACACTAATATTTAAAACTTGACTCAGTGATATTTGGAGATGGTTCATACAGGCTTACAAGAGCTAACTGTTAAATTTTCAGGAATTTTTAATTTAATTAAATTATGCTAACAAACATCGTAATTATATTGCAAGCAAAGGTAATAGATTACTTCATAATATCATAACTGCCTAATTATTTTACTACATTTCACTATTATCTATGGCATTGATATTATTTAACACTATTGTATCTGAATGGTGGAATGACTATATAATAGTGCACTCTCAACTCCACATTTAATGATGCTCTGTTGATAGCTTGAGATTAAATATGATGGGAGTATTCAGATAAGTCTCCCCTCCCCAGAGAGCTGGTTGTTAGACATCTACTAGCATGCTGCTGACTTAACATCATATGATTTTCCCTTATCCATAAGATCTTGAGTCAGTAAATATATGCCTTCAGTTTTAATACTTGCTCTATTTACCGTTGGTAGTAGCAGTATGTGAAATTAGCTTCTGGACTAATTGTCTTTAATTGACATTTCACCAAGCTATCTTTGCCAGAGTATCATCTACCTAAGCACGTTGAAGGTTATTTTCATATCTGCAGTATAAAATGAGAAATTTTGTGTATTTTTAATCTTTATTTTCACCCTAGCCCGAAGATTTTATAATTTCATCTCATGTGTGTGTCCTTAGTTAGCTAAGGTCTTACTTAGCTAGTTTTCATTATATACATATTCCTTTCTAGTTAAATTCAACATCTTGACATCCCTGTTGTTGTCTGGCAATAGTCTTATGTTGCTAACTGGAAGATACTTTTAGAAACCAAATCATTAGTTACATATTAGCATAAACAAGTTGTGAAAAAAATAAATTTTTATATAGTACCTTAAAATTAGAACATGGATCTATATTCATTTTATAATTGTAAAAATGAAAATAATGGGGCTTAGAGATGAGCAGGTAAAAGTTTGCTCAAGTTCCCATTGTTAACTGGCAGCAAAGCCAAGATTATCACTCAAGCCTTGTGGTCCCTATTTGAATGTCATTTCTACTAGACCACTTTGTTTTCAGGAATATTTATGGTTTTGCTTATCCGGTACCAAAAAGGAACATTGCTACAAAAATTCTTCTCTCACAGCTCTATCCTCACTTCAAAAACACAAAATAATGATCTTATATACATAAGCACCTATACATTTTAGCTAAGTAAGATTGTTATTTATTGATTATCCAACCCCCAAGCAATAGAGTAAAACATAAGAATTTAGCATGCTGAGAAGCAGATTGAACCAAGATGTTTCATAAGCAGTTATAGAGTACATAAGTTTTACCTTTACTGATTTGGAAAAAAATAGCAAAAATGGTACCAAAGAAAATAGGTGACATGCTCTTATAGAACTTCCATTTTTGGGAAAAAATAAGACACGTGGCAACGTACTGAACATTGAAGTTAAATGTTAAAGAGGTCACAAGAGCATAGTGTTAACTGAAATATCTCAGCTAGTAGAGTATGTGCAGGGTGAGCATGTTGGCCTTATTTCCAGCACGGTTGTTATAAATAAAAAGGCCATCGAAGTTTAAGGGGCGGAGTAACGAGTCCAGTCCTCACCTTGTGTTCTGTAAAAGCACTTAAATGGCTTACACTACTTCTAGTGAGTTGATTATGATGGACCTTCTACTTCTGTTATTAGACCTGCAGAACTGTGAAATCCTCAGAGTGCTGTGGAAGGTCATAAAGGGCACGTACATTAAAAAAGAAAAAAGAAAAAAGAAAAGGAAAGGAAAGGAAAGGAAAGGAAAGGAAAAAAAAGTGCATTTTTTTTACATAAATGTAAAGGACAAATTTCTGCAGGTACAGAAATGTCATTGAGGGGATGGGGCAGAAAGCCCTTCCAGGCTTGCCTTTGAACCACAAAGCAACAGGGCAGCCAGGAATTTGGAGGCTTTGGGGTAAATAGGACTAAACTTCCTTCAAGCATGATGTGGAACTGGAGACACATTCAGTGTTCAAAACCAGAGTCTAGATTGTGGCTCCTCCACTCATGAAAGAAACTGTGGGAAAAAAAGTGCTGCTTCAGGCTACAGCTTACATAAAGCTATGGGCCTATGGAGCCCTAAGAATAATAGCAGAGCCTTGCAACTAGGAACTGTGTCAAGGCTGTTCTCTTGCCGGATGAATGGATTGCAGTGATTCCCAATAACATGGCCATGCAGGAACTTGAAACCTGAAAAGTCTGGATGGAGCACAGAGGACATGGTAGAGGCTACTACAAAATATTAGACGGGGATATATGAGGAGAGAGACTAGGACACAAACTTCACCCTGGACCTTCAGGTAAAAGTGACAGTTGAAAACACGGATTTATTTCCTCTCTATCCACATTATTCTAAGATTACATTAAAGGAACAAAAACAATGCAGTTGGAAAATGGCAAAGAAAAAGAAGGAGGAGATATCTGCAAAGGCATATCAAGTCTATAAAGAAGAAAATTAAGACACGAAAGTGAATTTGTTCTGCAGGATCCCAAAAAGACTCCTGAATTGAAGGCAGTAAGTATTTCAGAGTGTGGTAGTGATGCTAAATATAAAAGGTTTTGAAGCCTTTAGAAGGAGCAATTAGATGCCAAGTCTCTAACTCAGAGTAGTAAGACACCACTCCTCCACCATCCCAGCAGACATGGGCAAGTAGTTGGCTTTTTGGTGAGGCTGAAAGAGAAAAACTTTCAATGTGTAGATAACAGCATCAGTTGATGGAAGGTGAATCATTACACTGAAAATACGGAATTAAGGGCAGTCTATTTACTGCTAAGACCACTAGTCTCTCTTCCCCCTCCTGACTCTTAAATTTCTATACTCTGGTCGGGAGATTATAAATTTTTCTCTAGAGAACCTATGAGAGAAAAAATCTGCAATTAAGGATATGTTGTGATTTTTTTTTTTTTTTTTTTGAGCGAGAGAGTGAGCATGAGCAGGAGGGAGGGGCAGAGGGAGAGAGAGAATCCTAAGGGTCCATACCCAGTGTGGAGCCCAATGTAGGGCTCGATGCAGGGCTTGTTCTCAGGACCCTAAGATCATGACCTCAGCCGACATCAAGAGTCGGATGCCTAACCGACTGAGCCAGCCAGGCGCCCTAAGGATATGTTATGATTTAACAAATAAAATAGGCAGATCCTTGCCTGATGACCCTATACTGAAGACTGTCAGTTGATAAACCCCACATGTGAACGGGTAGTTTCCAGGAAGCATTTAAGTATCTCAATTTGAAGAGATAACCAAGGATTTCCAGATATTGGAAAAAAGCCTTTAATACAAAGACAGAAACCAATGTAAAAACAAATGTGCAGTCATATTAGAGAAAAACAATAACATAAACAAAATAGGAAACTCTTAAGAAGGAGAAATAAGGCAGAGATCTTAAGAAAATTTTTTAAAACATTACTACCTCAGAGTGAGACTAGTTACTGTATCTATAAGAAAAATACATACGAACAACTTTAGAAAATATTTCAGAGAAAAAGAAGGGTTATTTAAAAATTGAATAGTAGTTTTAAAGCAATGAAAACATTCTGTATGATACTACCTTGAAGGATACATGTCATTGTATATCTGTCTAAAGCCACACACATTAAGAGTGAACATAATGTAAACTATGAACTTTAGGTGATAACTATATGTCAGTGTAGGTTCATCAATTGTAACATGTATTACTCTGTTTGCTAGGGGGGGACTGTGTTGGGAGTGTGGTGCAGGGTATATGGGAACTCACTGTACTTCCTGCTCAATTTTGCCATAAACCTAAAACTGCCTTAAAAAAATAAAGCCTATTAAAAAAATGAATAGCAGAAATAAAAGTTCAAAAGAAGTAGAGGATACATTTTAAGAACTCTTTCATAAAGTACTATAAATGCGCAAAGAAATGGAAAATGTGGAAGAGAATATAAAAAGCTTAGGGAATCATCTTACGTCAGTGGTTCTCAACTGCCGGTGATTTTGCCCTCCAGAGGAAATTTGGCAATGTCTGGAGATAAAATTGGTGACTATAAATGAGGGAGGATAGTGCTACTTGCATCTGGTAAATAGTGGCCAAAAGGGATGCTGCTAGACCTCCTGCAATACAGAGAATAGCGATTGATAACAAAAGATTATCCAACCCCAAGTATCAGTAGTGTTGATGTTGACAAGCCTTGCTCTGGGTAGTACAACATCCAAATAATAGTTACAGACCAAAGAAGAAAGGAAAGTGTGGAGAGAAAACAGTCAAGGAAATGGCAAAATAATTTTCTTAGAACTGAAGAAAATGAATCTCCAGATTTAAATTGTCCACTGAATGCCCAGCATAGTAAATTAAAACACAAAACAAAACAAACAAAAACAAAAACTACATCAAGGCTCATTATAATGCAATTTCAAAACAAGGATCCTGGGAAGTTTGAAGAATGGCTTGGGACTTTTCAACAACAGTGGAAACTAGAACAAAATGGAGTGTTGTCTTTAAACTGCTAGGAGAAAGTGATTTTAGAACTAGATTACATACCCTAAGTGGTGAATTTAAAATGGTTCCTAAATTCTTTGATAACTCCTGTCTTCAAGAGTCGGAGCTTAATTCCCCTCCCTTTCAAAATTGTTATGAACATTCTGCAAATTAAATATTTAATTAAACTACTCCTTCCCATTTTCACTCCCATAGCCTTAGATGCATGTGGAAAAAACAAAAAAACAAAAAAGATATGGTCTTCTATAAGATCAATCAAAACTGGATTTGAATACTAACTATCTTGCCCTTGCCATGTGAACACTGGAAAATTATTTAATATCCCTCAATCTTATTTCCTTCCCTGTAAGTAATAACTCCCTTACATAGTTATTACTTGAATTAGCCGTAGTGTAAAGAAAGTACACATACATTGAATAATAATAACAAAAATTATAATCATTATGCTGCCTACTTTTTTTAATCCAGTGATCTACATGTATCTTTTGCTGAACATTAGGATAATCTGGGGGATTCGTATAAGTCTCAGTGTTCACAAAGAAAAAAAAAATCTCTAAGCAAATATTGAACTCTACTTATTGATATGCACACTGATGCTTTTAGGCTGTATATTGATGTCTGAAATTTACATTGAAATGCATCAAAACATATGATCAGTTAATGGATGGATAAAGAGAAATATAGATGGGTAAATAAGTTAATGACATGTTCATGATAGAATCCACATAATGAGTATACAGGCATTCTCTATTTTTTTTTCAATTTTGTTGTGATTTGAAAATTTTCACAGTAAAAATTTGGCTGGAAGTTCTGATGCCCTGACAACATCCCAGATCAGTTAAATCAAGCTCTTGCAAATTGTTTTAAACTTCTCAGATGACTCCAACATGCAGCAAGTTTGAAAAACACTATTCTAACCTCTCACTAGCTAGTAATTCCTGTCCACAGCTTACAGAATTGTTTTTCTAGATTTCAGTCCTGACTGTTTCACTCTCCTGTTCAAGAACTTTGATTAAGGGTTAGAGTTTTGCTACTACAGAAAAAAACAAAACAAAACAAAACTGTAATACATACCCAAACGATAAAGAGAAGAAACCAAAGCTTACCACCAGAGAAAATCATCAAATCACAAAGGAAGAAAGAAATATAAAAAGGAAAGAACAAAGGAATCATAAAACAGCCAGAAAATAATTAACAAAATGACAATAGTCCATTCCTATCAATAATTACTTTAAATATAATTGGACTAAAATCTCTAATTGAAAGACGTAGAGTGGCTGAATGGACTAACAACAACAACAGCAGCAGCAGGAGCAACAACAAAAAAGCAAGACCAAACTATATGCTGTCTACAAGAGACTCCATTCAGCTGTAGGGACACACATATACTGAAAAGTAAAGGGGTAGGAAAAGAACATTTCATGCAAACGGAAACCAAAAGAAAACATAACTGTACTTATATCATACAAGGTAGACTTTTAGCCAAAGACTGTAATAAGAGACAAAGGAGGTCATTATATAATTATAAAGGGGTCAATCCAGTAAGAGGATATAACATTTGTAAATATTTATATACCCAGCATGGAAGAACCTAAATATATAAAGTAAATATTAACAAATCTGAAGGGAGAAACAGCAATACAGTAATTGTAGGGGACTTCAATTTCCCACTCTCAACAAAGGATAGATCATCCAGACAGAAAATCAATTAAAAAATACATTAGACTTAAGCTGCTTCTTAGATCAGATGAACTTAACAAACATTTATAGAATATTCCATCCCATGGCAGCAGAATACATTCTTCTCAAGCACACATGGAACATTCTCCAAGATAGATCATATTTTAGGCCACAAAAGAAGTCTCAATAAATTTAAGAAGATTGAAATCCAATCAAGCATCTTTTCCAACCATGATGGTATGAAACTAGAAATCAATTACAAGAAGAAAACTGGAAAATTCGCAAATATGTGGAGATTAACCAACGTGCTACTGACCAACTGATGGGTCAAAGAGAAAGTAAAAAAAAAAAAAATATCGTGATACAAATAAAAATGAAAATACAACAGACCAAAATTTATAGGATGCAGCAAAAACAGTTCTAAGGGAGAAGTTCAGAGTGATCAATTCCTATACTAAGAAAAAAAGAAAAATCTCAAATAAAGAACTTAACTTTACACCTTAAGGAACCAGACGAAAAAGAACAAGAAGTCCAAAGTCTAGAGTTAGGAAAGAAATGAGATAACAGAGATCAGAGCAGAAATAAATGAAATAGAGACTAAAAAGACAATCGAGAGGATCAATGAAATTAAGATCTGCCTTTTTTAAAAAAAATAAAATAGACAAGACTTTAGCTCAACTTAACATGAAATAGAGAGGAGTCAAAGTTAGAAATGAAAAGAGATATTACAACTGATATTATATAAAGAATCATAAGACACTACTATAAACAGTTATGAAAAGAGATATTCAAAGGATTTGCCAACAAGTTGGACAACCTAGAAGAAATAGAAATTCCTAAAAACGTACAACCTACCAAGACTGAATCATGAAGAAAGAGAAAATCTGAACAGACTAATTACTAGTAAAAATTAGAAATGGAACTACTATATGATCCAGAAATCTCACTTTGGGGTATATATCCAAAGGAAATGAAGTCAGGATGTTGAGGAGATATCTTCTGCACCCCCATCTGCACCCATCTTCATCGTAGCATTTTTCATAACAGACAAAATATAGAAACAACTTAAATGTCTGTCAGTGGATAATTGGATAAAGAATATTTGATATATATACTCAAACACAATAGAATATTACCCATTATAAAAAAGAAGAAAATCATGTTGTTTGTGACTATGTGGACGGAACTCAAGGGAATTATGCTAAGTGAAATAATCCAAACACAGAGAGATAAATACTGCATGATATCACTTATATCTGGACACAGAGAGATAAATACTGCATGATATCACTTATATCTGGAATCTAAAAAAAAAAAAAAGGCAAGCTCATAGAAACAGAAATTAGTGGTTGTCAGGGGTTGGGGGTAGGTGGTGGAAATAGGGAGACATTGGTAAGAAGGTTTAAACTTTCAGGTATAACAATAGAATGTTACACAGCCATCAGAAAGGATGAATACTTACCATTTACATCGACATGAATGAAACTAGAGGGTATTATGCTGAGCAAAATAAGTCAATCAGAGAAAGACAATTATATGGTTTCACTCATTTGTGGAATATAAGAAACAGCACAGAGGATCCTAGGGAAAGGGAGGGAAAACAAAATGGAAAGAAATCAGAGAGGGAGTAAACCATAAGAGACTCTTAACTATAGGAAACAAACTGAGGGTTGCTGGAGGGGAGGTGGGGGAGGATAGGGTAACTGGGTGATGGGCATTAAGGAGGGCATGTGATGTGATGAGCACTGGGTGTTATATGCAACTGATGAATTATTGAACTCTATATCTGAAACTGATGATGTACTATATGTTGAGTATTTGAATTTAAATAAAAAAATAAACTTTCACGTATAAGATGGATAAGGTCTCGGGAGCTAACGTATAACATGGTAGCTTTAGTTATAATACCATATTGTATACCTGAAGCTTGCTAAGAGAATATAACTTAAATGTTCTCACCGTAAAACAAAATATATATAAATATGTGAAGTGATGGATGTATTAATTAACTGGATGGGAGGAATTCGTTCCCAAAAAACAAACAAGAGCTTTAATTAGACTTCTAGCTTCTGCTGTGGTTTCATCTGGTATACGATACATTTGCAACATGTGTAGAACAGAAAGACAACCAGTAATAATCCATCTCTCTTTTCCTAACCCAATGTAACTAAACCTATCTTTCAAGGACAAAATGCAATATTCTCTTATAGCTGAAAGCAGCTAGAAACAACTCATGCCTTCTGGTTTTTTGTGGTCATGGATGTTCTCAGCCCTATTGCCCCTACTGGCCAGTTGTTCAACCAGGGAGTTATGCTGTGGTCCACACCCATAGCCTGTGAGAAGCATGTAGCTCCCAAACTGACAGTCATAGGGTTCATGGGAAATAGGGATTATAGGTTACATATATACAAAATTTGGGCAGAAAATAGAGCCTGAGAAATCATGCCATGAAATGTATAAGAAATATCCTCTATGTTCTCTCTCCAAGGATTTTGTTACTTACTTCATTATGTAAATTTACAAAAATACTTAGTAATTTCATTTGATACTCATTTTTGCAATAAACAGTTTTAGCAATAATGAACTAAAAAAGAGCAAGTTTATGTCACAGCATATTCATGAGTCTTAATAATCTTCAACCCATTCCTCTTGCCTGCCTGTCATTTGGCCATTCCCTCCATGCTGGTCATTCTCAAAGTGTGGTCCCCATACACGGCAGTATCAGCATCACCAGGGAACTTGTTAGATAAAAAAATTCTTGGGCTTATGGTATTAGGAATGCTGAAAGTGGGGCTCATAAATCTGTTTAAACAAGGCCTCCAGGTTATTGATGGTAATTTTAGAACCACTAGTCTAAGCCTTCACACAATGCCCTTCCTCCTTTCTCTGCCAGAGATACCTCTGCTCTTTCTTCTAGAGCCTAGTTACTACAATGATTTCCCCTAACACCTTCCTTCCCCAACTCTCACATTCCTATAGGATAGAATTAATCCACACTCTTTTATACTAGCACTGTTTTTTTGTTTGTTTTGTTTTGTTTTTTATCTTCATTTGGATTCCCCCAAAAGCAGACCTTGAGGAAAGAACTCTAGTCCAAGTAAGTTATTTGGGAGGTACAGGGGACATCTTAGGGAAGTGACACAGGGAACAGGAGAAAGCCATTAAAAAGTATGTTTTCAACCCAGTTAACACTTTGGATATCTAGAGCTTAATCCCCCTGAGAAAACAGTGGGCAACAGTGTAAAACACAGACTTCAGGGTTCTACCACTTGAGGGTGCCGGATGAGCTGGGGTAATAAACATCAGCTCCCATCAATCATTGATGGAGAGCTTCTCCCTGGAGTGTCTATTCCCAAGCAGTTTTGGCTTGCCATATAGGTGAGCAAAACATACCCCTGCAGCCACAAGGAGTTCTCAGGCAAAAAAATCTCCGTGCTGGCATTTGGAAGTTGAGCCAATGTATCTTGAAATGAAAAGACACGGGGATGTGTGCTGGGCAAGTACAGCATATGCTACAGTTTTGGTCCATACCCTCATTACAGTACTTAATGTGCACAGTAAACTGTGAGTTTCTCATTGCAGGGATAGTATCTCTTTCATCTTTATACCCCCTGAATTTAACACACTGACAGCCTCAATACTAAGCACTCAATAAATGTTTATTAAAGGAATGAATTAATGTTGTTAAAGCGAACAAGTACTATATACTTCATACACATTTATGAAGTATTTCTGGTCGGCTTTGAACATTGATATTTTATTTTTTAGAGGTTCTATTTCTTTATACATTTTATGTTTTTCTGTATTTTAAAATCCTTTTTTTTTAACATTTTGCTCTGCTCATTCCTCTTTCTGAAGAAGCTGTATTTACTTGCCTGAGAGCACAGCATATACTGATGTTAATCAAACTTCAGATGAAACACCTAAAATGATAAAAAAGAATCTGCTCTAATTAAATAATAAAGTAACCCCTGCAGGTTTAGACATGTGCCTTCAGGTGTAGGAAAGAAAAAAAAATGAATATAGTAGTTTTATACCAAGAATATTTCCCTCATGCACTTGTGTTTTAATAAGATGAAATGTAAAATAGCAAAAGAGGCCAGATTTTTATGATGATATTTATTCATAAGGTGGTAAGTCAGCTATGATTAAAGTTTCCTTGACTTATACTTACTAGAGTTGGGTCAGATTTTAGTTCAGTGAATTTGAAGTGAAGATGTCTTATCTACATTGCGTCAGCCTGCAATTGACCTGCTCTTGTAGGTACATCCATGCTGGGGAATGGGGGCAGGGAAATCTCTGAAGGTTCATGGATACAATGAAATGAGCATCACAGCCATACTCCTGATAGGGGACCCCAGGGATATTTAATTCATTTGTTATCTATTTGTCAGGTAGATAGAACGAGAAATCTGCCTTGAAATTAATTACTGCTTCTCTAATTTTGTGAGAAAGTCTTTTGGAAATGTCCCCTCTGACTACTGGGTACACCTCTCTCAGCAAAACAAGTAATGTCCACTGAAGATAGTTCTTTTCTTTACTACTTAAAACCTCTGATGGCCAGATATTTTCTCCTTCTATTTCTAATTGAAATGTTACTCTGGTGTAATTGCAGCACTAATAATCTGTTAACACCATGCGATGCTTCTGAGTTCATTCTTTTTCTGTAATACTGTTTTTTCATGTTCCAAGACCAACTTAGAATAGTAAAATTGGAATATTATTTCTTTCTTTGGAAAAGTATTTTATAATTAATTGACAATTATGGAAGTCACTGTTATTTTTTTTTAATTCTGCAACCTTTGAGATTGGTTCCAATAAAATAAAATGTAGTAAACATTGGGAAAAGTAATAGCTTGTGGGTGTTCATTAATATGGTAGATGATAACTATTCTTTGTGTGTGGGCTCTTGTTAATAACGATCTTAATAGGAAAAACAGTCTTCTGAAAGGTAATGGTTCCAGTGAAACTGTATGAGAAAGAAAATACAATTGTCCATGTAGAATAAAGCTAAGTAAAAAGCTGATTTTTTCAATTTTATTTTTATATTTGTGTTATTGTGCTCTCATACCAAATATATTCTAAAATACACAGTGATCTTAATCTTTACATTTAATCATGGTCAAAAGAGGTAAGCCCCCAACTAAAAAGAGACACTTTTATAAGCTGATCTCAAGTGGTGTGTTTTGATTTGCTGCAACAGCCTATGGAAGAAATGAACATTTTGGCAGTCTAAGAAGCAAAATGTCATATTTTTTAAATCTTACTCTGCATATTTGGAATTATATTTTACTAACACTTTTGAGAAGAAAATGACACCTAAAAAAAATTTATTGTGACCAGATCAAATGTACTGTCCCTCCTTCATTCAGAAAAAAATAAGGAAAGACATATGGGTGCACGTGCTATAGTAGTTTCAGTTTTCTCAATTACAATAATAGTAAAATCAGTATGCCCATAGTGACTGACTTATAAAAGAGGAGAATGCTAGGTCTACCTGCAAACACCATTCTACTTGTGTTTGTGGATGAGAAAATGTACAGAAGCAGTCGTACAGATTTTCCTCATAGTTATATATTGAAAAGAAAGTGTTCATGTATGTGTATATATCTGACAATTAAATGGCTTTGTAAATATAACAATTATATATATTTATGTATTATATATCATATATAATTATATATGTCTATTAACAATTATTGTTATTGTGAACACTGAGCACTTCCTATGTGCTTCCGCTTCACAACTTTGAGTATATTTTTCCTAATCCTTAGAACAACTCATTATCATGCCTACTTTACAAATAAGAATTCTGAAATCAGCAAATTTAAATCACTTGCTGAATTTTACAAAGCAATAAAGAAGAATTTCTAAATCACGTTTGCCTATCTTCATATTTCATATGCTACACAACCTCCTTGTTTTATGACTTGCTTCAAATTGAAAACTGTCTCCATGTTTGCAAGATCATAGTGTGGGATTTCTAATCTACAGAACATTTTCCTATTAAAAGGTATAATAATACTTCAAAATGAATATCAATTGTATGCATTAAAATTAATTACGTTAATTAATTTTGACTATGCAAAAATTAAGTCCAACAGTATTTATGAGTCCTTGTCATATAGAAGGTAAAAATGGTGATTCAACGTAGTTTCTATCCTTAGAGAGCAATTGCTATAGTTTGGGGGTAATGATATGAATATAAATTAAAATTGAGTAAATTTTTTTAAGCAGGACAAAAGGAGTGTTGGGGAGGTACAGAGAGGATGGATTACTTCTAATTAATAGCATCAGAAAGCTTCTCGTGGAGGAAATTTTATCTGGATAGAAAATCAGGAGAAATAACATTTTGACAAGAAATATTATGAAGAAAACAAGTAAACAACAAAGATGAGGAACTGTCCAAGATGTTCATGGAATATTAAGTTAAATTCCTTTTGATTGGAGAATGTGGTATGCAGGGTCATGATATATAATCAGAAGTGACTAGAAGGAAGAAATGTTAGTTTGGGACAATGCCGCTTAAACTGGAGGTTGGGTCATTTATGAATCCTTTACTTTTTAAAAAAATATTTTATTTATTTATTTGGGGGGGGTGGAGAACACAAGCGGGAGCAGCAGCAAAGGGAGAGGGAAAGGGAGAAGACGACTCCCCACTGAGCAAGGAGCCCGATGCGCCTCGATCCCAGGACCCTGGGATCATGACCTGAGCTGAAGGCAGATGCTTAACCGATTGAGCCACCCAGGCGCCCCTGAATCCTTTACTTTTAAATATAAGATTTATGATTCTCAGAAATATAGGTATGGAACTAAAGAGTAAGAATATAATTTATGCCCAAGGGAACAGCATGTTAGAGAAGTAGAAATTCTTGTCTTCCCTGAGATAATGTGGCATTTACTAATTCTAATGACACTCTAAAAAAAACCCATAAACTGTTAAATAGTGTTATTCACCTCTAGTATTGCCTTAGATTCCTGCTTGGAAATAGAGAAGTTGCTTCGCTTCCCAATGTCTCAGTTTTCTCATTTGTGAAGTATAATAGTAGTACCTACCCTAATCTGTTGTGAAAATATTAAATACTATACGGAATCTGAAGAACTTCATAGGATGCTTAGCACATATCTGTGGTTGTGACTGCCTTTGCTGCTGTTTCTACGTAAAAGTTCCTATGTCAGTTACATATGTTTGTGTCTGAATGAAGAGAAAGACATCCTTATTTTGAATATTCTCTTTAGTCAAATTAAAAATAAGATTAAGAGCCATGATGTTCAATACGTATCATCTTTATTTGGATTATAGACTAGGAGATATGTAAATTAAATGCTCACATTTTGTAGAGGAGATCCATGAATATATCAAGTCCTCAGAAAGAATATGACCTTAAACTTTTTAATAAATTTTTAATTATTTAATTTAGACTGCTGAATCAATTTCTTTAGTTGATTTCTCCAAAAGATCCTAATATAAAAGGTAACATTACAGCTCACTAATAGCAAACTATTTTTGCTACTTTGGGTATTTTTACAGGGTGCTAATTGTGCCAAATCAAGACATTGAAATTGCGTAATTTTTAGATTAATATTAGCATAATCCTACATCGTGTGTGTGTATGTTTTCTTTTCAGAAACAGTGCAGGAATAGCATACTCTGAGTATCTTCCCACCATAACAGAACTGTCAAATTTGCACCCTTTACACGTCATTGGCCTGCTGGGACTTGGTACTATGACAAAGATGTTTATAAAAGAGAAGGGCAAAGGAGATTTGTGGGATACCAGAGACATTAGTAATATCAGAGACACTTTTGCTTTTCTTTTTATAATTAGCTAATTAAATAATCAGATGTCAGGAGTAGGTGAAGGTATAGATTCCCATGTATTTGAATACTTATGAATTTATCCTAGAGATGTTTAGGTATCTGTTACTAAGACAAAATAATATGCTTAGTGAAGGCCTCTAAAACTCTTATATCTACTTGGGGGGCGCCTGGGTGGCTTAGTTGGTTAAGCATCTGCATCTGGCTCCCTGCTCAGTGGGAAGCCTGCTTCTCCCTCTGCTTCTGCTGCTCCCCCTGCTTGTGCTCTCTCTCTCGCTGACAAATAATAAATAAAATCTTTAGAAAAAAACCTCTTATATGTACTTAGGTCAGGTTCTGATTTGTGTGTATACATATGCACATATTTGAATGTCTGAGTGTGTGTGTGTTGTATACTTAAAGTTCCAAAAGTCTTCATTTATTTAAGATGACTCAAGCTTATTGATAAAGCTTGTCTGTTTTCACCTCCTCCTCCATGGATTTCAGCAGTAGAGAGAGGGAATAAAGGCATGAGAATGGGTTTGGAAACTCAAGCATAATCACTGTGAAAAACTTAAAAGCAAAATACCATTCTAAACTGGTTTGAAGCCTTAGAACCAGAGTCACAACCTAGAGAGGATTAAAGGTATCACAAAATAAAATGTCAATCCTGAGCTTTAAAAATACTAGCAATGGATTTACTGAAAATAATAAAACTGAATGAAAAAGCTATTACTTTATACCTTTGCATCTGTATTGCTTTGCCTTGCTCTAGAAATATTTCAAATTATAAAATTTTTATTTACAATGATAGCAGAATTAGCTGAGTTGAGGGAGTCAAGTGGGAGAGACTTTTCACTGCACACATTTTTATTTTTCCACTGTACATCATTATTTTGTTCCGTGTGTGTGTCTTACCTTACAAAATAAAATAGAATCTCCTATTAGAAAATTATATATACATATGAACTAGGTCATTCACATGTTCATATATATACACATACGCATGTCCTAGTTCATACGTGAAAATATACATGAAAATAAACTATACATGAAAATAAAACCCGGAGGATTATAAATCTAAAGGGAGAAAAGCAAATTAATAAGACTTTTATAACAAAAGAGAATATGTTAATGAATGTTGGAGGAATATTTCTTATATATATAAAGCACTAATCATAAGTAAAAATACTAGAGTAGACTATGTTCTATATTAATAACTTTTCTACATCAAAAGTCAGCATTGAGAAAATAAAACTGAAATCCACAGAGTGGGAGAAGATACTTGGAACACACATAGAACTGATTAAGTGTGTGTATCCATAATTACAAAGATTTCCTACAAATCTTTAAGAAAGAACAATGATAGAAAACTGAGAGAAGTTCTTGCAAAGTGGGGAGGGGCACAAAGAGGGTTTCTGGACTGCTGACAATTGTTTTATATCTTGGTCTGGTTGGTGTTTATGGAATGATCACTTTATAGTATATAGCAAATGTGTTTAATGTTTCACAGCAACACTAAGACTTTTGTCATTTTCACAAAATGAGATATCCAAACAGCCAATAAACATAGAAGGAATTTGCCATCCCCATTAGAAGTCAGGGACTTGCAAATTAAAACAAAAATATTGCTATATATGACCTGAATGGTTAAAATTTAATAGTCTGACAGTACCAGGTGATGGTGAGAATATGGAGCTGTTAGAATTCTCATACGCTGCTACTTGGACTGTGAATTATAAAGAGGAGTATAAACTTTCATATGCTACAATGCTAGGAGTGAAAACCATATGATAGTATTTTGTCATATTAAAGATGTACATAACCCATGGCTCATCGGTTTCAGTCCTAGGTATTTAGTCCACAGAAATGCTTCTGCACATGTTCCAGGAGATAGGTACAGGAATGTTCATAGCAGCAGTATAATAGCTTCAAACTAGAAACAATCTAAATATTTATTTACAGTTTTAAAAAAGTACACAGAAGAATATTATACAACAACAAATAAGAAGCCATTTTTAAAAGATTTATTTATTTATTGGGAGGGGGGAGAAATCCTCAAGCAGACTCCCTATTAAGCCTGGAGCCCAATGCACGGCTCTATCCCAGGACCCTGAGATCATGACCTGAGCTGAAATCAAGAGTCGGATGCTCAACCAACTGAGCCAGCCAGGTGCCCCAAGAAACATTTTTAATTAATTAAATTTAAACATTTCTAATAAAAATCTTAAAAGTATAACTTTGAAGGGAAAAAGGCATAAAAGTATAATATTGAGCTAATAAACCCTCACACAAAATAATACATATTATATGGTTGCATTTATAAAAAGTTCAAAAGAGTATTCAAACCAAAATCCAGTGTTAGGGATGTATATTTAAATTACATAAATTACAAATCTCTAAGGGAATGATTACCATAGAAGTTAGGAGAGAGGTTATATTGTGGGGACAGCAGGGAGTAGTGATTGGGAGGGAGTTCAGGAGGGGTTCTAGCTACTGGAAAATTTTTTTAATTTAATTTCTTTGCTTTGGGGATGGTAACATGGGATTGTATGTATCCTTCTCTATATTGTTTCACAATAAAAAGTGTTTCAAAAACATGTATAGTGTGGGTAGGATCAGACATGGTCCACCATGGATTCTATGCTAGAGTAATGATTCAACTTCCATAAACTGGCTAATGATTTATCCCCACCGAAGAGACACTGACATGTCTTAGATTCTATATTGGTGATTTGATTTGCATTTGAAAATGTAAGCCAAATAGAGGCAGAATAATTACACCAACAACTACTACAACTGTTTGTTGAACACTGCCAGACACTTTTCTTAGAAATTTAAATACATTCATTCATTTCACCCACACCATTAACCTTTAGGAGGAGGTAGGTACTACTTTATACTCACTTTTCAGAGAGGTCACTTACTTGTCCAAGGCCATACAGTAAATGATGAAGTCAGAATTCCAACCTTGGCACTGTGACCACTGAGGTCTGTCTGCTTGAAAAGATGAGGTCGTGAGTTCAGGTACAAGCCTGTACCCAGTGAGTGTTTGCAGTGAGACAGTCAATTATACATGAGTGGACCTGGGTCCAGTATTAAAAAAAAACAGACATCAGAGGACACGCTTTAGCCTAGAAATCTGGGGCAGTGCCTTAGGAGAGAAAAATAAAAAAGGTATAAGAGAGGTGGTCAGAGTTGAAGCCGTGGGAGAGCTCCTCAGAATAGGTCAGGTTCTGCAGAAAAAAAACCTTCATAACTGCTAGCATACTTAGATTTAACTACATAATTATATTACTGGAAAAGTGGGGAAGAGGGTGGGTAGGGAGGAGTAAGATACTATGATTTGGGACAAAGAACTAATTTAATTTTATTTATCAGCACCTACAGTTTGGACCATGAGGCTTTAGCCAAGGTACCTCCCACTCACCTCATCGAAGATGAAATATGTAGGAAGAAACAGTCAACAGCCTAATGCTGAGTTAGCAGACTTAAGTATAAAGCCACAATGGATGTGTCAGAAGGCTACTAGGATATTATTTATTTAAATCTATTTCATAGAATTGAGCACCACCTTAATGACCTGAAAGTGTTAAAGTATGTCCCAAAGTACCTAAATTACTCCCTAAATGTAATTTATGCTTGAGAATAATCTGACTAACTTGATTTAGAACAGCAGGAAGTAAGTTATGCCGCACATAAATGAAGCAGCAGTGTAATTTTAAATACTGCTTGCATAGTGAATGAGAATTTTAATATTTGTAAAATTTTAAAATCACTTGATTTATTATCCATATGTTTAAACTGCCATTTTGGTTCTTTATTTAGTTGGTTTTACATTTCCTCTTCCTGCCAGGGAAAAAAGCAACAACATATTTTCCCCTGGTAATAACATAGAGGGTAAAACTTATATTTATTTTCCTGAACGGCATTTTTAATATCTCTATGTATTTCTAGGTCTTGCTGCCTTTTTCCTCAGTCCTGGACAGTCCAATTAATGGAGTGAGAGTAGTTTAGGGAGCCTAGTGACTGATTAGAGATTAAACTTATAAATGTAACATTGTAAAACTAGCAAAATTTATGTCTATTTATTCAGAATTTTCTTTGGTGGGGACGAGTTTTAGTTTCAAAGCAGTCATGATAAAAAATGAAATTTTATGTAGTAAATTCAAGAATAGATTTAGACTTTGCTGTTAACAACGCATATTAAAATGCTGAAAAGTATATTTTAAAATTTTATGCAATGCTTGAAATGGAGTTTAAAATATTATTACTCACATTAAATGCCATCACGTGTAAAGTGCAGGCTTTTATTCTTTAATATTTTGTTTGAATAGAATTACTCATTTTAACATTACTTTTAATAATAAAATTATATCAACTTTACAGTTTTCAAAGTTTTGGCAGTTGCAGGCTATAACGAATACTCTAGATTTAGATGTTTACAAAGTCACAGTGTAAGTAGTTCAAATCAAGTCTCTTAATGCAAAAGTGTGCATTGCAGGAGTTGGAGAAAAGGAAGCAAAAGGGCAAGAAGGCATTTCAAGAGTATGGGACTAATGTGCCGAGTCACACAGCCCTGAGGCAGTAGCAGGGCATGGGGAACCACAGATAGTCCTGTGTGGCTGACAAGTCCATCCTGTCTCATTTTTGTGAGCCTGGAGCAAGGATGGGAAATAGAGATCCTGGGCCTACAGCAGGTTTCCCTTTTCTTCCTACCTCTGGCTGTGTCTTGCAGAGCTAGGGGTACCATGATCAATTGTAGGGGCCCTTATGTTTTTCTTCTTTGGGGGAATTTAGAGGAAAGGTAATCTGTGAAGAGGAATGGAGGTTGGCGGGGGAAGAGACTTTGTGGAATCTAGTGGAAGGTAGTAACTGCTAGTGCTCTGAATGGTGGAGGGACACATCTGTGCAGCAGCCTGGAATGAAGAGTTGGCATTTACATACAAATGTTGAAAAAACAGTCACCTGCCAGTAGCTGAAAACAGTTGGCAAGAGGATAATTCTGGAATTCTGGTGGTTGGATCAGGGGGGAGAAAAGCAAAGTGAGAAGGGGACTAATGACTGCTACAAAGGTGGAGGAATGGTAAATTGTGACCAAATGTCAACTTCCTTTGTGTTCTGGTTAGCTTCTGCCTGTTTCTCAAACTGTGGTAGCAGGAAGAGAGTTGGAGGTGGTAGTCATTAGCGTGTGAAACTGCTTTTTAAAATTATTTTGAAGTTACTGTATTTTTTCTGAATATCAAAGTATGAAATGCACATTGTAGAAAAACTTAACAATATAGAAAGATATAATGAAAATTGAAATCAAGTGTAGTCTCACCAAGATGGAAAAATACCAACTATGCTTAATCATTTATTAGATTCTCATTTACCAAAACTTTGACTCCAGTGATGTGAGTCACTATGAGACGTATGCAACGTACAATTTTCTTTTAAAGAGGATAAATTCTTGGGGCACCTGAGTGGCTCAGTTTGTTAAGCATCCACCTCTTGATTTTGGTGCAGGTCATGATCTCAGGGTCGAGAGATCAAGCCCCACATTGGGCTCTGCACTCAGCATGGAGTCTGCTTGTTCCTCTCCCTCTCTTCTTCCTCCTCTCTCTCTCAAATAAATAAAAATCTTAAAAAAATAATGGGAGTAAATTCTTAAGATGTACTCTTAAGTCATTTATTGTGTATTATATAGTGCTGAAAATATATGAAAACAAATTATCATTAAGCACGCAAAATATTTCCAAGATCATTTGGTGGCTGATGGTTATATCACATTTGATCAACCCTAGAATGCCTTGATTATTAAAAGCAGAATTCTTATTTTTAAGCCATCTATAGTTAAAGACTACCCCTTTTGGCTACCATTTGCTGCCTTTGTTATGCTACCAAAATACTGTTTTGGGTATATTTAAAGTAAGAAATATAGTTGAGGTGCCTGGGTGGCACCATCGGTTAGATGTCTGACTCTTTGTTTTGACTCAAGTCGTGATCTCAGGGCCCTGATCTTAGGGTCATGATATTGAGCCCCACATTGGACTCTGTGCTCAGTCCGGAGTCTGCTTAAGTTTCTCTCTCCTTCTCCCTCTGCCCCTACCCCCTTCAAATAAATACATAAATCTTTAAAAAGAAAGAAATATAGTTAATCATCAAGTGTGGTGTCCGATAAAACGCATTGTAGATGTTGATTCATTTTTTGGAAGATGATAAAGAAGAAAGAAAATCCCTACAACTATCTCTTTGAATTATTTAACTAGTAAGACTTCATCTTGAAAAAAGGATATCCTACCAAACAGTATGGAAGACCATGAAAGGCACCACTGAGGCCAGAGAGATCTGAGTTAGAATTCCCTTTCTGTCATTTTATTCTTGTTTACCTTTTGGCAGACTGCTCAGACTCTCACTTTTCTCCAGTGGAAAATGGGAATAATAACTGTTACGTTGTAGGGGGTGTTGTAGGAGTCCATGAAATAAGTAAAAACTTGGAGCCCAGTGCCTAGCTCATAGTAACTGTTAAAAGAAATATTAGTTCCATTCCTTTCCCATTGAAACAATAGGGAGTTGGGGCATTATTTAAGTTCTAAGATTATTTAAATTTCCTAAATGGACATAGAAATCTGAAAGAATGTCAAGATATTCAAAACTATTACCTACTGCATCTTAAGAGTAGACCTCAGAGAACTTCTACAGGCCCCTGGACTCTGAGGTAGCCCCACAGCCAGAAATTCTCAGGATGGTTTTTGGTTTAATGCTAGCAAATACCTGTTTGGACAGACCCCAGGAGACCCAGTAGTTTATAACCCACTTAAGACTTTAAAGCTTACTTTGGTTTCACTCATTTATGGAACATAAGAACTAGGAAGATCGGTAGGAGAAGAAAGGGAAGAAGAAAGGGGGGGGTAAACAGAAGGGGGAACGAACCATGAGAGACTATGGACTCTGGGAAACAAACTGAGGGCTTTAGAGGGAAGGGGGGGTGGGGGATCGGGATAGGCCGGTGATGGGTATTAAGGAGGGCACATATTGCATGGTGCACTGGGTGTTATACGCAACTAATGAATCATGGAACTTTACATCAAAAACTTGGGATGTACTGTATGGTGACTAACATAACATAATAAAAAATTATTATTATTAAAAAAAATAAAGCTTACTTTATAGAAGGTTTTTCACCTTGACTATACGTTAGAATCACTTGGATGCTTTTAAAAATGTGTCAGGATCCCACCCACAAAGATACTGGTTTAATTGGTTATTCTTATGTGCAACTGTCTTAAGGTTAACATACAACCCTGGCTCATTTCTGTCTCAGTCATTTCTGTGCCCAGAACATGACCAAGTACCTCCTTCTTAATATTCTTTCCAGGTGCAATATTAACACAGTACTTTGTACTGAGTTCCTTCAGCATTCCAATTGAAAATATTAGCAGATACAATAAAACAAAAAGATTAAAGGAAGACAACACTCATCACCTGGTTTAGACTAGTATATCAGTTAGTTGGTTACATCTGTCATCCTGGATGCTTGAGGACCTTAATGAATAAATACACTCTTTTGGATCAAAGGTAATATGGAAATTGATAGGCTTCAGGAGATAATTTGATTTTTTTTGCTTCAAGTTTTTATTTAAATTCTAGTTAGTTAACAAAAAGGGTAATATTGGTTTTAGGAGTAGAATTTAGTGATTCACCATTTACATTTAACACCCAGTGCAGATAATTAGATTTTGATAAAAAAAAAATACATTGTTATTGAATATCTAGTTTCGAAATGCTTAATTTCTAAGATGCTAATATATTTTTTAAATTCCTAGATTTTTCTAAATTAAGTATGCTCATAGGGAAGAAAATGTTAATACTCCATAATTATTGTTTTTATCTTTGTTTCAGTCAAGAAATGTGTTTGATTTTGAAGCAAAAATTACAGCCTTTTATTTTAATTCATCCTTTTTATTCAGTATCATTTATTTCTGTTAATTGAAATTGAAATCTACAAATGTGAGAAACTATCAAAATAATATTCTTGTCCATGTAATATAACATATATGCGGTGTCCATGTAAATCCATTTATTTTTCTCGGTCTATATTTTTTGCCTCTAGGCAATTTGACAGATCTGTGGAAAAATGGCGGCGGTTTCATTATGATATGAAGCTACTTAATCAATGGCTAACCGAGGCTGAACAGTTTCTCAAAAAGACACAAACTCCTGAGAATTGGGAACATGCCAAATACAAATGGTATCTGAAGGTAAGGTTTTAAGATCTCTTTTTTTCAAACTGTCTTTATCTTTGCCACAATATCGCAACTGTGTAACTTCTTCAAGTTCAGGTTGTGAAGGGGATGGAAATTTATAATTCCCCACTTTTGTTGTCATCACTACATGTACTAGAACATCCATCAGGATGACCATGTTGGGAGCCTGTGCTGTGGACTATTTGTGTCAGGGTGAGAGTTAGCCTAGATCTAACCGGTTTATCTGATGAACTGCAAAATGTAATTGAATCTGTGATACAGGGAAGAATCTTGTAGCAGGATGTCCCATGGCTTTGGGGCAGTGTGTGTTTTTGCCTTATGTTGAATCCTGTCCAGGAGAACTTGTGGTATACTTAGCAATAATGTAGTTGTTGGAAATATCCATCATGATAAATTTACAGTTCTGTTTCCCTGGAGACAACTGTGGTGATGTAGCAATATTTCTATATATTCTATTGACAGAATGCCTTCTGAGATAGTCCAGAGGCCAAAACAATGCATAGTTAATTGGTGGTACTTATTGACTTTATTATGGTTTATGTTAATGGAAATGCAACATATAGATTATAATCAGTGTACACTTTAATTTCAACTTGCTGTATCTTTTGAGTATGCAGATAAAGATAAATTAGATTTTGGAGGTTATATCTTAGGTTATAAAACATATAGTTAAGGTATAAGAAATACTCGGTTTATTACACCAAGTCTAAAGTATTTTGGTAACTTTTTAGCTCAAATTGTTCATGTATCAATTTTCAGTCAAGCAGATTTGAGTTCTGGCCAATTTTTAATGCCATAAAGTACTGATTAAGACAGATGAAAGCAAAGAAAAAGGTAATTTATTATAAGTTCAGACATTTCAAAATGCAGGATTCATAAAAGCAACATCATTCAACTTTACAGTTTTCTATTCTCATATAATTTCTTGCATAGCAAAAATATGTACAGAAGGTAAGCATGTAAGCACATACATATAGGTAAGCTGTGTAAACATAGAACATGAATAATTTTAAAATCTTGTGTACTTGTGTGTATATCCATCAAACTTGTATATACGTTAGCATTGGCATTGAAGATAGAGGAAATCCAAGGCTTTCCAATCTGCCATCATATAGAAAATACATTTTGTAATAGCACTAAAGCGAATTTGGGGCTAACGCAGCATTACTAGGTCTCAAAAATATGTGCCATTAAGGTGTGCTTGAGGAGATGTTAAACCTCTTGCCATTTCCAGAGATAACCTACACAAGGTAGTTATACATTTTAATGTTTTTTATTATTTAAAAAATATATACTCACTATAAAAATATAAAGCCATGCAGAAGCGTATGTATACTTCCATTTTACTCCTTAGAGAGTAGTTGTTTTGATATGGAGTTTGGTATTTCAGGTCAGCATCTTCAGGAGGCCCCCCCCTGAGATGGAGACTAACAGAAGGCTTAATAGGGAGTACTTTTGGAAATCGAGCAATTGGTTTATGATGTGCCTTGGTATAATTTTCTTCATGTTTTTGTTCTTGAGGTCTGTCAAGCTTCTTTGAATTATGGGTTTTTAGTTTTCATCAAATTTAGAATTTTTAAGTCATTATTTTTAATGTTGCGTTCTTTTTATTTGCAGTCTTTTTTCTGTGTAATTCGTATTACGTGATTTATATTGTCAAATTGACCACTCTTATCTTTTGTAATATCTAATCTGTGATTAATCCCATCTAGTGTATATTTTTAACTGCGGACACTGTTGTTTTCTGTGATTCAACACCTCGTTGAAGTGTGATTTGAGTCTTTTTACATCTTTCATGTCTCTCCTCAATTTGTCAATCTTTCCTCTACCTTTTGGAAAATACGCAATACAGTTATAACAACCAGTATAATGTCCTGTCTACTAATTCTATCATCTGTGTCTATTTCAGGTCATTTTCAATTAAGTTTTCTTTTCATTATAGTTCTTTTTTTCCTGCTTCTTTCGACGAATGGTAATTTTGACTGGATGCCAGATGTTGTGAATTACAACTTGTTGAGTGCTTGGTATTTTTGTGCCGATAAACATTCTTGATCTTTGTTCTGGGACACAGTTAATTTACTTGGAAGCATTTAGATCTCTTGAGCATCTCTCTTTTAGACTTCATGAGTTCTCAGCAGAACAGCGTAAGTCTAGGGCTAATTTTGCTCCACTACTGGGGCAAAACCCTTCTGAGTATGCTCTATGATGCCCTGTGAATGGTGAGGTTTTCCACAATGGCTGGCAAGAACAGGCACTATTCCCAGCTGTGTGTGAGCTCTGGTGGCTGTTACTTTTCATCTTTTTGCATAGTTCTCTCCCTCATCATGTGTAGTTTGCTCACGTATTAAGAGCTGGTCAGGACTCAGCTGAAGCCTGGAAGGGCGCTCTCTGGGGATCTTCAGTGTTCTCTCTCTGTGTATCTTTCTCCTGTTTGGTACTCTGCCCTGTGAGCTCTAGCTACCTTGGCCTCCTGGAAGTCCCAGCTTCATCTCATCAACTCAAAGAGACTCCCTAGCTTTGTGAGAGTTTCTTTATCCTTTGTCGTAGCCTGGAACTCTCTCCAGACAGTAAGTGGCAACAATTGTGGAGTCACCTCATTTGTTTCTAATTTCTCAGAGATCAGTATCTTTCATTGCTAGGTATCTAATGTCTTCAAAACCATCATTTCATATATTTTGTCCGTTTTCTTCAGTTTTTAGCCAAGAGGTTAAATCTGGTCCCTGTTACTCCAACTTGATCAGAAGTGGCTATCCAAGCAAAAGGATTTTGACGCCATTTCATCTTTTTAGTACACATACTTCTGAATACTCTTACAACCGTGCGATGCTTGTAAATGCCTTGAGAATGTCTAATGATCCTCAGTTCTTGACAGTGTCATTTAGTTGACATTGATAAACATCTTATCAAAACTTTTCCCCTTAATTGAGGAATTTTTAAAAAGACTATTTTATTTAGTCTGTTTTTTACTCAACTTACACATGAAATAAGAAGGGGAATTCTGCATGTCCAGGAAAAGTTCTTCTAGCTAAGGAACTGCAAATGCTATTGCAAATCCTCTAATCATTTAAGGTGTTTTTTTTTTCCCTAGTGATTAGGAAGCTCCAAAATCATGCACATGCATATGTGCATACATGCGTGCACACACACGTACATAACATGCCCAAGGTTATCTTGCCATTCTGCTAAGTCTCAGAAAACAAGTCCAGAAGGACGCTGTAAGGTACCACCATTAGTAAGACAAATAGAATCTCTGATAATTTCAGCTACCTTGGCCATAATCATTATTAATTAATAACAAATAAGAGCACGAGTTTAAATTTTTGCTAAGAAATTATTTTAGGAAACAGAATGTCGATGGTGCCTGTTAGTAGCAGACAGATTTGTTGGCATGAACCAGTAATGGTTGCTTTGAGGAAAATCAACCAAGCTGCCCATATACTAAACAGACATACACAGGGATACGCTGGAGTTTAAAGCCTCGTATGTATAATTTTTAGCAAAAATATCATGTCTAAATATGAAATAAAATAAAAAGTATGTACATGTTGTATGCTTTTCTATATATATTTCTATCAAACTGCATTTTATTTAACTCTTTCACTTGAAAAAAGATAAAACAGTGTCCTACTGACACTTGGTATTGTCATTCAAAATAAAGTGACTGCCAATAACAGATAGATGGTCTGGTTCCATTCAACTCAATGATTTTTTTCTCTGTCCCAAGTTAATGATAAAATTAAATATGTGAATTCACATTTTTCAAGATATTCCAAAAATGTGTCATGCCACGATAGGAAATCTCTTTCTAAAATTAATTTTTTGCATGAGAATATATCAATTATGTTATATGCCACTAAAAACTCATTTGTTAATACATGCACTCAGTTATTTATGCATCTTCTCGTATATCCATTCCACCAGGAGTAACAGTACATATACACATTTTTATCACCTACAAAAATATTGACTTGCCACATTAGGCTCTAATAGAAGTTCAGAAGTTTGGCTAAGAGGTTGGAAGCCACATTCACAAAGTGTGGGTTCAAATCCTAGTTCTTTTAGCTTAATAGTTGCAGAATCTTAGGAAAGTGTCTTATGTCTCTCCGTGCCTCTGCTATCTCTTCTCTTAAAAAGGAATAAAAATGAGATGTGCAGGTACCACTTAGAATTACATTTTCCACAAAATAATTACTCATTAAGCAAAAGATCTTACTGTAACTAATCACACTTCATAAGTGATTAGCCTATACTTATAAAAACAAAAATTTATTTACTGAATTATAAGTGATTAGCCTATACTTATAAAAACAAAAATTTATTTACTGAATTACTGTCCCCAACCATCTGAAATACAGATTTGACAACCTGACAATTTCATTAAACTTTATCTTTTTATGAATTATGACATTTTCTCAAAGTACAGCTCTTGGATTAGGAATTGAGGAAAATTCTAGTTCAGCCAAACACATCCTCCTCAGATAGCTGACACTTCTGCCTACTCATTTTAGAGCAAGAAGAAATGTTAATGGGAGTTTTCAAGGGGAAAGCTGAACACCATGAAAGAAAGTTATGAAAATAACATTAACTCATATAGTGACAAAGTGAATTGGTATGCCAACAAGTACCTTGAGTGAAAACAGGAAAGTGGAAATCATAATGTGTCTTAACATTGAGCTTTACACATTCTTCTAGAGTAGAAAGCAGTAAGTTTTAAAATATGGACTCTTATTTAATGGGGTTGAAAATTCCTGAGGTTGACAGTAGAAATTATAAAAATCACCATTAGATCGAATATTTAAAAGAGGGGAATATTCTTGCTATTCATGGAAATGGAGCCTGTTTGTTTTATGGGGTAATGCTGCTTAGTGGACCATATTTCAGCTCTGGAAAGCAGTTTGCCATTACTCAATAAATTAAACATAAAATGTCCACAGGACCCAGCAATTTCACTCCTAGATTTGAAAACATGTGTTCAAACAAAAACTTGTAGATGAATGCTCATAGGAGCACTATTCATAATAGCCACAAGGTGGAAAAAACCCAAATTCCCATTAGCAGATGACTAAATAAAAATTAACAGCACTTTCTAAAGAATGGTGCCATGAACAAGCATGACACCTTGAAATCTTAAGAAATTCCTTTTAAAAGCAACTTAAGAAGTAGACAGAAGAGGGATTGTTTAGATGAAATTTTTTAGGCTTTAAATTGACAAATGTTAAGCCAACATAGGGAGTGGGACAGCAGTGTGTTATTTTGACATGAGTTAACTGCTGTTTTTAAGCAAAACATCATCTTTTTTAGTGTGAAGTTAATTAGTTTTCTGGTGTATCTTTCAATGCTACCACGTTTACTCCTCCATAATATATATCATATTGTACATGTGCAATATATTTATATATATTGCTGTAAAGAAATTCAATTAAAAGCTGTTTACTTTGTAACATAATGATACATCTTAATTCACTGTGATTGAGGATAAAGTCAACATGGATTAAATATGTCATGTTGTAGTATTCATGTTCACCATCAAATCCCAAAACCTTAGTTTAATTTTATGTCCCAGTTAAGCAGAATATACTTTGCCTTTTCTCAAATTGGAATCTTGAATGAAGAATGGAAAATTCCATAGAGACTGTGTAGTTATAGCATGAGAACATTACTGTGAGCTCTCAGATGAAACGATAAATGGAGAAAAAAAAAGGCACTGGTGTCTTGGAGTTGGGAGGGAGGCAAAGAAAGAAGAATCTAAGAGTCTATGTTTAGCAGCTCTGCAGATCTGCCTTACCTTGGCTATTTGTGATAGAGGAAATTAAATCCACATTGCTTTTTTAAAGGACCCAAGTCTCAGAAGTTCAGATTCACAGAACACACTGGAATTAGGTAGGGTGTGCCCATAAGTTTGAGACAAGTGGGTCCATGAAAAGGCTCTCTTTCTCATAAAGGAAGTCTCACCCAGTTTGCAGTGCAGAAAGGCCTCAAGCAGCAGGTGTCATTACTGAAAACCCATTGGCTTGCCAGAAATAAAGAGAACTGAATGGATGTGCATAGGTCCCTGACGCTATCTGCCACAGAGCAAGTTTTGGTACTTTTCTTTGTAGGTACTCTAATACCTAATCGGTCATCTACTCCCTCGAATGACTTTATAGGAGATGAATGACTTTGAATGAATATGGATTAAATCAAAGGCTATCTAGAAAAAGGCATATGGTATAAAAGACCAAATTGAATACAAGTATGTTTTCTATACAGTTGGCTTTTACAGTGCTGATTTTCACCAGCTAGCTGATGAGTTGAACTGCTTCTTAACAGCCGCACTGCTGGGACTCAAATGCTGATAGGAACTTTGATGGAAAAATTACTTGAGTAAAAATTTCTGCCATCTGTTGCCCTTCATTGGGACCCTGATGTTAAGAGTAATTCATACTATTGCTGGCCCTTTATATTTCCCCAGCAGTAATAAAGTTTTGTTTGGTAGTCCCTGTTTCTGTAACTAAAGGACACAAACTAACGTAAGGGAATGAGCATGAAAATTTAGTGTGAAGAGAATTTGTCTCTCATCACGTGCTTTAGGGTTACAGCATTGTATAAACATGGGAATACATCTTACAGTGAACTTTTCAATGTTATTAACTGGTCGTGGCAGGACAATTCAGTCTTTTAAAACAGAAACAGTTGGACACTTCATTCTTATGTAAATATTGTTAGCCTTTTATTACTGCTTAGAAACTCCTCTACAACTTCTTGGCTCCTATGCATCTTTTCAGAAGTAGTAAATAACAGATTTATTGGGGGTTTGGCACAGTGCAGAAATCCAGAGAGGGGCTCTAAATAGTTGCCTATCAAATGTGTCTTTCATAAAATAAGTATATTAAAATAATTGGATAAGTCCAATGGCTTGTTCTTGTTGTCCAGCATGGCATGTTTAAGAAGATGACAGATTGCCACCCATTATTGGAAAGAAGCAAGAACCAAAACTATAACTTATTGTAATAACCATAGCAGTAAAGAACTGCTTAAAATGCATGAAAAAAATGTCATCCCTAAGGGATCCCCAGTCTTAGAGTAAGAAATTATCAAGAGAGTAAGAATCTGCAAATAAAAGTGAAGCATGCTAATTGCAAATTGAAAATTGAAAAAAGGGGCGCCTGGGTGGCACAGCGGTTAAGCGCCTTCGGCTCAGGGCGTGATCCTGGCGCTATGGGATCGAGCCCCACATCAGGCTCCTCCGCTAGGAGCGTGCTTCTTCCTCTCCCACTCCCCCTGCTTGTGTTCCCTCTCTTGCTGGCTGTCTCTATCTCTGTCGAATAAATAAATAAAATCTTTAAAAAAAAAGAAAATTGAAAAAAAAAACTCACATCAACATAGAAGGAATGTGAATTCAAAATTATTATTTGATGAAGCATAAGATTAATGCTAATATAAGTGATTTTCATGAAGTGCAATAGTTTGCAAAGAGGACGTTCTAGCCACACTGGTCTTGCTGTTTCTTCTCTCATGGTTTCTTACCCTTCCAATGCCTGTTACCTATGATTAAATTTGCTTTTCTCTTTGCTTGGGGGTTCTGCCCTATCTCCAGTTCTTATCTGCTATGTCTCAATCCCCTCCCTCTCAGGATTTTTGTACACTTCTCTTTTTTATATACATTTGTGCTCTAATGTTTTTTCTCAGACATGGCCTTTTGTAACTTCTCTCATCTTTGATGAGATCTCTCTCTCTCTCTCTCTCTCTCTCTCTCTCTCTCTCACACACACACACACACACACACACACACACACTTTCTTTGTAACACTGTCAGTTGCTAACATTGTAATATATGTTTGCATGTTTATTACCTGTATTTCCAACTAGAATGTAAACCTTGCAGGGCCTTGGTCTTTCTTGGTCACAGGTATCTACTCAGCACTTAGAACAGTCTTCCCAACGGGTGCCTGGGTGGCTCAGTTGGTTAAGCACGTGACTCCTGGTTTTGGCTCAGGTCATGATCTCAGGGTTGTGAGCTCAAGCCCCACATTAGGGTCTGTGTTCAGTGTAGGGTCTGCCTAAGATTCTCTCTCTCCCTCTCCCTGTGCACCTCCTCTCTGCTCTGCCCTCTCTCTCTCTTTTTCAAAAATAGAATACTCTCCTTGTATGTAGTACATATAATACTCATTATAATTAATAATGAAATAAATGGAAGAATTATATATTCATCGTCTTACTCGCTTAGGTAGACTATCCCCAAACTTGTCCTTCCTTCCATTTTTACCCCATCTGGTGTCCAAGAAATGCTCCCTTATATTGAGTTGCCCTGTACTCTTCTTTGTACAAAGTATTTGAAATTTTCATATTTGCTGATGGTTAAACTGTATGATGGCTCCATTCTCTTACTACTTGAGCATGTCATAAATACCCGAATCCATTCAACAAACATTTAGTGTGAGCCTACCGCATGTAAGGATTTGCCGACTGCTAGGGATACGGAGCTGGCAGAGAAGCCCATTTCATTTAATAAGCTAACAGCTTCTAGAGTTTAGCATATTAAGGCTAAGGTGGAAACACATGGCAGGTGTCATTATTCCAGAAAGTCCTGGAACCAGCCTCGGGGAAACAGGAGTGTTTTTTTCTACAGCACTTATTTTTGTTCCCTAGTCCTTTTTGACACCCCTCCATTACACCTCCAGGATTCCCAAACTCAATTGAGAAAACATGACTTTGGGAGCCAGGAAAGAGCAATATTGTGAAAGGCAGCACAAGGAAAGAGCTAGCTATGAAGAAGTCACACAGAGAGTGAGAAAACGTTCTGACATAAGTTGTAAATTTTGAAAAATGATAAAATTGACAAATTATAGGACAAAAGGCCTGTTCACAGATGAGATGGTTCAGGATGAACTATTCCTCAAGCTGAATAGCAAGTATCTAGTCATAAAAATGGTAAATCTTCCTACTCTATAACCAAATTACAGGTATAAGCCAGAGACCAGGATTGTTTGCAAATATCATAATTCACAAATTTTAAAATTCTTGTTCTTTTATGAGGCTATAATTGACAGAACTTTACTGGCAATTAATTTGTATTAAGCCATTCTGATCAAAACTAATAAAGAGGAATGACTCAGGGATATGGGGAGAAGAAAAAATAGATATGTTGGAGATGGATACATATTTATATAGTAGCATGTTCCCTTTTAAGGCTTCGTTGGTTCACTATTACTTTTTGTCAGTACATAATTTTAGTTTATGACTATGTAGTCCTTCAAGTTTAAATCCCTTCTTTGTCCAGGTTCAGGCTTTCATTTTACTTAGACTCATTTTGAGGAATATTGCAGAGAAACTAAAACAATAGACAAATGTGCTACCCCATAGATTCTAGGACTTCATGTAGAATATTGAACTCATTATTATTGTTAAGTAAATATCTCACCTGTGATATCCCTCAGAGTACTTGCAATGAAATGAATTTTAATACAGTATGTATTACACTTAATATTGATCCTAAGGATATTAAATTCTTTAGAAGAGCAAACTTATGGGACCAAATCCTGCCAGCTACCTGTTTTTGTAAATAAAGTTTTATTGGAACTCAACCACACATATTTATTTACAAACTGTCTATGGCTGCTTTGTTGCTACAAAGGCAGAGTTAAGTAGTTACAGAGACTGCCTGGCCTGCAAAGCTTAAAATGGGAACTGTGTAGCTCTTAATAGAAAAAGTTTACTAACTCTTGCTTTAGAAGATAGAGTAATAAGTTGCAATAAAAATCCAAGTGTCCCTTTTTACCTTCTCTTTAAGCATTCTTTGTTATTTGATATAAGAAATGGAGTTGGGCCATGTTCATAAAACAAATTGAAATTCGTGGTAACAAAAAGAGGAAATCAAAATAGGCTTGTTATTTAAGTCAACTTTCTCTATTTAAAAGATTATTTTTTTATTTATTTGAGAGAGAGAGAGAGAAAGATCACAAGCAGGGGAAGAGCAAAGGGAAAGGGAGAACGTGGGGCTTGATCCCAAGACCACGGGATCATGACCTGAGCCGAAGGCAGACGCTTAACCAACTGAGCCATCCACGTACCTGTAAGTCAAGTTTCAACTCCATGAATTAAGAGAAGGGGTTTGATTAAAAAGCAAAAGAGGTTTTTAAAGTCACTTAAAGAATGTGTGGTGGACTTAGGCATTTTGAAAAGTGTATAGCAACTGTCTTACAGTGCCACCAGTTGCTCTTGGGTACCTGCACAGTCTTAGTGGGACAATAAATGAAGTATTCTGTCCAAGAGAGTTCTAAAGGTTGTTCTGCTGGAGCTTTTCTCTCACCATATCAGTGGTCCTAAGTGTAGGTCCTAAGCTTGGCCAATCATATTTTTTTCTTGGGACTTTTAATCTTGTGGTAACTGATAAGGTTGGAGTTTATTCATTCTAATGAGAATGGCTGATCAAGAACAGCAAACGACTCCTACTCTGGGGACTCTCTGGAGTCCTGCCTGTTCCAAGCTTGATACTTTGATTTTCCCTTCAGTCCTGTGAACCCTTCCATTTCTTTACCATGAATCTCCTTATTAGCAGAGGCAATTTCTGTTGCTTATCAATGAAGAACTAAAGGAAACTTAGCATCATTAGAGAAACTCTGTCTAGCCTGGTTCCTTTTATATAGAAGTTTGAGTCCCCTTGGAAAGCCTGCAAAACATAACTATTTGCATGTAATGAACAGTTTGCAATACTTTGATATTGATGTGCAATTTCTGTTTGACAGGAGAGAAACAATTAGGATCAACTGTGGTCATATATTCCAGAATACCAGTGTTGTTTCCAGGCTTTAAGTGTTGTTGGATCATTATACGAGATTCATAATTTTGTCCTGTTGTACCCACTTTTCCATTACCATTCAGTCTTAATTTATTATACACTATTAAAAGTTTTTAGGTAATTTGTTCTTATTGCTACTCAGACATTAAAATGTCTGCAGGCTGTGAAAATGAATAAATTTGATGTTCCAGTCTAGTTCTCTAAATCCTGGCATTACAACTAATAGTACAGGCTTGTATTGTAAATCCTAGTTAACATGGATTTATCTTAAAAATCCTATTTTACTGCTATATTCAAATAATAGATTCTTTCAAACATTTCATCCTTGAATTTCTATTTGTTTTTAATAATATACGGCTTTTGTATGTGCTTACAAAAGGACAATACATGTATTTTTAAATACTAATAATGGATTGGTGAAATAACCTTAATTTTAACAAAACAGTTGTTAAACTATACTGTACTGCTTATTAATTTCTTTAACCAAAGCTTATGAGCATTTGTTTAAGATGTATGTTATAAGGAACAAACTCTACTAAGTTCATAGGAATTTGAAAATTTAATCTCATAACCAGGGCTATCCATAGAAGAGTATTAAGGGCAATTCAACCAGTACATAACCACCAAAGATAATATCATTGAAAAGAGGCTGAACTGTTGAAATATTTCATAGTCTCCTTGGGATATCATTAGGAACAGAAATTCTGAAGTAGAATTATAATGATGTTTAGACAAGAGAAGCACATGACACCAACCACTCCCCCATGCATGGGGCCTAGGAGACCATGACAGTTGTCCTACCCAAGAGATGGATCTTCCCATAAGATTACATGTATTTTAGAGAACGTGTGTACCACCATTAAGTTCTAATTTGAACATTTAGCCCTGACAATTCCTTGTATTTCAATTAACTTTTAAAATCAATACATTTATTCAGTAAACTTTGAGAGGGGAGCTGCTGTGTGTCGGACATACGAGGTGCTCAGGATGTTAAAATTGACACAATCCCAGTCTATTCGGAGAATGCAAGGTTTACCAAGTTGATGAACATTTAAATGATTTTCACATAATGGTATATTCAGCAGATGGACATTAATGCAATTAAAATGGCAGCTAAGAAGTGTAATAGAAGTAGGTATAGTATCAGGGGAGTCAGGGAAGGGAGAACAAAAGAAGTAAGTAACTGGCTAGAAGGTTTGGAAGAGCTTTGCAGAGGAGGTGATAAGGGAAATGAGCAAGAGCAGGCTACATTCAGAAAAAGGGGGAAATATTTGAAAAGTGATGGTGTTCTAAAAAATGGTGATATGGGTAGGACACAATGAAAAGTACTCTTGACAGATCACGGATACCTGGGAAGAAATGGCCAGAAATGATGTTAAGGACATCATTTCCTTTTTTTGTTGGTTACATTTTTGTTTTTTTTGTTTTGTTCTGTTTTTTAATGGATGAGTATTTTCCAAACTGTGAATCATGAATCAGTTTGTGGATCACCACCAGCATTTGTTTTGGGTGAAGCAAAATAGAAAATATTAGGGTTCATTACACATACTGGAGAATTGTTTCATAGATTTTTGTTGTTGCTACTTCAATCCTGTGTGCGTGTGTGTGTGTGTGTGTGTGTGTGTGCTGGGTTCTTTCTGATTGAGCATTACAAGGTAGTAATGTGATGAGTATGAGAGAAGAATTTTGTTTTTGTTTTTTTTTAAATTAAGAAGCCAGTTTAAGAAATGGATAATTTGGGAAGATGGTATAAGATCAATTTTACAAAAAAAAAAAAAAAAAAAAAAAAAACATGCCCAGAAAATATAATACAAAATTTATTTAAGTGCAGTAGCTTATAAAGTTTATTTAAGTGCCTTGCTATTGTAAAGGTTACAAGTGATATTACTTGATGTGATTGTCAAAAAAAAAAAGTCTCAGCAAGATAAGTAGAAATGGCATTCTTTTTTTTAATTTTAATAATTTTTTATTATGTTAGTCACCATACAGTACATCCCTAGTTTTTGATGTAAAGTTCCATGATTCATTACTTGCGTATAACACCCAGTGCACCATGCAATACGTGCCCTCCTTCATACCCATCACCAGCCTATCCCATTCTCCCATCCCCCTCCCCTCTTAAAACTCTTTTACAAACATTCAGGAAGGTTAAATATTTTAACCCAAACCACAAGGTTAATAAGTAAAGGCCTTCGGATCTGAATACTGTGTAGTTTACTGATCATCAGCTAGAATTTAGAGATGTTAAGCAAAAATAAATAAATAAACAAACAAATAAATAAATAATAAAAAATTGCAGCTCTGTCTAATAAAGTATTGAGGAAACTAATGAAGGGAATAATTCTTGTCAATCACCACAGGACAAGGCCCTTCTAAAAAGGTGTTAAGGATAGTAAGTGATAAAGATGAAACTTCTTCCATCCATAAAAATGTTATTTAGTGATAAGTATAGCCCTGTTTAACCCTTCTTATCATATTATTATCAGTAAGGGTGAGACATAACACTTTATTACTATGGATTATAATTTGACTCCTAGTATATCAAAATCAGAGTATTAGAAAGGGCTATCATTTTTATTAGAGATAATGTTAGAGTTGTTAATGATGACAATAACATTAGTCATAACATAACAAGGCACTTTATAATTTATGAAGCACTTTCAATTACATTGTCATTCTCATATTAATCTTGTTGAGATACAGATTTGGGGAATCCTTTATTACTGTAAGAAGCAGATTACTGAGGGGAGAGAAGAGGAAGGGCCAATTACTTATTTCTCCCTGATTTGGAATCAATGTAGAGTCTTGGCAGGAGGGCAGAATTTGGCAGGCAGCTTTCATATATGGAAAATACAAGCATTCAACTGTGTGTAGCGAAGGCTGATGTTCCCTGAGAAAACTTTGACAGTGAAAGGCTCATTATTCCCTCAGAGTAGCCACATTTTGAAGATCATAGCCTAGGATTGAGTAGTTGCCTCCCTTTCCAAATACCCTTAGGAGAAAACTCACCATGGCATATATGGTCTCTTCAAGGCAAAACTGTTTCCCTTAACGTTACACAGCTCATGATAACAGCATGCTTTTGTTCATTCAGCATATTTTTGTCAAGTGTCAGGACAGTGCTGCATACCAAAATTTCATTGTTGAGCCAAACCAGGGCTTCGTTTGCACAGTGGCCTTATAGCAGTGGAGGAGACACACACACATGCCTCCACGTGAGGGCATAAGGGATCAATCGCAGTTCCAACACTCCAGGAAGTTAGTCTAGCGCAGGGAGAGAGGGACGGATAAACATTAAAGTTTGTATGACACAATTCTTCTCGAATTTGTACTCATTGTATTTATAAAATCCTATGGGAACAAGGAGGAGGGGATGATGAGCTCTGTCTGGGAAAGACAAAGAAGTCCTCACTTCTTATAGGCAGGTTGATCAGAGATTGAGGGGACAGAGTATCCTTGACTGGGGGAACACATGGTCAAAGGCCAGGTAACCTCACAAAAGGTAGGTTGTTGGGAGAATGGTAATAGCTTAGGGAGCTCAGGCTCCCAGTGAAGGGTGATCAGATAGGCTGGACAGCTGGTCTGGAACACTTTGTGAAAGACATGATATGATACACATACAAATCTGTCTTTTATCTTATAAATAACAGTTACTGAATATATTCAAACAGAGAAGTGTCTGGACAAGGTTTACAAGTTTGAAGATAAGCTTGTTTAGGGCACTTGTGGTTTCTTGAATAGCTCCTAGGCATGCACATTGTGATTTTGGTGAGAACTTTCTTTTTTTTAATTTATCTTAATTTTATTTATTTATTTTATTATGTTCAGTTAGCCACTGTATAGTACATCATTAGTTTTTGATGTAGTGTTCAATGATTCATTAGTTACGTAAGGGAAACTGTAGCTTAGCATACTTGAAAAGTACAGCTTCAACTCGTTATTAGAGGAAAATATTTCACGGATTTTGTGATCCTGTCGTGCTTATTTTCTTTCCATAAATTCCGCATATAAAAAATGTTTAAATTGTTTATTTCTGTTTCCATGTCCATCTGAAGGTGTTGTGTATGTGTGCTTTGTGCTTGAAAATAAAGCAGCAAGGGGTGCCTAGGTGGCTCAGTTCGTTGAGCATCTGACTCTTGATTTTGGCTCAGGTCATGATCTCAAGGTCATGGAGAGTTGGGGAGTCTGCTTGTCCCTCTCCCTCTCCCTCAGCTCTTCCCCTCCCCCTCGTGCTCTCTATCTCTCTAAAAGAAATAAAATTTTAAAAATCTTAGGAAAAAGAGAAGAGAGCAGCAAATCTGAGTAAGATGGACTTTCTGTGATCATCAAGTACTCAAGGGTCTTACTATAAAAGATGGCATTACTCTAATTAAAAACATAGGAAGGAAACAAATGTTATTTTGGATATTATTCTCAGCTTTTCCCAAATTGGATGTTAAGCTCTCAGCGACAAAGAAGGCCATACTGTAGAGTAGTTACCAGCATGGGCTCTTAGCTGGTTGAATTTTGCCACTCAGTTCTCCCAGTATAGAAATTGAACAAATATTTGTAGAGGATCTTCCATTTCAGGAAATAAGAATCTAGCAATAAAACAAAACAAGTGTGCCTTCTCAAAAAAGAAGTAAAGGAATGTCTGTATAGTGATATTCTGTCCTTAATTTCCTCTTTTAAAATAAATATTCCTTTTGAGAAATACAGGCCCTCATATACTGTCAATGCCAACATTTCAGTAATCATTTTGCAGTTCTCAGGGATTTCTACTTTTTGGTTGCTGGTAACTTGGAAGTCAAAACTTCTCTTTGCACAGAACTGTTAATGAAGAGAGAAGTGGGTGACTTTCCCTGTATCATTGTTAACTATCAACTTACAACCAGAAAGGGCCAAAAGCAGGGTGCCATGGGTTAGGAGGTAGGGCAGCGTCCCAACAGGTTGGAAGAACAGAAGAGAAGAGGGAATAAAGGGTGTGAGAAGTGAGGGGTCATCCCCTGAGGTCAGAAATGTAATGAAGGTCAGAAAGTTACCTTCACCATCTTCCCCCATCTTCGGCTTTGTTTACCCAACCAGCATTTCACTCATTCTCTCATTTATTTCTCCAATAACCCAATGAGATAGGAAGTATTTCCTTTATTTAAATTCCAATTTTGGAGAGATAAGGAGCTTTCCAGGAGGTGATAGTTGTATCACCTCCTGGGGGTGTAGGGGGATTTAGAATTGGCATAGAAATAGTTCCATCCTTAAAAGGAAACCCCACACTAAGGCAGTGACATAGTCACTAGTGGTACACCCGTGCAGCAATGAAATAATGTATTTTACCATAAGCAACACTGTCAAAATACCTATGTTCTGCTTCAGTTGGCAGTGGCCCATTTGTGTCAATGCTACAGTTCTTGTGTATCTTCTGAGTTGCAGTGGTATCACATCAATGCTGAACTAATCCAAGCTTTGTTAGTGAGAGAGGGGTATTCTTGGGGTGAGTTCCAGGATCTCCTTTGAGCAGAGAAGTGTTTTCCAAAGTTGTCTGGTAGTAAGAACCACTTTAGTGGTTCTCTCTCTAGAGCTTCAGTGTCCAGTTTACTAGCCACGAGCCACATGGGGTAGGCACTCAGCTCTTGAAACACAGCTCACCCAAATTGAGAGGTACTGTGAGTGTAAAACACACACTGGGTTTGAAGACTTAGTAAGAACATAAAAGTAAGTAAATTATCTCATTACATGCTAAAATGATAATATTTTGTCATATTGGATTAAATAAAATTATCATTAAACTTAAATTGACTTCTCTTTGCCCTTTGAATATGGCTATTTGAAAATTTGAACTTGTATGTATGATTTGCATTGTATTAGTTTAGAATTATATTCTCTCTAAAAAGGCCTCAAATGTTGTTTATAATCAGGAAACTTTGGGACATTCTGTAGGGAAAAGAATAAATTTTGCCCATTATAAAGACTGGTGGGAAAAACTATAAATAGGGACCCTCAGGGGAGGAGAAAGGATTAGAGATGCCCCTCCTTCCCAGCATCACTCCTTTCCCAGACTTTTTCTTTCCTTTCTTTCATCCCAAGTCAAAACGGCAGAATTCACAGCTGGTATTCTGACTTAGAAAAAGACTTAGAAGTATAAACAGTCTGAACCATCCTCCAGGCTTTTCTACTTAAAAAAACAAGTTCACAATCGAGGGTAACTGCATGATTTGCGGTATTAGGTGTGTGGGGGGATGTCTTTGAGGTAGGAACTACAGATATCCAGCTGCTAGCACCCTTTTCTCTTCCCAGAAGTTCACACAGAAATAAAATGTGTGCAGTCAGCATTATTTAGCGGCTAGCAACTGGGAGCCCTCTCCCTGTGCTTCACTTTTGCCTGTGGCTCAGCACCCCAGAGGACTCCCGGAAAACTGATTCATTTCAAAGGGGAAAACAGTAGGGTGGCCACAGACAGTATTTGTGACTATCAAAGCTTAAGTGAGTGTGGAGTGTCTTCTGTAGTTAGCTCAAGTTGAAATTTGTGGCCCAACTTTGAGCATTAGCTAGTAATTATTGATATCTGTCTTGACAGTGCCTGAGAAGAAAGGTTATCAAAGGGAATCAATATCCAAATTATAGTATGTATCTCGGTCATGGAAGTTATTGAATTCTAGCCAATATTTGCTATTCTTTCATTTATAGTATGAGAAAGCAGTGTAATGAGCCTAGCTCTCAGCCCCAACTTGCCTTTCTCATCACATTTACAATAAGTGCATGTCAATATGCATATGCATTTCATATTTCTAAAGTTTGCTTTATTTCTTTATTTTCCATCACTTTGCTACTAATGGAAAAGAAAATGCTTTATCGATTACAAAACTGCTTCATCTTTAGTCACTTAGATTCCTTTGTAGAGCGTTCAAGGTCTTGCATGCATGCAACATCACGAAGCTAGATTTTTATATACCACATATTTTTTCAAATGTTTATATTTTCAGTTTAGAAATATATGTTAATCAGGGGTATTTTTGGATAATAGAGAAAAGTATAAAGGAAATCCGTAATCCCACTGCCTCCTGTCAAAGTGAAATTTTGTTAAGAAACATAATTTCATGTAAATTATGGTGAATACATATGTGGCAACCAGTAGTAAGACAAAACAGGCTCAAGAAAAGGGATATGAGAAACATATGCCTCCATAATCAGCAATTTACAAAAGGAATTCTGGAATAAGATTGGTAAATTAGATTCAGAACAGGTTAATATCCTACAGTCTTTGGAGTTCTATTCTCTACTGGATAAAAAGTCATTTGCACCCTATCAGTTTTCTGTAAGTTAGCATTTAACTTTACAGACCTATAAAACGTCTGGACCCAATTTAATAGTGACCAGTAAGTCAAACAGATTTGCATTTTCCTGGAACTGTAGAAGCCCTTTCAAGGGTGTGGCGGGCATGTTAGATGATAACCCATAGATATTTTGAAAAAATACAGTCATCCTTTGGCCTGACTTCTAAGTTTTGGGTATTTTTTTTTCTTAAAATAAATATTGTTAATTTTAAGTGTTTTTCCTTATAGTCTTTTTTTTTTAAATAGATTTTTGGAATGTAGTTGAAACGTGCTATATTTTTATCATCCATTTTCAATTCAACTAGAAAACTTTAAAGATGTTTATCAATTAATAGATCTCAAATGTTTAAAACTCCTTAAGTGTTCAAGAAAATATATCAGTAACACAGTCTCACACTTTCAGGATATGGTATTAGTAAAAGTCTTGACACTTAAAATTAAAAAGCACCTTTTTTAGTATAAAAATAGTGACAATTGGATATTTCCAATAACTACATGAAAAGGCTTTTGTGATTCCAGTTCATGGTTGTCAATAGGAACAGATATGTCTACCACTCTAAAACGTTAAGTCAAGTTGATTCTGTCACTTTTTATTGCTATGATGATAAATGGAAAGCAGTTGACAAGGTGCCTCTGAAATTTACCTCTCTATAATTTTTAACACTCTGTATCATTATAAAACCCTTTTGGAAAGCTATCTTTTGATATAAGAAACAAATATTATAGGGTTCAGCTAAATAAATTGCAGTAATAAGGCTTAGGATTTCAACATACAAATTACACAGGTGTCTAATCCAGGAAGCAATATGAAAGCACACATTTAAAGGTAATACTTATGACTCTGAAACACTCTACTGGCTTATTATAATCCACATAAAGAATATAAAGCAAACTTGTATAAGTAAATAGGATTTTAAGTATAGGTCAAGAATATAGAGAGTTAGAAACATATGCATATGTGTTCCATATATTTGGATTCAAAAGTCAAGTCTTATAGATCTGTTGTATAAAATATGGGCTGCATGGTTAACCTATCAATGCCAGTAGGTTACTTTAGCAGGAGTTTAAAATTGAATTTTTACTTAGGAAGAATATCTATAGGCTTATGGTGTTTTGGATCTGCAAGGAACCTAACTCATTTCACTATCAATTTAGTTCATCAAAGATTTATGGAGCCCACACGATGTTCCAGGTCAGTGTTAGGGAATTAACAATAGATAAGAGACGAGCCCCAGGATTCTTTACTGTTCATGCTATGTATTCCTTTAGCAGTGTGGTGAATTCTATGAACTCAGAATAATGGTTTTAAATACAGAATATAAATACATAGAACTACAAAAGACCCAATTAAATATTGTAGTAAAAATAAGTTTTACCATTGTGATGTAATACTATAGGTCCTTCTTTATACATTAAACAATAAGATCTAGCAACAGGGTCTAATAAGTACTGCAGTTTCTTTTTTGTTGTCATGTTAAGAATCTAACATAAGATCTACCCTCTTAATAAATTTTTAAATGTATAACATGATATTGATAAATATAGGCACAATGTTGTACATCAAATCTCTGGAACTTAATCATTTTGCATAACTGAAACTTTGTATCCATTGAACAGCAACTCCCCATGTCCCTCTTCCCCCGCCCCAACAGCCCTTGGAAACCACCAATCTACTCTCTGCTTCTGTGGGTTTGACTGTTGTAGATGACTCATACAAATGGGATCATGAAGTATTTGTCCTTTGACTGGCTTATACAACACTTTCTGTATCAATGGATAGTTATATCATTTCCATGTCTTGGCTATTATGAATAATGTTGCAGTGAACATGGGAATGCAGATACCTCTTTGATAGCCTGTTTTCATTTCCTTTAGATACATATCCAGAAGTGAGATTCCTGGATCACATATTAGTTCTATTTTTTTTTTTAATTTTTTTCAGGAACCTCCATACTGCTTCCCAAAGTGGCTTCACCATTTTATAGCCCCATCAACAGTATACAAAGGTTCTGATTTTTCCATACCCTCACCACTACTTATATCTTGTTTCTTTTCTTTCTTCCTTTTTTTTTTTATAATAGCCATTCTAATAGGTGTGAGGTGATACCTCATTGTGGTTTTGATTTGCATTTCCCCGATGATGAGTGATGTTAGGCATCTTTCCACATACCTGTTGACCATTTGTATGTCTTCTTTGGAAGAATGTCTATAAGTACTTTGCCCACTTTAAAATCAGGCCAGTCTATCATCTGTCTATCTGCCATTGAATTGTGGTTCTTTGTGTGTTTCAGATGTTAACCCCTTATCAGATACGCAGTTTGCAAATATTTTTTCCCATTTCATAGGTTGTCTTTTCAATTCTGTTGACTGTTCTCTTTGATGTGCAGAAGCTTTTCAGTTTGATGTAGTTCCACTTGTCTATTTTTGCTTTTGTTGCCTGTGCTTTTTGTGTTCAAGAAATCATTGTCAAGATCTATGTCATGAAGGTATCTTGTATGTTTTCTTCTAGGAGCTTTACAGCTTCAGACCTTATACCTAAACCTTAGTCTATTTTGAATTCATTCTTGTGTGTGTTGAATTATAAACACTCTTTCAAGAAATCTACAATAACTAGAATATGATATGAAAACATCTGTGGTTTCTGTTAGTAGAAGTCACACCTATAGCTAATGCTACTGTGGGTTTGTTGCCTATATTCAGAACAGAAGGAAACACTTATTGTTCAGGTAAAGTTTGACGAAAATAAAGATATATTTTTCTCCTTTAAGTTACTCTCCAGTGAATGTCCTTGAACCCCCAGAGAACTCACCTTTGTATGAGGCTTCTAAGACTGTTTTAACAAAGTATCAGTAGGTGGCTTAAGACAAGAGAACTGTGTCGTCTCACAATTCTGGAGGTAAAATCTGAAATGAAGGTGTCAGCAGAGCCATGCTTTCTCTGAAGGCTCTAGGAGAAGATACTTCATTGTCTTTTCTGAGCTTCTGGTGGTTGCCAGCAATCCTTGGAGTTCCTTGGCTTATTGATGAATCACTTTAGTCTGCCTCCACCTTCACATGCAGTGCTCTCTGTTTCTGTATCCCTGGGTCTGATTTCTTCTTAAGAAATTAGGACTCATCCTAATCCAGTATGACTTCAGCTAATTAAATCTGCAAGAACTTATTTCCAAATAAGATCCTATTCTGAGGTTCTAGGTGGGCATGAATTGGAAAAGGGGGATATTGTTCAACCCAGTGTACCCCCGGTCACATTAAACCAAGTTGAATAATTGCAGTAGCTGTCCTCAGACTCCCCCATTCCTCTGGACCACACCAGGTTCCTTCTGTTAACATACATTTTCTCCGTGGGTTCCTATCAAGCAAGCTAGTGCTTTCTTATACTTTAGATGTATTGCTCTCATCCTTCTGGATTTCAGCCCACATCACTCTGATGGGAGCAAAATAGGTCATCAGTGGGGTGGGTTTCTTTTTCAGTGGTAACTCTCCTCAGTGATGTGGAGATCTGCTCTTTTCATCTTCTGATCATGATTGTCGATTTCTAGATTTTCTCATTCTTGTGCTGGAAATTTTCTCTAAACTGGTCTTCCAATTAAGAGAATATCTGACTAAAAACACAAAAATAGTATATACTTACGTATAGATTAAAGATTATATAAAATGAGGTTTTTGTATTTTGAAAGAAATGGTTCCACTGCCATTTTTTTTATTCCTTTAGCACTTGAATGTAATCAAACAAGTTCCTTCTATTTTCTACTAAATCTAAAATGGCAAGTATTTTAAAAAAAACATCAAGATAAAAAGCTTCTGCACAGCAAAGGAAGCAGTCAACAAAACTAAGAGGCAACCCAAGGAATGGGAGAAGATATTTTTAAATGACATTACAGATAAAGGGCTGGTATCTAAGATCTATAAAGAATTTCTCAAACTCAATACCCAAAAAACAAATAATCAAATCAATAAATGGGCAGAGGACATGAACAGACACTTCTCCAGAGAAGACATACAAATGGCTAACAGACACATGAAAAAATGTTCAACATCATTAGCCATCAGGTAAATTCAAATCAAAACCACATTGAGATACCACCTTATACCAGTTAGAATGGCAAAAATGGTCAAGGCAGGAAACAACAAATGTTGGCGAAGATGTGGAGAATGGGGAACCCTCTTACACTGTTGGTGAGAATGCAAGATGGTACAGCCACTTTGGAAAACGGTATGGAGGTTCCTCAAGAAGTTAAAAATAGAGCTACCCTATGACCGAGCAATTGTACTGGGTATTTACCCAAAGGATGCAGATGTAGCGAAAAGAAGCAGCACATGCACCCCAATGTTCATAGCAGCAATGTCCACAATAGCCAAACTGTGGAAGGAGCCAAGATGCCCTTCAACAGATGAATGGACAAGGAAGGTGTGGTTCATATATACAATGGAATATTACTCAGCCATCAGAAAGGATGAATACCCACCATTTGCGCGGACATGGATGGAACTGGAGGGAATTGTGCTTAGTGAATTAAGTCAGACACAGAAAGACAATTTTCATATGGTTTCACTCATATGTGGAACATAAGGAATAGCACGGAGGACATTAGGGGAAGGAAAGGAAAACTGAAGAGGGGGAAATCAGAGAGGGAGACAAACCATGAGAGACTGGTCTCTAGGAAACAAACTGAGAATTTCAGAGGGGAGGGGGGTGGGGGGTGGGGTACCCCGGTGATGGGTATTAAGAAGGGTATGTGTGGGGATGAGCACTGGGTGTTATACGCAAATAATGAATCATTGAACACTACATGAAAAAAATTTTTTTTAAATAAAAAGACATTTAATTTAGAAATCATTTCTTTGGAACTCACATACTCTACCTTTTTCACTTGCCCCACAAATGAGTCAAAAGGATATTCAGTAGTATTAATGGAAAGACTAGCTGCTTTTCTTTTTCTTCTTTTTTTTTTTAATATTTAAAAAACCTCCATATTTTAAAGGAAAATAATAAAATTTCTGCAGCAGGACAGTGGTCTGAGAAAAGGGGTATGGATCACATGCCTTAAAATAATATAAATAATTTAACTTCAGTTGAATATATTTCAATGCTTATATTGTATATGGGTAGACTAGCCACTTTTCATGGGAAACCATGAGGTGTTCTATCTTAAAGAAATAAGAAACAAATGAATTATTTTATAGAAAGAAAGAAAAAAGTGTGTAATATTTAAATACAAATACGCATCTATTCACCCCTGCATTTCACCACTGATCCAAGAGAACCAACTTATCTTAAGTCAGAAATACCTATTATCACCCCCAAACCCCCAAACTTAAGAAAACATAAACAGAAAAGTTCCAAATAGTTCTGTAGGGGAAATACTTCTTTTTAAGGAAAGAAGAGATGCCAATGTAAGCTAACACTATGTGTGTCAACTGAAAGTGGCAGTACCTCAACCCAAATGGAAGACCAGTGGCAGAACGATTATGTGAGAAAGGGAGGGCTCCAGTGTGTTCATGAAAATTTGAAGTCCTCTTTTGAACTTTTTTTTTTTTTTAATCCCATGATCTTAAGAGTACATAAATATGTGCGTGGCTGATCTGAACTCTTCTCCTTTTAACATGACCAGTAGATTAAAGAGCAAATCTATTGTATAAGAAATAATGAAAACAATTTAATCAGCATGTGCACATTACATGTGGAATCTATAATTATTACAAAACCTGATGTGAACTAAATATTGAATAGCAAGTAATTTTTTCTATTATAGCCATTTAAATATATAAAATAAATGCCTTAAAAGTATATATATATATATCTTTACAGTTTTTATTTCACCATAAATGGCTTATAAACATCAAAAACTCAGAAAGCTTTAGGGCTGACACCTGGATCCAGGTTTTCTTTCTGAAAGGCCAAGGCTGCTTTTACATAGCTCACCAAAAAGAGGAAACTACTGTGGAGTGAAATTTTTGTGATATTTGGAACAATAATGTAGAAGCCTAAAAGTATTATCCAGGTTGTCATAAGCCTGTTATTTCTTTATGTTACAGAACTGAAAGACAGCATTAATGGCTAAATGCCATACTTAGGAACACTTTATATTGTTTAGGACTGGAAATGTGCCTGAAATGTACATTGTTTTTTTTTTTTTCCAGAATAGCTTCTGTAATATTTGAAATCTGACAAGTAACCTAATGATTTCATGGCATACTTTGAAATGTAAACGTGAAGTTGTTAAAGGCACAGGCAAATATTCCAAATAAATGCCTAACCCTAAGCTAGCAGAGGAACAAGACTTGAGTGGCTGAATGGGGAGATGAAGTATAACAAATGACACCTTTGGAGACCTTATAGATGTTCAGCCTTACAAGCAATCTTTGTGATGTTCCCCCATCCATTTGCATCCAGTCTGGCATGTGGAACATAGCTTGCAGAAGACTGACTCTGGGTTTATGTTTCTACTACTCAGATAGAGAGGACAATGGACTGCCTCCTTTCTTATTAAAAAATAGTCTCTCCTGGCTTCCATGATCTCTACTAGCTTTTGTTCTCCATCATAGGCTGCTACTACTCAGTTCTCCTGCTAGCTCCTCTTCCTCACTAGGATCTTTAAGGAAGTGGTTTTCAAAATTTTGATCATACTGTCCTATCAGAATAAAACTGTGAGCAAAATTCTCATAAATGAACATGTATTTGTGCATTTTATATGAATATGTTTTAAATAACATGTAAAATGTGCAGAGCCATAAATCAATCAATATAAATACAAATGAATAGAGGAGTGTTAACTCTCTCCTTTCATACCCCCAACGAATTGTGCTGAACCCTCAGGGCTGTGCACAACACAATTTGAGACCACATCTTAATCCTTAGTTTTCCCAGGGCTATCCTCTCTCCTCCTAGGTGATATTATCAATTTATATATACTTAAATACCACCTTAAGTGGTATATAAACTCTTCAGTTTATTTCTCCAACCCAGGTTTCTCTGAATTCTAAGCCTGCACATCCATCTGACCATATGATGCCAATTCCTTGGCCTCCATATATGCAGCTTTGACATTGCTCCTGAAATTTCTCTTCTGCCCCAACCTCCAGCTTTTCTACATCAATAGCTTATTATTATTTACTAGGTTAGTAAACAATCAGGGTCAACAAGATTCCTTAATTTCCCTCCCTTTCTATATGTAATCCATAGGCAACTAATATACTATAACTTCTATCTCCAAAATTTATCTTGAGTTTTCCTTCTCTTCCTCTGTTTCCACCATCACTTTAAGCCAGGTCACCCCTACCCTCTTGCCAGATTAGGCCACAGCCTCTTACTGTAGATGCTATTGGTCTTTTTCAACCCTACACAGCATCAAAACCACTATTCTCAAAATGTCAGATAGATAAGGGCATTTCCATGCTGAAATCCCTTCACGAACTTCCTGTGCAGTTACAACGACCACCAAACTCCTTACCATTGCTTAGGCTATACTGAATTGCTCAATGTACTGAATGCACTGTATTCTTGTCTTTCCCATGCTCTGCTCAGGTCACTTTTCTCCATTCATATATTCTAGTCATACTAGTGCTTCTAGTATGCTTCAGTATGCTGGGAGCACCTGGGTGACTCAGTCAGCTAAGAGTCCAACTCTTGATTCCGGCTCAGGTCATGATGTCAAGGTTGTGAGATTGAGCCCCATGTCAGGGGCTTCCTCTCCCTCTGCCCCTCACCTGCCTCTCTCTCTCTCTCTCTTCCCCCACCCCGCACACACACACAAAAAAAAAACAACAAACAACATTATGCTGAGCAAAAGGGCACAGACATAATAAATATGAACATTTATATGAAGTTAAAGAACAGCAAAAGTAAACTGTCATAGTAGAAGTAAGAAAGTTGTTGCCTCTGGAAGAGGATTGGAATTGAATGGACAGAGGCATAGGGAACTTTCCAGGGTTATAGAAACATTCTGTATTACGTTTGACTGTCAGTTACATGGATGTATTCAATTGTCAAAACTCATCAATCTGAATACTTACATTTTTGCATTTTATGTATGTAAATTATGCCTCAATCGAAAAAAAAGAGCAGTATATTTATTTCCAAAATTATGTCGGCAATTGAAGTTCTTTTAAAGATTGGATTCAAATGAGATTAATTCTGTAGCCTTCATCAATGTGTGATAATTTTGCATGTTGTTGAGTCCATTTTAGATCATTGAAATTTATACTTATAATAAGAACCTAGTTACTTATGATGGTTGCATAGTATAAAGTTTATCTTCATTGCTCTTTGATAGCTTCTGAGATTTCAACTTCTTAACTTTGGGAGGTGGTGGTAAGTCATGGTAGAGCAAGCTTGTGTTTTAGAGTAAGGTAGGTCTGGTATAGAGTCACAGATCTGCCAGATGTTTATGATGTGAACATATTGCTGAGTCTTAATAACTTCAACTACAAAATGAGAATATAGCCTGGCTTATAAAGCAAAGATTGTTGAATTATAAATTACTATTCCTGAGATCTAGGTACCTCCTTAAACCCCATCCACAGATCCCAGGTTAAAGACCCTTATCAGGGACTAGAATAAATTGAGATGTCAAAATTAAAGCATATTTGTCAAAGGGCCTGTTGTGGTTGAACAACATACAGTAGGTACTCTCTAAAAACTACTTTCTACCTTCTTCCTTTTCTTTATAATGTGTTTTGTGTTTGAAAAAGAAACAATGTGGTTATTTGCTTTCTGGCAGTTGGGATTGATTTACTGAGGACGTGTTAGCTGAAGAACAGCAAGGGTGAAATATTAAAAGCACCATCACTACACATGCAGAGGTCAAGCTGTACAGCTTTTGTTTTTAAAATAATGCACAAAATGTAAGGGGTGTGTTAGCTAGAACTTGGATCTATGAAAGGATATGTGAGAGACATTGATCAAATTATGTTGACAGGGTTTGGGAATGTTCAAAAATATTATTTTAATTTCTTGTATTAGGTACTTACTGTTTGAATATGTATTAAGGGATGTGTGTGTTTAATCAGGAAAAAGAACAACTAAAAATTAGCAGTAACCATTTTTATTTTGTGGTCTTATACTAATGGCTCAAATCTAGCTCCATTCCCAGGCAAACCTCGGATATGCACTTTGGAAGATGATTGATAGAAAAGGGAGAATATTTATCTGTAATCATTCCAGTCATTATGGTACACATATACTAATAAAATTTTCCAAAGTAGCCATGCTAGTTAACACATACTCAGCGTCTAAAGGCCACTAGACAACAAAACGTAAAGAAATATAAAAATCCTTGCTTTATATCACTATAATCCTTCTATATGTTTAAATGAAGATTCAGATATAAGGATACACTCTGTGTGTTTAGAGGTAGGTACATCTCTTAAATGTAACTAAAATTTATCCAGTTTTCTGGATGTTGGTATTCCACGTGGAAATAAATGCCGTCTGTGTTAAGTTGGGAGTCTACATATTCTCTGTGGCCTATGGCTGTTTTGACAATGCTGGAAGTTGTGTTCATCCTTACTTTTTCCTTTCATAGTGATGATTTTAAGAAAAGCTTTCTCCCCTGTTAGATGTATGTTTCATTCATTTCTTGATCTTCCTGGCTGACTCATGTCTGGCCTGTGGTAGGAAGCATGGTGTCAAAAGGCACCATGAGTTAGAACCATGCAGACCTTCCTTCGAACCTTGGGGTAATATCTACCTCACAGAGTGAGGGATTCTGGGACTTTCCTTGAAGCCCAGATCCTGCATCCATGTTAAAAATACCTCTGTGATTTTGCTTCCTGATCTGTAAAGTGAAAGTAATTTCTCAGGCCATCATAAGGATTATGGGAAATAATGCTTTTTAAAAAATTCAGGCCCCTTTTCATCTTGTGGTTTCATATAACACTTGTCACATTTATAATTTCACCTTTAATTCTAAATTTTTTGATCAATGCCTTTACTACCTAGTATATTATGAGGTCCAAGAGGGAAAACAATCTATTTTGTCCACAGTTGTCTTCCCAGTACTTAGCATGGTGACTGGCAATGTATGACTGTTCAGTATATATCTTTTGGAGAAAAACATGGAGGGAACCACATTCATTTATTCTCACTCAATTTTACCCTGTTTCTTTATCTGAATAGGTGAATAGAATGAATAGTCCAATCTCATGACATTTGAAACCAAAGAAAAGATAGAAATTGTTCATAGATTGAGAGAGGCCTTGAAGTTGTGTCATTTAGCAAATGAAGAATCAAAGAGGTTTAGCATGGAGGAGAGGTGATAGCTGTCTTCAGATGTTTGAAGGATTATTATACAGATAAGCATTTAATCTTGTTCTGAACAGCCCCAATAGGAACAAAGATCCAAAGCCTTTGGACTGGAGGTACAAAAAACCAGGTTTTTGACTCAATAAAGAGCTTTCTAATAGAGCTTCCAAAAGAAAGAATTGGGTGCTTCAAGAAATGGCATATTTTTCAACACTTAGGACATCTGAAAATAGGCAGGGTGATGGAAGCTGGAGCCTAATAAACACACGCCACTATGAACATAGAAATTTATCAATCTTTTTCATTTTTCATTTTTCAAATTTGCTTTGATGGTTCTAGCTTAGGAAACAAATGAAAACTAACAAAAAAGAAACAAGTATTATACATGTTTTTGAACAATAAAGCATATTGTTAAGTAGGATGATTATATGTTTACAGAGAAAATGCAGGAGACTGATTTTTTTAATGTGAGAAATAACTTTTTATAATATTTTAAGATGAATGAATATAATACAAATATCTAAAACCCAGTAGCTTTTCAAAATAATATCAACTATTTATAACTGCAAATGAAAAAAATATCCTGTTCACAGTATAAAAGTATAAAGTATACAAAGTATAAAGTAAGGAGGAATAAAGCTAACAAGAAAGTTATAGGTCCAAAAGGGGGAAAAAACTATAAAAATATACATAAGGGCACATAATATATAAAAACCAAATTGAAAGAAACGCTTTGTTCTGGGACTCCGGGCTGACTGTCAATAAAGTTGTAATAATTGACAAATTAACATTTAAGTTTAGTGCAGTTCTAACTAGAATACCTTTGGTGTGTTTGTGAGAACTCATGATTCCAAAGTTCAGTAGGAAGTAATACAATTTAAGGTTTATATAGAAGTGTGTGTGTGTGTGTGTGTGTGTGTGTGTGTGTGTAAATTGCTAAGAACTCTGTGAATAAGAAGTGTATTGTGGCTGTACTTTTTAGATTTTGACTATGAAGTGATTGTAATCAAAACCATACTGTACTGGCACAAGGATACACAAATGAGTCAGTGGACTAGAACTGAGAGTCTAGAAACATATCCAAGTAAGATAAAGAAGATATTTCAGTTCTGCGTAAGTAGCCTATTTTATTTAATAAATGCTGTAGTATAACTGGTTATTTATATGGGGGGGGGTGCCCTGTTCTTTTAATGGTATACAAAGATAACTCCCAAGTAGGTTAAGGAGCTAACAAATATAAACTCATAAAGATTATAAAAAGAAACGTAGGAGACTTTTGATGAGAGGGATTTTAGTAAGGCAAGAAACCTAAAAACATAAATCATAAAATTGGCAGACTGAATTATCTGAAAGTTTGAACCTTCCATGTAACAAAAGAAACCATAAGCAAAGTAAACAAACAAATTAAGTTAAAAAAAAAAGACTTGGATAAAGGATTTACAGAATCTATGATCACTAGGGGTTAGTAATACTAGGATCCAAAGAGGATATGAAAGGCCTTTCACTATAAAAGTCAAACACACAGCTTCTAAAGTATATGAAATAGAATTAATCTCCACTAGTAATAACTATACATAATATCTAAGTAACACAAATATTATATCTCTGGTATACTTACTCTGTTTTTTGTTGGAAGAATTTACCATCAACTAACAAATTCTAATTTAGCACGCCCAGAAATGCAGGTGATTTCAATAGGTGCCCAGCATTATGTTTCAATTGTCAAAGAAATAACTTCTTTTTCCAATTTTTTATAACTCTTATAGAGCAATACTGAAAATTGTTTCCATTAGGTGGCAAATTTGGATTTGAATATAGTGTTTGTGCATCTAGTTTATGCCATTTACCCCATCCCACTGCCCCCCCGAAATGGATTGTACTTAACTGAAAGTTTACAAAAAAGAACATCTGTTTCTGTTTTTTTTTTTTTAATTTTATTTCAGAGGGTAAGAAGTTGTAAACTGCTTCTTATGAACAAGAGGTTTTCTCCATTCCTTGCAGGCTTTATAGTAAATGGATTTTTAATTCATTGATAGCATACTGTGATTAAATTTTCCCATGATCTTCATATTTCTGTTTTCATAGCAGAAACTCAGATCCATTTATTGTCCTTCAGAGAGCAGTGTTCTGCAGTATTTTTGTCATACAAATATATATCTCTATTTAAAACTTGTATAAATCCTTTCACAAAGAAAGTTTTCCCAGTTGGATCATCTCTGACTCAAACTTCCTGGGGAGGTGTGGGGGTGGAGGGGAATGGCTTTAAGAAATGAAGTGCAAAAATGTAATGCTTTCCTATGATACAAATATATGAAATGACCCTGAATGACATCTCTACTCTTGTCTTTTCATTTTTCCCACAAGTATGGTTCTGGTCAATTATAAAAATTGACATTTGCAGTGGGCCCTTCTGTGAAAGAGGTGCCAAATCGGAAGCAATTTATTTTAGAAACAGAATATAAACATATATATCCCCTGTCTCCGAAGTGTGAAGGTTGAAAAGCAAGGGGACGATCTTCAAAGTGTCTAAAATATTGATTTGTGGTGTAGTTTTAAAAAAATGCTTCAGATTAGTTTTTCTTTCTCCTTTTTTCTGGATGGTTGCTTATGCTTTGGGTCAGTTGGTGCTAAAACGTGAACCTCTATTTTTAAATTTATTTTTTAAAAGATATTTTATAGTGGTTTCTAACTCCCTTTAGATAGTCATTGCTGAAGAAAGTCAGAATCATTCTGCAAAATGAATTCAGATACTTTCCCTACAATCACAAGTTTTGCTTTTGTTTGCTTTGTTTCTATATACTGAACCTTCTCTACCTCCCTCTCCCCCAGAAATTGCCCCAACTGAACATTTTTTTTCCATTTTTAATCATGTATTTACTTCAGGAGCAAAGAAGATATTGGGTATTCAAATTAGTTACTTTTCAATATCAAGCTAATACCTTGCATAAATAAATTTTAGCAAAACAACAGTCTAGCGTTCAACAAAATTTCTCCAATAGATATATCCCAAGCCATAGCTATATACTTATCATCATCGATCCTAAGGCATTCACAACAAAATGATCAAATCAAGGGGGAAAAAATGGAAAACAAGCTCTTAAATCCAGAGAACATTCTGGTGGTTGCCAGAGGCTAGGGGAGTGGGGGCATCGATGAAAAAGATAAAGGGTAGTAAAAGGTACAAACTTCCAGTTACAAAATAAAGAAGTCATGAGGATGAAAAGTACAGCATAGGGAATATAATCAGTAATGTTGTAATAATGTTGTATGGGGACATATGATGACTGCACTTACCATGGGGAGCATCAGGTAATGTATAGAATTGTCAAATCACTATGTTGTACACCTGAAACTAATATAACTAATATAACATTGTATGTAAACTTTACATTAATAAAAAATTGTTGATTATTCATTAGGGTATTTTACTATCTTTAAGAAAAATTTTTAAAATAAATAATTTACGTAAAGCAGCCCTTCTGGCTAAGATATTTTTTTTAGCTCAATGTTTAACATTAATTATTGATCTTTACTTATAAATTAAAAGATGAACTAAAAATGCAGAATCTATCAAGTCGTCTATATTTCATAAGATGAAATATAGAAAGCATAACAGCAAATTAAATCGCCTGACAAATTTGAGTTAAAGTTATTTAAACTTGCCAGGACAAATACATTAAGGAAAGATGGACTGTAAAGAATGTAGTAGAAAATGCAGCCATATGAAATATATCCATATACTTCTTTCTTATGAGCACCAGGGCAATGCAAGAAAACAACAACAAAAGCAGTGTGCTATGTCAGATTTCACCTTTTAATTTAAAAAGTTATTCACCTCAAGAGGGGATTTTCTTTTTCAGGTAAGCTCAATTATTTCACATCTTGTTAATTTAAATGGTCAATTTACTTTCCTTCTGAGATTTTTCTTGGGTAAGAAGAAAGAAATAGATTTGGATGTGTATCCTGAGTAGAACTAATTGTTTATTACTAACTCTTAAGATCTCTAAGAGGCAGAAAAAGGGGAACTCTCCACCCCTACCGCACTTAGAAATCTTCAGATGAAGGGGTACATTCGGTTGTGTGAAATGCTAAGTTAAAAGCAACAACATTTTTGGATGTCTCTGTAGTATGCATTCAGTTTTTAAAAAGGCTATTATAGACTGAATTACTTTCTCCACATCAGTTTTGTATCAAGAATTTTTAAGACTAAGCCCAAATACAACGTTTACTTTCTTCAAATGGCATTTCACTTTTTTTTCCAATGACATATAAATACGTTAACATAGAAAGCTTGTGACATTGCTTATGGTAGGCACATATTCCATTTTTGCTAAAGGACTATATAGATGATGATTCCAACCTTGACTTTTTCAATCTTGCCTTCGCATTAGAATTAAGTAGAGAGCTCTAAAGAAAGACATGTCCAGGCCCCAGCACAGATGAATCAAATCTAAATTCCTGGGGGTGGGGCTTGGACATCATTTTTTTTTTTTAAGCTCTCTGGGGGAGTCAAAGGTGCAGACCAGCTGAGACCCTTGGGAAGAAATTGAGACTCAGAAAGATTGAGAAGCTTGCCTACGGCTGCACGGATAGTTATTAGCAATGCTGACTCTAAATCACGGTTCTCCATCCTTGTTTCACGACCCTCCATTATGTGAGACCTCTTAGCACTGCCTTCTTTTACTGCTGAACAGAACAAATTCAAAAGCTAGAAGATAGGAGAGAGGGAGTTAGGGATTATTTTTAGGCACAAGTACTGATAAGACTATTTCTCCCAGAATTGCAACTTTCCTTACTTGTAACACAGAACTATTTAGCGGTAAGATACAACTGAAGAAGTGCGCACACAAGTTATCAGGCGATTTTGATATGCCAGTTTATATTCCTTGTCGAAGGCAATGACTGAATTTCTTAAAACTACTGTCCTCACACTACATACATACCATCTGGGGGTACACGATGAATTTCCAAGGAGTAGACACAGATAGTTTTAAAGGAATTTTTAAAATTGAAGCATAATTAACATACAGTGTGATATTAGTTTCAGGGGTACGATACTGATTTGACAATTCTATACATTACTCAGTGCTCACCATGATAAGTGTAGTCACCACTTATTTCAAAATTCTCAGCTTTCCTTTGTACTTTTCACTGAATAGGAATTGCCTGCAAAAATATGTCCATGGTCTAGACCTCAGGCTGTTTCTTCTTTCCCACCTCCTCTTCTAAACCACTTCTCCCACTTTAAGAAAGAAAGGCTTGTCTTTCACCCGTCTGGGATCTTACTGGAGCTTCAAACCAAAGGATCATGAGTGACTTTAATGACTAGAAAATACAGCTTTTTGCAAGGAAGGTGGTTTGCTAACTCTTTGCTTTCTACTAAACCTGAAGAGAAGACCTAATGAGTTGTCAGCTGATAGATCATTAAAAACAAGTTTTAATGATGGATCACCACGTACTTTTAGCATTTGACACAGAAGGGGTTCAAAGAGTTGAATAAAATTACTACATTAAAATGCCTTCCGTTCCCTTCTACTCAATTAAGATTTATCAGGACTTACATCTATAAAAGCAAAAAATATAAATAGAATTTATGCTGAAAACTTTTCAATTCTGGAAATAATATATATTCTTCTGTAGGTACATAAATTAGTGTAATCCCCCGTCTGTCTTATTAAGAGAAATATTTCAGTAAAACTTTATTTTTAGGTTTATTATTTATCAAGTTTTGTAATATATGTATATTGATTTGATGAATTATACACTATTAATGATTGTGATGATAAGGTTTGTTTTTTTTTTACACTCAAAGCCTGTGGTGACAGAAAGAATATTTAATGTAGATGCATATTGTTATTTGAGAAAATTATGACAGGTTATCAATATAATCTTTCAAACATAAATATATCTTTTATTTAAAATGTATTTACAGTGATGTGCCTCAAATTATATCCTGTACAATCTTTTAAACTATGAATGAAAAATTCTAAATCTGCAAGGGATAACAAATTTTTCAAAATTCTTTTTTAGAGGTTACATAAGCAAGAAAGTTTGGGGACTCCTGATCAGTATCTCTAAGAGAAGGTATTTGTTTGTAGCCCCTAGAAAATTCCATCAGTTCAGCTTTCTATTTAAAAGACAATAGTAACTACTTTTTAGAATGCTTCAGATAAAAATCATTCATACACACTAATTTTAAAGTGATATTCAAACATTTGTAGTTGGGAACCTTACATCATCCATGGATGTAAATGAAGCTCTTAGTTTGCAAACATCAGAGGTACGTTTTTAAAATACAGTAATTTACATTGCCCTGATGTACGCATAAATTAGTGTCACTTCTATCTTGTCAATAAGAGTATATAATACACACACTCTATCTCACTCTCTCTCTCTATATATATATATGCACACACATATATACACATATATATGCATGTATATGTATATTTGAACTAATAGGTCAGAGGACAGTACTAACCTAATATAATAATTAAAGGAAACATAATTATAATTATGAGAATTAGCTATATGATGATTATTTGACTTCAGCTGGTAGATCAAAAGAATAAGAGCTTTCACCTGTTCAAAGAAGCTTCATCTTTTCTCCAAACATTTACTCAGCTGTCTAAGCTTCACCAAGTGGTGAAGTATTTTTCTCGAGGCATCTAATTCAGGTAGGTACAGAATACACTAAAAAATCCCACCAGAAAACTTCACCGCCACCCACGTCCTAAATTCTTCATTTGTTCATACTTGGCATTTATTTGATGTCCTGGCTACTCATAACATCTTAGATAGATTGGCAAGATTCATGAGAAATAAGACGATGCTGTTTTCAAGATGGTGTGGTTTGAAGAAATGACCTATGTTTTAGAATTAGACTAACTTGTATCCAAACTCTGGCTTTCCCTTTTGGGCAAGTTGTGTAGAGAATGTACCCTCTGTTTCTTCTGCAAAAGGGTCCTATTTTCCTGGATCCTTGCAAAGATTCAAAAATATATGAATATTTAGGAAAAATAGGCCCTGATAAATGTTAATTCCATTCTTTCCCCAGTTAAACTTGTCAGGTGGGAGAATGAACAAATTACAGCTGACAGAGAATAGCAAAAGATCATTTACAGGACCAAACTGCCTATAAAATGATTTTAAAATATTAGTAACAATTAGCTTTTGTCAGATACTATGATAACACTCTAAAATAAGTGAAATACTTGATTTTTTCCATTTATTTAGTATTTTTTGGTCTCATTTACTCATTGGCTCAATATTAAGGACATATCGTGTACCAGACACTATGTTAGGTGTTTAGTATACTGAAAATCTTATCAGTACAATTAAATACATACATATATTACATATATAATTTTAGATATATAAATAAATGTATCATTTGTTATATATTATATAAAAATTGGTCTATATGATATATACAATTTCAAATTTGCATTATCAAAATTGATGCTGTGTATAAAATAATGAATATAGATAGATATGGATATAGATATATAGAGTCTTACCAGGACCAGGGGAATCTGCTCACATCCACCTATCCAGCTTTCCTTTTGAAGTTCATTAATTATGCACCATCTAAATAACACTATCAACTACAATTTGGCCTAAGAATATATTACGTTTCCGTTGCATATACTGAAGGTGTAAAATATTTCTAAAATAAGAAAAAATTAATATATAATGCAATATCTATATAAAATTATATATCAAATGAAATCTTGTATCAAATAAAAAGTAGTTTCTATGATACTGTTTAGTCTTAAGGCTTTTCATTTGGTTTTATAGAAATGATGTGAAATATATTTCCTGAAATAGAATTATTAGGATTCTAGGCTCTGACAGTGGCAGAAAGCTAGAGGGAAAGAAGAACAAGAGAAAGAATATAATGGACAAAGCTTTGCTGGAAGTCAAACCACCAGTTTATATTTCAAAGCTGACAGGTTTCCCCTTTTTGGTTTGCTGTCATTGAAGCTTTCAGATGCACCTTGCCCATGGCTAGGTTATTTTCAAAGATTAAAATGCTAAACTGGAAATTAAATGCAACTTAATTCCCAATTTAAATTTCCATTATTTTTGAAAAGTAAAAGATTAAAAGAATTGTGTAATTATAGTTCTGGTAGAAGAAGTAGTTCTGGAAAAGGTAGAATATACAAGTCAGGGGGAAGATATTTCGTATTGGAGGAGAGAGGAACCTAAGCTATCATTATTTTGAAATTGGTTGGGAAATCTATTTTCAAATGGAAAATATACTGTATTTTTAGTAATTTCCTTGTCATTTTTCTGTCTCCTTTTCTGTTGTAAGATAAATTCTGAATTCTTTATTCCATTTGAGATCTGCCTCCTATTGTATTAGCTCTTCTAAAGTTACCAAAAAATACTAAGCTACACAATATTCCAGATGTCAAAGCAATTATTTTTAGGTTTAAATATTAAACTATTGACCCTTGAAAGTCAGTAAGATTCCATGTTGTTAAAAAAAGAAAACTATACTCAAGTAATAATCAATCTGTTCACCTAAGCAACTCAACAAACACATTTAAAACTGGGTTTATAAAATGCTAAGTCCAGACGGTAGGATTTTCTGTTTTTCAGTTAATTATCTTAGTAGACTGAGCAAGAGGTAAGACTGCATCCAATCAAAATGTCCATGGAAGCTCAGCTACAGTTTTCATGTGGCCTCACTGGGAAATTTTCAATGCCTACCATGGAAATGGTCCAAATAAGAAGATCTTTTTCTTGTTAGATAGAAGCATTACTTAACCTTGTTTTCCTCCCAGCACTTAAAGCGTCTGCCCTTAACATGCAAGATAAACTTCCCTGAGTATACCTGTGCACCATGGACTATAGCTTACATGAAATTGTACGAGTCAGGGGTGATTTCCAGCACACTGCTCACTCTCATAAAAGCATAATACAAATGAGACTGATCTTATTTGTTTGAATCTGTTTTCATTTATACAAGATGAAACTGCTTGCAAAGATCTGTGCTTTAGATGCAAGTAACAAAAGATTCATGACATAATGCACATGTTGGGATGATAGAGAACCATCATCCTGAGATTCAAACCTCTGAAGTCTCAGTGATGCTTAAACAGATCCCAGACTGCTTTTTGAGAAATGTTCCAGCTCAGTCTGAATGAAGTCTCACAGCCCACTTTTCTGTAAGACTGGGAAGGTCCCCATTTGGGTACTATTATACATCACCTTTTCAATTTTCCTAGCATTATGTTAATAACCACTCGCTCACCAGTATCCAAAGCATGTCTGTCTTTCTCAATTAGAGTTCATCCTGCATTCATCATAAATTAGAGCTTCAAATTGTCTGCCATCTTACTTCTCTCAAAAACCTGGCTGGAGTGGTAATTAAGAGTGATACTGTAACCAAATGATCACTTTTAAGGAGCTGCTGATCCTAAAACTTTGTGATTGTGTAACTCCAAGGACCATTTTTACCTTTGGAAAGTCTAAGAACTTTTCTTTTTTTTTTTAAGATTTTATTTATTTATTTGACAGAGAGACAGCCAGCGAGAGAGGGAACACAAGCAGGGGGAGTGGGAGAGGAAGAAGCAGGCTCTCAGCAGAGCAGGGAGCCTGATGCGGGGCTCAATCCCAGGACCCTGGGATCACATCCTGAGCCAAAGGCAGACACTTAACAACTGAGCCACCCACGCGCCCCTAAGAACTTTTCTTATACCAAAAAGCTATATACTTGAGCCATATTACCTTGCCTTCCTCAGAATAAAATATTGGGAGTTCTATTTTAATATTAAGTACTCAGGCTCCATCAGAGATCAATTAAGAAAATCATTAAAAATCACTTTTTATATTTGATATATATTTCTCAATAATCCTATCAGTTCAGATGGTCAGTATTATCAGGGTATGTTTCCATGGGGCATATTCCTTTTAGAATTTAACACCAAGATAAAAAGTTGGGTCTTTTGAAAGATGGGGTTTATTATTTCTTATAGGGTTATTTCCTTCTTAGACTCAGGAACTGAAGTGGCCATCTGTCATCAACTTAACTCCTGAATCTTGCTTAAGGTAATAGATTTAATAAATCTGAAAATTCTTCTGGCTGAGTGATGTTAACTTAATACATGTTAAAGTTACCTTTGTTTCACAAGACATTTTATGTCAAAACACCCTCGTCAGAACTCAGATCATTACTTCGGCCTTTGTTTCTACTACCAAAGGGATAAAAACAATTTCTCCAAAAAAAGGTTGATACCTAGGAGGACATTTCTGCTACACTCTTTTTTTTTCTCTCTCATCACCACCTCCAAGATTATAAAAGAACTTTAAAAATAAAAGGCTCCTCTGCAGTTAATGTCTGGCTTGTGTGGTGGTTCAAATGAATATAGTTAAAACCATTCTGTGGATGGTGCCCAACACAGGCTGACACCAGACAAAATGAGGCTATTCCAAATTATATTTTAGAGTTACTTTAGGAAAGAGTGAAAGAGAGAATTTGCATTGTATCAGATCTTCATTGGCAGGGGATGGTTAAGGTGTAAGTCGTCATTAGATTGTAAAGGAACATGTATCATGCCTTTTAACAATAGTTAACCTCATTAATACATTTCACAACACTATTTATAGTGCATGTAAAAGTAATTTATTGACATTAATTATAAAAACAGGTTTTGAGAGTGTTGGCTTGGAGAGTGTTCTGCCCATAAGACAGATTACCACATGCCTACTACATAGCTTGACTTGGATTTCCTGAATGTCTCATTGATTTAAAATGTCTCATTCCTTTCCAACATCCCCCAGACTTGTTCTTCTTTCTGTATTTCTTGTATTAGCTAATGACTTCATCATTCTCCAGTTACCCAAGCTGAAAATAACTGTAGTCATCGTAAACTCCTATCCATTTTGCCTCTTTCTCAGGCAGAACTGTACCCAAGTCCTGTCAGTTTGACCCCTGAAATGTTTCTCAAGATGTTTATAATCTGGCCGTCATCTGCATTTTCAGTACTCTCTTCTAACATTCCACTATTTACATAATTTCATTTTCAGTCATACTACTATCATTTATCCAACAAATATTTATTTAGCTTCCTCAGTAATCATCATAATCATTATTATTATTAATTATAACTAGATGCTGAGGATATAAAAGTGAATATGACAGACGTGATCCCAGCAGGGATGTCAGACTTCACACAAGTAATCAACTGTGATGTGTCTCATGAGGTGCAAGAGTAGAAGAGAGAAAGGGGGGAGAGAAGGAGGGGAGAGCCATTTGGATTAGAGTGAAAAATTTGAATTAATATCTGCATCAGAGAAAGCATCTCTGAATTAGTGATATTTATAGAGATAAATGAAGGATAGGTAAGCATTGGCCGCACAGAAAACATAAGGGTCGGGGAGAATTTTCTATGCAGAGTACCACACGGAAAGATCTAGGGGAGTGACAAACCATAAAGGGACTGAAAGAGTGTGACAAGAGTATGTTTGAAATGAAGAGGGTCAAGAGACCAAGCTCAAGGGGAGCTGGGACCAGATCCTGGAGGGCCTCTAGGTCCTGTTTGAGAGATTTTTCCTTGCCTTCTGGGCTTTGAGAAGTCATTAAGGGGTGATAAGCAGGACAGAGTCATGATAATTGTGATTCAGACTTCTTTTGCTGAGGAGTGGGAAATGGTTCAGAAAGAAGCAGGTGTGAAGGGAAAAAAAGAGGCTATTACTGTAATCTTTGCATGAAATGATGGTGATCTTGACTAAGATAGTACTAATGAGGGTGCGAGGAAGAGGACAAGTCAGAAAAATGGCAGAGGTGGAATTGACAGGTGTTGGTGTTAGGTTGAATGATTATAGGGTAGAATCTAAGGAAACAGTCAGCTGTGATTCCCAGTTTCTGATTTGATTTCCTGGGGAGATGATACTACCATTTATGGAAATATTAAAATAAGTGCTATATTGGATGAAATAATAGATTAAATGCCTAACAAGGGAAAAGGTACAGATTTGGAGAGAAAGAGAGGATGAGTTTGTTTTGGATGTATTCATTTTGATTTTTTTAATAATAATTTTTTATTATGTTAGTCACCATACAATACATCATTAGTTTTTGATGTAGTATTCCATGATTCATTATTTGTGTATAACACCCAGTGCTCCATGCAATATGTGCCTTCCTTAATACCCATCACCGGCCTATCCCATTCCCCCATCCCCCTCCCCTCTGAAGCCCTCAGTTTGTTTCTCATAGTCCATAGTCTCTTGTGGTTCATTCCCCCTTCTGATTACCCCCCCCTTCATTCTTCCCTTCCTTCTCCTACCAATCTCCCTGCTATTTCTTATGTTCCATAAATGAGTGAAACCATATGAAAATTGTCTTTCTCTGCTTGAGTTATTTCACTTGAGATATCTGTGAAATTTCTAAGTGCAGGGTTGAGTAGGCACTAAGAGCAGTGATTGTCCAGAATGATGTCTGGAAAAAATGTAACCACCATGAACTATATGTCTTCCCCTAAGCATGTTACACAGCTCCATGTCAGTGCACTTGTGACAAGCATTTGTCTGGAGCTTTCATTCATTACCTCTTTTTCTATAGTTAGCTAAAATGTCACCTATAGTAATTCTTCCCTGTCTGCACTGTCCCCTAATTTGCTGGTATGATTAATTTTTTTCTATCTATGTTCCAAAATACTTGTTTCATTAACCTAATGGATAATTCCTCATGTAGAGCAATTGTGTGATTTGTATGTGATCATTTCTCTGACCAGGTTAGGGGTACCTTAAGGGCAGAAAAAATATTTTCATCTTTTATGCCCATGCTTAACACCACATCTGGACCATTGTAGATCTAGCTTTCTAAAATGAATGTATTCCCTAATGTATGAGTGTCTACCATATTCCAAGCAATGTTCTGCACATTATATACATGCTCTCATAAGCTGAGATTCTAGTAAGCTGAGCTAGGAGACAAATTGAGAGAGGAAGAAAATGGCAAAGTGGGAAATGCTATTCAGAGAATTAAGAGAGTGTTAGAAAGGCTTGAAAATTGTTTTAAACCTCACTGAAGATATGATTTCTAAGAAGATACAATTGATGATAAAGACTCAGCCAGGTAGCATTCTAGGGCCAGAACATTCCAGGCATAGGAGATAGCTGGTGCAAAGGCCCTAAAAATGATCAAGCTCTATATGTTGAGTGAGGATCAAGAGAACCAGGGTGCCTATAAAGTTGTTAGGGAGATGGTGGAGTTATATATTCCCCTATTTTTGAAGCACATCATCTCATACCTCGATTGAGTTCATTCTTAGCCTCATCTTATGGGCACAATAGTTGAGGTAAACATCTTAATTAACATAAGGCTCTCCATGTAGTAATGCCCAAGTGTCACAAAGATTTACCTACAGAAGACATTTGTTCACACCACGTAGCCATCCAGTGGAAGCATGCGATGGGGATCAAGAAATGAATTTTATTTGTGAAAGGCGAGGGCTGTAGAAGTGGTCATAGCAACTTCAAATTCAAAAGCACATGAGAGTAACCTTTAAGGAAGATTTAAAGGCCAGAAAATAGCCTAGGATCCATGAAGACCAATTTGTTTGAGGTTATAGGTTTAAGCATATATCTTCCTGAGTTTATATGAGTTTAAGTTTATATAGGCCAATTTTATTTGCTTGTTTATTTGTTTCCAGCGTGTCTTGTCTTAAGGCCAAATGTTTCCCTAGAGAATAACCACTCCGACTATGCCAGTTGCTATATTTTTATGCAACCTTCAACTCCTCATACTAAAGTGCCTCCAGAATAGAAAATAAATCTTTTCAAAATTTCAAAAGAGACTCTTCATGTATTCCCCTTTAAAGTACCAGGCAGACGTATTTCTAGGTTTCTAACATATTGGATGTTGCCTGGAAGTATATTCCAACCTTCACAAGTTATTCCTGTCACCATGCACACTTACTGGTATGCTTCTGCTTTGGTTGCTCCTTGGAAGCTAAGCACTTTCTGGGAAGAAAAAAAAAATATGGAAGAGGAAAAGTAATTTTACTTTTAAAATAAGATATACATGAGCCATGGATTTGTTTTGTTTTTAATTTCCCATAACTTAAAAAGGTACCGTTGCTTTAGAGCAGGGGTCAAGAAACTCTTTCTGTAAAGAGTCCGGTAGTAAATATTTCAGGTTTTGTGGGCTATAAGGTCTCTGTTTCAACTCCTCGGCTCTGCCATTGTAATGTGAAAGCAATCATAGACACTGCATAAAGGAAAGTGTGTAGCTGTGTTCTAATAAAAGTGTATTTACAGAAAGAGGCAGGAGGCCACATTTGGCTTGAGGGCTGTAGTTTGCAGACTCCTGCTTTAGAGCTAACAATATGTCAACAGGTATCAACTGTTTGGGGAAGCCTGTAATTAGGGACTATAATACCTGAAAGATTTATCTCTTCCTTTTTCTTTCTCCTTTTCTGGTTATGAGAGATAAGGGCTAGACATGTAGTTAATGATAAGGTCCAGTCAGTACAATTACAGTGGTTATCAACACAGTTGGCAGCCTGTTGGCCAGTCTTATTTAATATTTGGCAACTTCATTTTCACAGAATATACTCATATGTTTGCAATGTCTTTTATTTGCTGGCAAGGGAATTATAAATTATGATGATGGGGGGTCACCTTTTGTTTATAAACTTGATGGCATTCAATCAGCATAGTCACCCATTTTCTAATTTGTATAAAGTAAGATCTTTTATCTAAATGTAGACTCTTGCAGCCTTTTCCCTTCTCCACTTTTTCCATAACAATTAACAATGAATTTATTTCACTTTGTATCATCTGTATTTCTGTGCACCTTGAAAACGTGAATACAAAGCAGCACTGTGACATGTATTTTGCCTTATTCACACGTAGTTTTCCCAGTACTTCATAAAAAATGGAATAAAATAGTCTAGTAACATGTTGAATACACAATAATCAAATAGAAAAAGAAGCTAAGTCTTCAATCTTTCTTTTAAAAGCTCACTTTCCTAAATCATGTATATAAACATTCAGAATTGTAGTTAGAAGAAAAAGTGTTCTTAGTATTAAAATATTTTAATTGAAGAGTGTATGAAGTGATTTGACAAGAAACATCAGAAGTATTCAGGCAGACCATTATTTGCTTAGTAACTGTTGCTTCACTAAAAATACCTCAATGATTTTTCAGGAATACTTGATTATTTCATGAGTGAATGGGACCTATCTCTTTTGGGAGACTCCTGTGCTCATAAAGAGTATATTTTTTCCAGTGATCCCCCTCCTTTTTGTCGGTAGGTCACAAGAATGGTGTACCCTAAAAATCCACATATTGCTGAAAATGTGAAAGTACCTGAGATATATAGATGATATGGATATAGATAATATAGATAGATCTAGATCAATCACACATAGTGTGAATTCACACACATATATATGGCTTCAATTGTCGGATATCTTATGTTCCAAAGAAGTGTAATGCTTATCATATTTTTCTACTTATATTTCTATATAGTATGAATAATATAAATATTTAAAACCAAATGCCTTATAAAATTTGAATGGGTATTAAGGAGGGCACATGTAGCAACGAGCACTGGGTGTTATATGCAAATAATGAATCATGGAACAGTACATCAAATACTAATGATGTACTGTATGGTGACATAACATAATAAAAAAATTTGAATGAATCCATCATATGACCTGTGATATTTTTCCATTTATGTTTTCTCATATCATTATGAACAGTGATCTGAAAAAAAAGAAAACAGAAAAAAAAAGCTACTCCAGATTAGTAAAGGATTATTGAATTTAGAAGGAATAAAGTCTACAAATCATTCAGGGAAATTCAGCCCCTTTGTTTTATCTTGTCTTATTTCTGAAACCATACAATTCCCTGAGATGAATAATCAGCCATATATTTGATAAGCTTCTAAATTAGGCTCAAACAATAGTAATCTATTGGGCTTTCATTTCCTCCTTCCATTTTACTAATCCCATCTATATGTATATGAGTTATGGGCATGTTGGGTTAATTACGTTGTCCTCTATTTTGAAGGAAAGATTACTTTTTATGACATTAAGAAGGGTTTGATTTTCTCCTTTAATTAGCCACTTTTAATTTTGATGGAGTAATATTGATAAGGTGAACATTACACTTTGATAAGTGAACAGTAGACATTGATAAGATGAATATTATACTGAAAGCATAGCATTTGGTCATATTATTAGATGATTATCAAAATATGAGTGATAAAAATGAACTTTAAAATATAAGACAAGTCTTAAATATAAGTGTATGTAAATGTATTTCAAGCAAAAATGTGTGCACCTATTTGTCCATTTATGCGAATTATATAGTAACTTTGAATATGAGTATCTTCACATATTTTCTTTCTCTTTCATCTCTCATATGAAATTGGTATTTGCTTTTCTGAAGCTGCAACAAAGCACACAAAGATAATTCTTAGTGCAGTTTCACTGAAACTCAGTATTATTCTGGTTAAATAAAGTGTGAGTAAGTGTGTGACTTAATGATCCTTTTAAATCCTGACACTAGCATTAAGCAAGGACAAAGGCAATAAAAATAAAATTAGGAACAGGAGCATTAAAAGAGAAAGGATTAATAAATACAAAATAAGGGATATGGTATCTGTCCATTGTTGAGAAGATGTTAGTGCTTAGGAAAAAAAAATTTGCCTGATCATAGTGTGTGGTGGGAGTAAAGAACTATTATTGTGTATTCTCCTTAAGACTTTACTTTTTTGATTATTTTTTTCTGTATCAGTTATATTAGCAGAAGTTTGATTTGAGTTACTTTAATATATAAGCTATCACAATATAAGAAGTATTTCGAAGACCCTATGATAATCAAATGAAAACATATTGCAAATTAGCTGAGAAATGTGAAATATTTATTAATTTTGGGAAAAGTAGATCAAGGTTTCCCAGTTATTTTCATATTAATGTATTTTTTTCATTCATTTATTGAATAAGCTTTAACTATTTACCAATATGACTAGTTTTTCTATAGATAGATATATATCACCATTTGATCATATTCCAATTTAGTTTTGAAGGATCACAGGTATAAATACAGTTTGAGGGAGTATATCAGTTAAAGTCCAGTCAAGAAAAGAGCTGCTCTAATCTAATACAGCAGTTCCCAACCACAGGTGATTCTGCCACCCAGGGAACAGTTGACAATGTCTGCAGACATTTTTGTCTGTCACAACAGTAGAGGTGTTACCAGCATTTAATAGGTAAAGGCAGAAATGTTAGTAAACACCATACATGACACACAACACAAGCCTCCCATAGCAAAAATTCTCTGTGTTAACATATCAGTAATGATGAGGTTGAGAAACCCTGGTCTGGTACAAGATATTTAATATGAGGAACTAGTTACAAAAATGTTCACACAGTTAAAAAGCCCAACAAGAGACAGTGAGGCAGCCCAGAGGTTAGCATGTGTGGGAAGGAACTACCACCTCTAGGATTTTAGAAACAAGAGAATAGTGGTTATTACTAAGGCCCAAGAACCAGACCGACTGAGTAACAGCTTATTTGAGGATGGATGTTGCTGTTTGGAAGCTGGAACCAAGGAAGGAGAATCTTTCCTGTGTACTGGAATCACAGGGAATATGCAACCCATGCTGGAGTCACCAGCAGAAGTAGAGAGAAATGGAAGGTAATACCCTTGTTTCTCTCTTCTTCCTAACTGCCAATCTTTCATCAGTGCTTCCCATTGGCCAAAACCAGAAAGAAGCCAATTGGCAAAGGATTTGGGGAAATGTAGATTGCAAAGGACATGGGAGGAATGAATCTGAGAGCAAATAAGAAAATTCGCAGGACAAAGAATAGGAGATATAAAGCTTTCTGATTTTATTATTCCAGCATCCATGGTATTCTTACACTCACATCTTTCCTTTTTGGAAAATATGAAACTATATCAAAAGTAACAGGTATAGTAGAATTACAGTATGCATACCAGTGGATATTAACTCTCAGATGGAAACTAGGAAAAAGAGAAAGAACTTGCTAAAGGAGAGATTGTGGGGGAAATCATTTAAAAAAAAAACAAAAAACTATTGGGCGCCTGGGTGGCTCAGTCAGTTAAGTGTCTGCCTTTGGCTCAGGTCGTGATCCCAGGGTCCTGGGATTGAATCCCACATGGGGCTCCTTGCTCCGTGGGGAGCCTGCTTCTCCCTCTGCCTCTCTCTGTCTCTCATGAATAGATAAATAGAATTTTAAAAAAAAAAAAACTATTATCATACCTATTGAAACTAAATCCTAAAAAAAAGAAATTAAATCCTTTGATGATTTTTTTCCTTTCTATCTTTATTTCAAAATCGAGAAGATAATATGTGCATTTTTCTTTGTTGCCATTGTATTGGTGTCAAAAATAAATAATGTGCACATTCTAAGGGAAAAAACAAGGTGAGTGGAAACAAAAAAAGAAACACAATGGAATGAACAAATATTACTACAGTCTTATCTCAATTAAAATTAAAAATGGTACCCATCTTTTCTCCAAATAGAAATTAAGTAACTGAAGTAGTGCAACTTTCTCTTCCATGGCAACTCTAGAAAAGGGGCAGATGGCATGGGATTGTGGACAGATGGACCTATGGAGAGGCCACATTTATAATTATTCTTAAAAATTTTACTTCCAGCATCACCCAAACCTTCTACAACATTTGTCATTATTTTCTTGCCTCCTCAGCATCACCTTATATATGGATACATAGGAACTTCCTCTTAGTTTGACTTAACCAAGGTGATGGAAGCCAGCTTGACTAAAGCAGCATACTTCTATACAAACCAAGATTAAGACTTTAACTCTGTATATGAATCATCATGTGAGAAGAGAGGACATGTTCCCATTCGCAGTCTCCATGTCTAACAGAAAGCAAAGCCGAGACTGAGAATGGTTCAGAGGAAGTAATTACAGCTAGTGGTTAAACAGCGCAGTGTGCTTATTCTGGTACTAACAGGCTGGTGTTTATTTTTTTTTAAATAATAGTTGTTACTTAAGCAAAGTTATCTGGGGAATCCTTGAGTTTCATTAACATACACCCCATAGTTACTAACAAATGGAAGATAATGCAGGATAAACCAGAAATGTTTACCAAAGAAACCAGTTGGCCTCGTGAAGCCATGACACCCCTGTGCTTAGGGTGTTAATGAGTCAAAATAGAAATGGTGTGAATAGGTGATGGATAAAAAAAAAATACCTCCTTTTATTGCCTTCCTTGGGTTCTCACAGTAAGCTGCTTGTGGGGAGACTATAAGAACTCTTTGTTCTTTAGGACCTCAAGGGGCATATCCACAGTACAAAGTATGTATGGTGATGAATAATATGTATAATGCAAGATTATATAGATCAATTAACTGCCTTTGTCTAGGCAGTAATTTCTAAACAATACCCTAAAATCATTAACTATAATGAAGCCCGTTCATATGCTCTGCTTTTGACAAATCCGTATCACCTTCAGGGGCTTGGCCATCTCATACACAACTCTGCTTCAATAGAGAAAGATTGTGTAATTCCTGGTACTGTGGCCACTTATGAATTTATCCATTAGCCTAATACAGCTTAGGACAGAGGAATACTTTTTCTACATACCTGAACCTACAAAATTCATATCTAGGAGCTCTTTAAATAGCTCTTAAAATTCAGTCAGCATAGCAAAGGACAGATCAACCAATCAATTCAAAGCAGGTGCAAATTATACAGGCAGTCCATTGGAGTTGCCAACTAGTTAGAAAAAAAAATAGTGGGGTCATATGGACAGAAGAGCTATGGCTTGGAAAAGTATGGTGAAGACTGAGTATGTTTTGTGTAGTTTATGTGGGCTTGGTAATTTTTGGAAGTTATTTACAAGACCAGGGTAAGTGATACTGGCATGTACATGCATGAGAAAACATCAAGGGAAAACTTAATAGTTCAAAGAGGTGATAAAGAGGAGAGGGACCAATTATTTGCACTAGCCATCAAAGCAGGCAAACAATCAGCTTGAGCTCAGCAGAGAAAATTTAGGTTAAATATTAAGCAACGATTTGTTATATATCCCAACAGTTTTCTTTAAGTCACTTCCGTAATTTCCTACTTTCCCTCAGGGGATTTAGATTTTTTTTTAAACTGTAATTGGTCAAGGCTTGATTTTATGTCAGTCTTTTAAAGTTATTTTAGAGATTGTTACAGCTGCTTAAAGTCTCTCAAATAGAAGATTGGTGATTCTTAGCATTCATTTCTAGAATAGGAGGATAAGAGTCCAATAGTAAGTCTGAAAGCAATATATTAGTGTGTATGGTTCCATAAGGAGGTAGCATCATTGCCCAGAATTCCAGAGATCAAAATACTATGTGCTAATCTAGGATTGGGAAGGATTTATTGTAGGTGTCTGCAATCTAGCTTGAGAGCCTGCAAATCAAATAAGGCATCTTCCTCAGGAAGGGGCCATGGACTAGTAGCTCCTTGAGAGAGATTGTTCATCAGGGCAGACCAAGTGATCATGCTGAAGAACAATTTTGTGGAGATCCTTATATGTTCTTCGTTGGGCCAATAGAATCTTCAGAGATGGGGCAGGTCCCGGCCTTCAGTCTGGACTCAAATACTAAAGTCAAAAGCAGGTTTATCTCCTTTAATCCTCAAAACAATCCTAGAAGGTAGTCTTAATTATTATTTCCAAGATACAGTTGAGGAAACTAAGGCTTCAAGAGGTGAAGAAACTGGACCAAGATTGCAAAGGTAGTAAATGTCAGAGTGAGAGTTTGATTCCATGGTGTCCCAGATTTTAAAGCCCACACCTCCATCCACACATGGCATTGAGTTTCTCTTGTAAATGCATCATTAAACTCCCTTCAAGTTGAAGCTCTTGAACTTTTTCCCAGCATGCAAAATCAGACCAGCATTATTTGTGCAATATTTTAGCTCATTTATAAATGAATTGTTATTTTGTGGACTAACCTATGAAATCTAAGCATGTTGGATTCCTTTGATTAGGAATAGGCTTGATTCCAGGGGACAGGAATGCACATGGAGGGGTGAGGTGAACCCAACCAGAAAGGTTAGAGAGCATCTAGCAGATCAGTAAACGGCTGCCTTTCAAATGTGCAGAACACAACCCATTTGTAAGCTGTGGATTGCCTGTATTGATTCTTCCCAGGGAAGTTACTTATTTTTATACATGTGTGCTGTGTTCTATCCATAATACAGTTCAACATGGTAAAACTCAGGTGCATTATAAAAAGAAAAACAGCTGCTACTAATAATGCTGTTTGTTTTTCTTTGTATCATGGAAGCAGTAAGAACAAGTTTTCTTTCTTTTTTCCCAGGTGTTTTTTAAATAATGTCAAGGAATGTGAATTATATTGTCACAGTGAAAAGTGAAGACCAGGACTTTCCTGTTAAGTAATTCTGCGTGACTCTTCTTTCTGGTGGCTTTACCCATTCACTCATTTATTCATTTATCTAATATTTATTTAGTGTCTACTCTGTGCCAGGTATTGCTTTAGGTACAGGGATAACATTAAAAAAAAAAAAAACAGGCAAACCTCCTCTATTTAAGGAGCTCATATACTAGTGGGAAAGTTAGAAAAAAAGGTGAAATAAATAGTGTGCCAAATGAAAGTGTTAAGAAGAAAACTAAGGTCGGGTAAGGGGGATAGAGAAAAAGTAGCAGGAAACTGCTGTTTTAAAGGTGGCAGTCTGGGAAGACCACTGTGAGGTGATATTTGAACAGAAATCTCAAGGACGTGAGGGAATTAGCCATTCATATACATGAGGAAGAACATTTCAACTAGAGGAAACAGCAAATGCAAAGTCTTGAGGAATGGCATGTGTGTAGTAGTTTTAAAACTTTTTATTTTGGGGGCGCCTGGGTGGCTTAGTCGGTTAAGCATCTGACTCTTGATTTGGGCTCAGGTCATGATCTCAGGGTCGTGGGATTGAGCCCCGCGTTAGGCTCTGCACTCAGCAGAGTCTGCTTGTCCCTGTCTTTATGCTCCTCCCCCTTTTCATGCTCTCTCTCTCCCCTCTCAAATAAATAAATAAATAAAATCTTTAAACTTTTTATTTTTAAATAAATAAAGAATCACAGAAGTTGCAAAAATAGTTCAGAGGGGTCCAGAATACCCTTCACCCAAGCTTCCCATAATAATTACATCCTACATAACTAAATACAAAATAAAAAACAGGAAATTGACATTGGTACAATCTGTGGGCCTTATTCCGATCTCACTAGTTTTTACATGCACTTATTTGTGTATGTATTTTATGTTAGTTCATACCATTTATAAAGTCATGTAACCACCACCACTATCAAGATACAGAATCATTCCATTGTCACAAAAGAACTATCTTGAGCTACTCCTTTATGGTCATACGCATCCAGACTCCTAATCCCCACCTCTCATCCCTGGCAACTACTAATCTGTTCTCCTTCTCTATAATTTTGACTTTTCAATAAATTTATATAAATGGAATCATCATCATCATTTAGGGAAAGAAGTAAGATGGATTGACTCAGGCTTTGATAGATCACTTTAGCTGTGCTGGAAAACATTCAATAGAATAACTAATGAGGAGGCAAGAGGTCACTGCAGTAATTCAAGTAAGAAATAATGGTAGTTCTAAACCAGGATATTTCCAGTGTAGATAATGAGAAGTAGATGAATCTGGATATCTTTGGAAGGTAGCACTGCCAGAATTTTCTGATCAGTGAAGTGTGGACATAAAAAAAAGGGAGAGGAGTCCCGGATGATTCCTGGGTGGATAGGGTGGATAGAATAGTGAAAATGAGGGAAGGATCAGGTTAGATGGTAGAGAGGTGGAGGTGGAAGTAAGAGTTTGTTTTTGCATTTGTTTGAAAGCTTGTTAGACATTGGAGTAAAGTTTTTTTTTTTTTTAAAAGAGTGTAGTTGCCTATGAGTCTGGGGTTCAGGGAAGTAATACAGGCTGGAGATATATGTTTAAGAGTCATCTGTATGGAGAGACTGTTCAAAGGCATACCCTCTTGGATTACATACCTGTTTAGGCAATGTCCTCATGACAGTACCTGTAGCTTCATATCCGTGGCCATCTTTAAAGTGATTTGGCACAGCAGTTTAAAAGCTGTTACTTGATTCTCTTGTTTCTAGAGACTCATCTTCATTGATCATTGTGGAAAGGCACTCTTCTGGGAGTCCTTGCTGTAGCAAGAATATTAGGATACACCAGTCTTCCTCTATGTTCATGGCTATAGGGGATCATGAGTTTTTAATGGGCAAAGTACCCTGGTCACATTAAATTATTTAATGGCAGAGAACTCTGATCACACTTTGGCACTTCTTTATGGGAGGCTTAGGAATGTCTCCTGTTGGGAGGACAGTGGCAATGGGAATACAACCCACACCCTGGGCTAAAGTTCACCTCCATTCCCTTTGCTGCTCTTTCTTTTCACATTTTTTTCTTCCTTTTTCAAGGCCTTCATTCAACTGGGTTTTCAACTTTCACTTGGTAATGTACTAACTCTAGGCCCTAGGCAAGTTATTTTACTTCACTTGGACTCAGTGTCCTCATCTGTGAAATGGATGGTTTGATGATATCTTTACTCCTAAAGATGGGTCTGAGAACTAGAGGCCACTGTCTTGCCAGGTATTAGTCTTATCTCTAACCAACCCTTCCTTCTTTTGCTCTGCCTTTCACACACTTCAGAGATTATAAGGCACATCCTCTTCATTCAGATTTATTCTTTCTAACTGGCTTACCAATTCAATTAACTTACCTGGTCAAAAATATTAGTGGCTATTGTGACTTAGGTAAATTCACATTTTATAGAGTCTTTAATAGCACAGAAGGTAGTGGTAAAAGAAACTAATATTTATTGAGAATCCCTGAACTGCCAGGTACGGTATACATTTTCATGTATTTAATCCTCCAGTCAGCTCTGCAAGGCAGATAGTATTAGCATTGCTGTGTACGTAAATGAAAGAACCTAACCGAGTATAAAAAAAAAAAAAAAAAAAAAAAAGTTTCACAGCTGATGGGTATTGAAAGTGGGATTTGAACCCTGGTCTGGTTGTTTCCAGAGCCGCATTTTTTTTTCAATTAGAATATCCTGTCATCCAAAATGAATAATGTGGGAATCCTAAACACAGTGGCCTATGGTAGAAGGAATCACATCTCAGCAAGAAGGCCGAAACTTGCACTGTCGTTCCACTCCAGTGCAAGGCTAGATTCTTCTGGGGAAGTCCTTATGAAGCCCTGTTCCCTCAGGGAACCTTCCAGAGTCCATGGTATAGGGTCTCCCCCAAACTATACAAGGTTATGAGAGTACCATTAATGGGTCTTAGAGTAACACCTAGCTATTGCAAGTCATACTCCTTCTGAACTAAATTCAGAGATCCTGTAGCTACAGAGGAACTGAGTCAGGGACATGAGCTTTATATTTAGTTATAGGGGTCACTTCTCCCTATAATGATTCCAGCCTAGTAGATCACAAGCTGTCAAAGCAACCCAGAATAGCTAAAGTAAAACTGAAAAGTCATTGCCCACTGACCTTCACTATGTTTGCACGTAGGAAGTAACAATAAAACATGCATGAAACAGGCTAGCTAGCTTTCCAGAGCCCCTAACACCAAGTCTGCATGAGTTCTGATAAGGCATTGACTATTATTAAAAAGACAGAGACTCCACTTACTTAGAATTTATTGTTTTCCTTTTCAGTCACTAAAGGACAATCCTCTCCATATGTCAAGCAAAAAAAAAAAAATGGTACTGATCTTATCGTCTCTAATATTAAAGTTTAAATTTGCAAGCTGTACATCTCATATTGTTCATTTTAAAAACCAATATTGATTGGTATCTTGTACTACAACTTGTACTGTGGGTCAAGTTCCAATATAGCAAATATTATTGCAATAAAAATTCTGTAAAACTACATCAACAAAACCTTTCATGTTTAAGTAACCAGCCTGATAGTGTAAAGCAATTCTGAGTAAAGGATGCTAGGAGATTCTCAACAATTATTTGTCCTGGCCAACGAAACTTTACTGAATTAAAAACATAGCCATCTGTGTAGGATTGTTTCTAAATCAAGCCTGAGAAGTCAAATCAACATTGGCATATAATGAGTGTTTGTTGAATGAATATTGAATGGAGAGAATCATCTTATCTACCCTAGACCATGCTGAATTCCTAGCTCTTAAGTCAATGCCTGGCATATAGATTTGGAAGGAATGAATGGGCACCGTGTAATTTTTTCTGAAATGCAAATTCAATCATGTCACCTCCTTGCTTAAAATCATCTGATAGTTTTCCATAGCCTCCAGAATATTATTTACAGCAGTGCTTTCCAAACTTTGATGTGTATAAAAATCACGTGGGATCCTTTAAAAAAGCAGATTCTGATTCGGCTGGTCTGCGGTAGGGTCTGAGATTCTGCATTTCTAACAAGGGCCCAGGTTATAGCAATGGTGCTGTCTGCAGAGCACATGTAGAGCAGCCATGTCATAAGCTATAGCATGGACTGTTCTTTTATGATTGGACCCTAAGTGTCACTTTTGGCCTTTGCTTCAACTGTGCATTTCCCTGAAAATGCCACAATCTATCTGGATGCTGGGTTTCCCCCAATTCTAGCCTTGGGCAATCCCTACCTCCTTAAAGTCTTAGCTCAAACATCATATCCACAAAAATATTTTCCCTGGATTAATGACGCTCTCATTTGCTTCTAGTGCAGTATTGGAACATAAATCTTATCACATACCTTATCACAAGCAATGGTGGTGCCAGTGATACCATCAAAATGCCTGGGTGAGGAGATGAGTGGGAGCTAGGGGACTCATGAAAGTATGTTTGCAGAGAAAAACATACTGTTTGTACTTAAATTGTAAATTTATTTGGGATGACCAATAAAGGGGCTAAAGTCTCTGAATCTACTCCTTGGTACCACTGCTTATCTCCCTTTGATTCACATGTCTGTTTTTTCCATATGTGGATGCCAGATCCCCACATATCACCAATACAATCTGTTTCTAAGACAGAGCTGAGTGTATTGCTTATCATGGTAAAGGAAGACCACCAACTTGACAGAGCTTGATAGTGATTCATAGGAGGAAGGTTGGATTTAATTGAGAATTTGCAGTTTATTTCAAGGTGGATCTTTCAGTTTGGGGGCATAATTAGGATCATATTACAACTTAGGTTGAGGTGGAACAACATGGCAAGGATTTTGAGGCAAGAGGCTTAGAGAATATTATAATGTTAACTCTCTACTGAGGCTCTCTATTGAAGAGTTTATGGGACTTTGGGCAAGTTAAAATAAGGAACAGTCAAGTGATTTGCCTGGGCAAGTCTTCTGGAATAGGAGAGTTACGTTAATGAAGACAGTGAAGTGGTAAGTCATGTTAATGTTGATGGTAAACTGTGTGAATCTAAGGGGGAGGCAGCTTTGGTTCTCCAGTGCCCAAGTTTTATGTGGTGGTAGATGATTTTGACTCTGAAATAAATTGAGAGCTTCCTGGAGTTGGGACAGTGTCTTTATAATTTCTGAAATCTCTATGTACTGCACAACATTTGCCATAGAATAAGCATCCGATAATTGTTGGTTGAGCAGATGCTGACAAAAAGTATGCAGTAAATAAAAATGGCAAGATGACATAAGTTCACTCTCATTTGGAAGAATAACACTGTGTTTCATTGATAGTTGCTACTCAGTTTGGGATCCACAGACCAGCAGCATAAGTACTACTTGGATACTTATTAGAAATGCAGAATCTCAGGAGCCCCCTCGGACCTAATGACTAATTATGCAAATTCTACATTAGTAAGACTATCCCCAGGTAATATGTGTTACATTAAATTTGAGGAGTACTGCTTTAATATTTATTTATTTATTTATTTATTTATTTATTTATTTATTTAAGATTTATTTATTTGAGAGAGGGAGAGAGATGCGGGGGAGGGCAGAGAGGGTCTTAAGCAGACTCTGTGCTGAGTATGGAGCCCAACATGGGGCTCAGTCTCATGACCCTGAGATCATGACCTGAGCCGAATCCAAGAGTGGGATGCTTAATTGTGCCACCCAGGCACCCCTAATATCTATTTACTCCTCGCCTCCTGATGAGGTATTATTAGTCCCATTCACAGATGTGGAAGTTGAAGCCAGCAAGTTTAAGTAACTTGTACCAGGTCAAACAGCTTATGGGTAGCTGAGCCAGGATTCTTCTAAGTCTTTTCCCTCCACTACATGCATCTCAGCTACTACTGTAGAATGGGATGCACTGTAGTAACCCAAGAAGAATAAATACACTACGATCTAAATAATGATAAACACTTTGGAAAGTACATTTCTTTTCAGTTCTAATTTCTCTTTCCTTTCAAGTTTTCTGATGCATAAAAATATGAACAGCAGGTTTGAACAATTTTTAGGTGCTGTGCTTTGATCCTTTTGCCATTCAAGATGTTCGATTTGCATTCTGCAAAGGAGTCTGTGATAACCTCTCTGATGTAGACCACACCATTAACAAAGGAGGGGCTCATCCACTCTCATTTGAGAGCTGGCTGACTGTGAGTTGCTCAAAGGGAAAGGATGTCTATTTACATATTGTATTGATTATTTATAAATAAAAGTCTCTCATTCTTTCTTCTATTGTGAAATCTATAGTTAGGGAGTTAGGAGGAGGATCAAAACTGCATACATTTTCATCTGCCAAGCTGAATAACTAGTTTCAGCATGATATAGATGGCACTGAAATAGCACCTCAAGTATCAGGCTCTATCAGATTTAATCTATCCATAAGGCAACTGCCAATGGTATTTTAGAGAAGAAAAGTAGATTGAAATGATAGACAATCCAAGTAGAGGCTTCTGTAAAATCATATGCCTATAATAGGTATCTTGAAGATATAAATATCAAGTGTATTTCTCCTTCATTTATCATTTATCTGGTCATTTGACAAGTATTTATTGAACACCTGTTTTGGGTATAGAGCTATGCGGTGATGCTGCAGGTGTAAGTAGGTCTTCCTGAGAATATGCATAACATCAGAATTGGGGGATGTGTGTCTGTAAGCTGACGATTTCTTCAGAGGATATTTAGAGGTGAAGTAACAGGCAGTAAAGAATACACTAGGTACTTGTGATACATAAACACTTGAGCACCACTTAGGTTATTAACTTCCTGTTTTGTTTTGGGTACACTCAATTACTCTGTTTATTAAACAAGTGCATCATAATCTGTAAATATTGTCATAAACAGCACAATAAAGCCCATCACATCAGGGATGCCATCTACCAAATTAGGTGTGTCCCTCGTTTGTCCCAACGTGCATACACCTGCACCTGTAGACAGGTGCTTACCAGAAAATGCTTCCAGGTGTGTGTCTGTGGGAAGACCCTGTGAGGCAGGACACTTTGGAACCTTTCTCTCTGGCTTCAGGTATTAACCTGAGGGCTTCTTGCCAGCCTGGGTTTTGTTAGAGAACAGTAACATGATAAAGAAGGTGTCTGTGAATTTGGGGTTATTGAGAGGTTGTTGTAGAAGTAGTAAAACTACCTTAAAGAATGGTATTATTTTATTCAGTCCATTGTGTAAGCTTAATGTAAGTTTGATGAACAGCTCCAGAGGGTTAGTAAATATACGTCTGCACATGTAGAGCTGATTACAAATATATATCAATGAATTAAAATAAAGGCTGCTATTCATTCATTAATGAATGGACCATGATAATGAACTATTATTAGACAGGTTTCTCCCACTAATCCAAAGGTAGAGTGTTGATGAGCTTAAATGATGTAGAGCAAAGAAGAAATTACCATTTTGCAAAAGCAAAAATCCTCTTCAGATTTCTTTCACTTAGCAAAAACAGGTACTAATGTAGGTATTTTGTAAAAGTGAAGTGACATAAAGCAAACTTTTGGATAGGGGAGGAAAAGTGTGCTATAAATTGCTAGGGTAATAAGCGAATAATACCTATGGGTTTCAACAAACTTTTTAAATGTTGTATCATTTAATTCACTTAAATCATTTTTACTTTCTTTCCAGTATATAAATAATTCAGCAACTTCTAATTTGACTCCATTATCAATTCAACATTTCATATTTAGTCAAATATTTATCAAATACTGGCTCTGTTCTACATGCTGGGGCTACAGTTTCAAACAAGACCATTGATGGCTTTCATGTTGCTTACAATGAATGATTGTACCTCAAGGTATCAGTTTAGCACAGTGATTTAAAAGTTGTTAAGGGTAAAAAAAAGAGGGGGGCTGTCTTTGTCTAGGCATGTATGCTCTGAGTGCTTCCAGAAACAATCTCTATTGGATAATGCAGACTGTGCGTGGAGTGGAATTGAGTCCAATCCATGATCCAGCAGAGCCTCAGCCCAGGTTTTCTTTAGAGCCTTTGCTACACACAAAGTTGGCTGATGTGCCATTCAGCATCCCAGCAGCTCTTTCTCTTCACACTAGCAATGGCAAAGCTTTGTGCAGAGGCATTGCTGGCTGCTCTGAACTAAAACCATCCGTGGAGACGGTAAAAGGTTTTCTGCACACCTGATTAAGGTAGGCAATAGTGTGTGTGTGTGTGTGTGTGTGTGTGTGTGTGTGTGTGTGTATGTGCCTAAAAGCCTGAAGACATCTGTTGAGAGGAAAGTGCTCTTCCGTGGGTCTGGCTGCCTCTATGTAAGTCTTCTATTCTGATGCAGGAGCGTGTGAGCAGTAGGTGGGAGGAGATGCTTTTGTACTTGGAATGCCGAGGTCCGGATTAAGTGATATTGCAATAGCTAGTTAGAAGCAGAATAAAGGGCCAGGGATCAAAGCAGTCAAAATACATCCTCCCATTATTTCTCTGTTCTCAAGTTAAACCACATCATTCTAGAGGAAATTAAACACACACAGACATGGACACACACACACACACACACACACACACACATGCACAAACATAAAAACCAGCAGTAAGGGCAAATAGCCCAAATGCAAGGCTCTTTGAGCAGCTCTGGTGGTCCAGCTTTTGAAGTCTCCTTCTTAGACCCAATTTGTTTGGCTCCTCTGGAGGGGGCATTTGATATCCACTTCCCTCTCCTGGGGCATTTCCTTCTTCTCTACTCCACTAAAGAACAATAGAGTTTAACAGTAACAGGAGATTTTTTTTTCCTCCAACGATTGTGCCCTCTTCTGCTTTTAAAGGTGTTTTTAAGAGACTCCTGCGAAAGGGAGGCTCGGTGCTTGTGCGTTAAGGCAGCAGTTAACTTTTAGTATCAATGCTTACGTTAAATTTTCTCTTTCTGCTTTACTAAAGCAGTCATTAAAATTCAGTGGGAGTAGCATCAAACTTTATCATAAAAATCTGCTTTGTTTGGAGCACCTTGATTTTTTTTGAAAACTGCATTCTCAGTTTATATATACATTGCTGCCTTTCTTAGATTGTCAAAATTCTTTGCACCACAACATTAAGAAACACTAGGTTGTGCCTCTATGTTGTGTTTTATTTGAGAAAAAATACAGTTTTCAAAAGTTTGATTTGTTAAAGTTTTAAGATGTCATTCTCATGTAACAAAGTATTTGAGTTGGACACTATGACATTACCTCTTTATTGCAAGTACTTTTGCAATTCCCATGTGGTTAGATGATAAAATAGAATGATTTATGTTTTATTTATAGTTGAAAAAGTTATTAAGTGAGGTTTTACTTCCAGCAAGAGTTTAGAAAAGAGAGCCAAAACAGGTAACTGGAGCTGGAAGATACCTTTACACTTCTCAATTTTACCTTTATTCACTTGGGTTGTGATTTAATCATTGCAAATGCCTCTGCCTTGAAGTAAATGCATTATTTATAATGTAGGCTGTGTTTTAATAAAAAGGAAACAGTTATGGGCTGTCTGTTGTACATTTGAATGTTGTCATTTTGGGGGGCTATATTTATAACCTCCTTTTTCCCTCTCATGAGGTTTACTTTGGAAATGAGGCACGCTCAATAATAGGCTGACATTCAGATTCTGTGTTTTAAATTCAAATGCTGTCAATGTTGTTATCACATCTGGAATGTGTGGGGAGAAAAGATACCAAGTTTTATTATTTAGATTAAATTGTGGAATTGCAGATTGATATTTTCAATGCATTTTCATTATAGTTTCTGCCATGGAGGCAGCGTGAGGGCTTTCAGGAAGATGGAGTGGTGTAATTACCAGGTGCACACGTTCATTAATCCTTCCTGGCTAGAGAAAGCTTCAAGTTCTTCTCCAGTGGCCCATTCGTAAAGCTATAAATATCTAAATTGTGTCAGCCAAGAAGTCACACAGAATGGTGGCTCTTTTTGAGTTCAATTTCATGCACTGTTGCTTTGGTCTTGTGAGGAAAGCTCTGAATTCCTTAGGATAGTCTTACTTGTAAAGTTCCAAAAACAAAATATCAAATCATTGAGGATTCAATTTAAAATATACACTCTTCTTTTGCATGCAAATGATTGTAGTAATGTGGATTATAAAATATTTCAATATTTAATAAGATGTTTCAGTTCCTTTTCTTTAGACCCTTTTTAAAATTTTGTGTAATTAAGATTACAGCTAACATTTTGGTGCTTTTTGGAAAAGGATTTAAGGCTTCTGGTCCAATAATCTCCATGCTACTTCAAACCTGACTATCCTTCTATATTGTCTTCCAGAGTGGAATGTTTGCATTGTGTGGGGAAGCTATATAAGATTTGGCCTAAAATAATGTTTTAAAGTGTTCCTTAAGAGTGCTTACTTAATTATTAAATATTCCCTAATAAAAATAATTTTAAAAAGATATTTTCTATGCACAGACAACAAAAAAGGGAAATATGAACTAATGTAAATAAAGAATATAGCAATACACTCCAATAATACCTTTCTTCTTACATATTTCCTGCTCTCAATTGAAATACCTAAATAGAGACATCATCAAGAAATCTGTTATTTCTCCAAAATGCATGTAGGAACTCATCTGATAAGAACAACCTGAGAAGGAATGTGACTGTCTTCACTGGAAGGATGCCATTTAACACACATATGCACTTGCACAGACATACACACACACAAATATATTTTAAAACTCATATTGTTTCCTTTGTATGCTCTAGAATAAAGGAGAACCAGCACATATTCAAAGTGATTTCACAAAATATATTTACAGCAAATGGTTTACCTAAACTTTAAAGGTCCAAAAATTTTATTAAAGTCATTTTCTAGTTCTTTCCTATGTGTGAATGTGTCAGAGCCATTGGATATTCTTGAGACATTATTTGTAGAAAATTTTGTCCAGAATATTACAGAATATATTCTTTCCCCTGTGATGTTTCAATTTAAAAGTCTGTGATTTTTTTTTAACTTTTAAAATGATAGTAATTAATATGATCTTTAAACAAATGTCCGAGAGCACTTTCATTCTCTGGAGAATATAATAACCACAAATTTATAGGCAGTGAAAGAAAGGGCAGGGCATACTTATATTTGAATTTGAGTACAAAAATGTGTGTATGTGTGGGTGTGCGTATTGTGGGTGTGTTATTTAAAAAGATAAGTGGAGAGGCAAATACAGGATTCAGGAACTTTTGCTGTGGCTTTTGCTCTCTGAAAACCCTGTAAGGCCCCTGAGCATCTGCTTTCTCAAGTTATTTTAGGAACTGTCCAGCATTGTGATCAGGCTGAAGATCATTAGATTTATAAGAAGGAGAAAACTTGTTAATGAAAGCCAAGTCTTTTTAAAAATAATAGTTACAGCTTTTGCAAAATATGAATATTATACATTTACACAACCTCTCTGCCTTTAGAAAATCAATTTCTAACAGTTATCTACTTCCAAATTGAACATATTAACTACCTTACAGAGCATTTCAGTGTGGCCTATATGTGGTATGCATCCTAAAGCAACTTTGATGACACCATAGAGAAAACCTTTCTTTTTCCTGTTAGATAAGTTAAAGTGTCTTAACAATTTGAATTTAACATTGTATTTACTGTTTTGTGTGTTATATGTGTGCACATGCATTCCTGTTCACAAGAGCATGTATTCTCACAGGCCAGGTCTGTTTAAACAGCTATCTTATTAGACTTAGAGGGGAAAATCTCGAAGATATAAAGAAAGCAGTCATCTATAGATACTCTGTCAGTGCAGAATTAACAGCCACCTTTTAAGATGGTGGAGAAAATTAATTACACATAATTTCTAACTTCACAAAATTTTCTTCCTGAAGACTGGAAATATTGGTGTGCACATAGTGAAGGCTCAGTGGGTCCCTAATAAAATAGAGAAGGAAAAGTAAAACCATCCTAGCCAATAAACAACAACAAAAAGTAAACCTTGGCTCACTGTCATGTTGGTGAGTACCTCTGAATTACCTATCAATAAAGGTCTCCACAGATTTAGAATGATGTTCAAGAACCATCTCCACTAGAGACGACAGTGGGGTAAGGACTCCCATTGCTAACTCCTGCTGCTTGTGCTCATGGAAATATAAATAATAGGGAGGAATCGTGGTGTTTCTTCAACGGAGTAGTCTGATTTCATGGCCTGACTATATAACAATGCCTACAGAAGACAGGACCTATAAAAGGGCTAGCTGAGGGAACTCTCTTGATGATTTTCATTTTGTCATTGAACTCTGACCATGCCCCTCACCCTGCAGAGGCAACAGAAGGAATAGGAGATGAAGAGGAGGTGGTGTCATAATCTGGTCCATAAACAAGTGAATCACTAGAGAACTCCTAAACCCACTCTTATCCATGAGGAAGGGAGAGTCATCATATCACTTTCGTAGCTATTTTACGGACGCTCCTAATTTGGGACAGTGGAGAGAGAAAACTATTTTCTTTTCTTACAATGGCTGAGATTTTTTGGTTTCTCGTTTAATCAAAATATCGTTTTAAGATATACAACCTCTCTTCAGCTGTTTTATCTGTTCTAAATTAACCTCAATGTTTTTTTATACTTTTTTCTATCTTAATAAAAAAGTACAGTTGTAACACATACTCATCGGAACAAGTCAAACAAGGGGGAATTACATACAGAAAGCTTTCATATTCTCTGTATCCCCTCCCCTGATGTTAGCATTTAGGTAGTATGTACTTCTCCATCCATTTTCATTCAAGCCTAAATTTCCATCCAGAGATGAGGGGATGCAGCAAGTTCGTTTAGACCCGGTATAGTTCACTTTTCTTATCCTTCTCCTTAGCAGCTTTCCTTGGGATTGACTTTTCTCATCTAAAGATGTTTAGAACAAATGCTCATAAGGGTGCCTGGGTGGCTTAGTCAGTTAAGCATCCAGCTGTTGATTTCAGCTCAGGTCATGATCTCAGGGTCATGGTATCAGGGTTGTGAGATTGAGCCCCGCATTGGACTCCATGTACAGTAGGGTATCTGCTGGAGATTCTTTCCCTCTCCCTCTGCCCCCCACGCTTAAATCAATCAATCAATCAGTCAATCAATCAATCAATCAGTTAATCTTTAAAAAAAAAAAGAACAAGCGCTCATATTCATGGTACCACAAGACAGTGATTGACTGCCCTTATCACTGACTTTGAAAGGAATATCAGTAAAAAGGGGGATCATGAGGGAAGTCAGAAACTTCCTTTCTGCTCTCATTATTCTTATCACTATTATCAATAACTATAGCATCTTACATTTAATAACTAAAAGGTGCTGCCCTTTGTTCTTTTGAGATTCTTGCCCAATACCATTGTAGCTATAAAGCTGGTGAGGAATGCTGCCTCTTCTATGGTGCTCAGATCCTGAGATGGCACCCTTACAAATAGTGCTAGGTATCCAAGCATTTCCTAGGCTTTGGAGTTAAATAGAGCAGTAACATCCTAAGTTAGGTATTATACCACCAGCATCACTAGTGACGGCAATAGGAAAAATAATTGGTGATGGTCGCCTTTAGTTGTCATGTAATGGACACTGTGTTAGTCCGTCACAGTGCTTCTTCCCATCCTCGCAACAGAGTGCTGCAAATAATTGCCATCACCAATTGAGTGTTGCTGTGTGTCCATTCCCAAGCTAAGTGCTATGCACATATCACTGTGTTTTATCCTCACAACAGCCCTCGATATTATTTTTATAATCAAATGAAGAAATAAATTCTCTGTAGATGATGCTGTTGGTGCTCCACTTATATCCCTTCACACCCATTTAATATTTTCCTGGTGTGATTTCACTCCCAGCAGCCAGCACCTGCATCTCTTTGTTGGAGGGCTGCCCTCAGACTGCCAGAGCCTACTTGGTCTGTTCAAAGGGAGAGCCGAATGTGTCTTGGAATTTACATCTCTGTGTGGAAAGACCTTAATCAATGACCGCTGGTTGCAGAGGCATAAATACTTGAGCTTTTGTGAATTTCTCCAACTGGGAAGTTCCGAAGTATGACCTACACTGTCACCCTGAGCATTTATGCCACACACATGGTTGGCCTCTTTTCCTTCCCAATTCCACTTTTCTAGTCTCTTACCATTGCTTCTTGCATACGTGTCCTAGTATATCATTTTTACATGAAACCTGATCTAAGAATCTCCCTTTAGGAAACGTGAACTAAGATATCCTCTGAATATGAAATTTATTGGTAAAAATGTCCAAACTCTCTCAATAAGTGGCCAATATGAGACCAAGCCTAATCTTTTGGGGTCCATAATCCTTGTCTTTCAGTATTAGAGTCTATCGCAATTCATTATTCAACCTTTAGCCAACAAGTACCTATTGCATGCTTATTTCCTGGCATATTATATTTATAGCAGAATCAGAATATTATAGTTAATGGATACTGAATATCTGTACACCTGAGATGCTATTGACTTCACTGGGCCACAGTTTCTTCATCTGTAAAATGGGCACAGGAATGCTGCCTACCCCAGAGTAGATATGAGTACTAATAAATTGATACTTGAAAACTGCTGAGACTCACATTTGGCGATTTCTCATGCTCATCAAATATTACGTTTTATGATTATTGATACTTTTGGGGGTGTCTAAGATAAACTACATAGTTATATTGATATTCGGTTAAAAGGTAAAACTACTATGCAAAATCCAAGAGGTATTGATATAGCCAATGAAGCTTGAACCATAGAGGAAAAAGCAACTGACTGGAGCCTCACTAGAAGCCTGACTGTTGGCTCTGTGCATCCCTTTTAGCTTTGGCTCATCAAGAGAAAATGAAGACATTTCTGCTAGACTCAGCAGATCACTTTAACAAAGATGAATGGCATTTTGCTTGAAATGTATTTAGCCTTAGCTGCCTTTTGTTAATTTCATAATCTGTTGTTTTTAGTAAGAATTAAGACCTCTTTTTTAAAAGCAGTGTAAAATAAAATGCGTATCAATTTGTCACTTTATTATTTTAACCACATCAGATAAAGTATTCAGTGTGAAGAGTAGCCAAGTGAACTCTTCTTATTTCTATAATGCTCAGAAACTCTTTTAGCAGTGGTAAAATTGCTGCAATTTATATTCATCAAATTGCATGATTTGACTTATTTTAGAAAAGTTATTAACTTCTGAAGAGAAGTCTTCACAAGCATTCAAATGAGTACACGGTAGCACTACTAGTATATATGAAGTTTATTTAAAAATATACAGCTAGAAACTATATTTAGCTATCGTATTTCTAAAAAGATTAATTCCTACTTCATTTTGTAGACATTTATATTGTATTTATGAAAGTTCTGTTGGCTGCCTGTGTAAAGAAGAATTATCACATCATCTTTTAAAATAATATTTTTCATCAAAAGGAGGATATTCTGGAAAAATAAAACAAAACACATCATTCTGCCCTGTTGGTATGTCACTTCACAAGTCAGCCCTGAATTGAGTTAGGTAGGATCTTACATTTATTTATATCTCTCAAGTTTAATGGAAGTGATATGAACAATTTCAAGATACTATCAATTAATATAATAATAAACTTAAAATTAATTTTCAAAATATTTTAATAAGTTTTAATCCTCCTAATTTTCTTTTTTTTTAATTGAGGCAAAATTAGTATATAACATTATATTAGTTTCAGGTATATATCATAATAATTCAATATTTGTTTATACTACAAAGTGATCACCACAGTAAGTCTAGTTACCATCTGTCACCATACAATTGACCCTCTTCACCCTTCTGCCACCCTCTAAACCCCTTCCCCTCTGATAATACCAACCTGTTCTCTGCATCTGAGTTTTGTTTTGTTTTGTATAGTTTGTTTTTTAGATTCCACATATAAGTGACATCATAACATATTTCTCTCTCTGTTTGATTCATTTCACTTAGCATAATACCCTCACAGTCCATCCACATTGTGGCAATGGCAGGATTTCATTCTTTTTTTAATGGCTGAGTCATATTCTGTTACACACACACCCACACACACACATCTTCTTTATCCATGCATCCATCAGTGGATACTTAGGTTGTTTTCATAACTTGGCTATTATAAATAATGCTGCAATAAATATAGGAGTGCATATTTTCACATTTGTGTTTTAATTCTCTTTGGATAAATACCCAAAAGTGGAATTGCTGAATCATATGGTAATTCCATTTTAATTTTTTTGAGGAACTTCCATATTGTTCTCCACAGTGGCTACACCAATTTACATTCCCACCAGTAGTGCACAAGGGTTCTCTTTTCACCCCTTCCTCTCCAACACTTGTTATTTCTTGTTATTTTGATAATCTTCTCATGTGCCTATTGACCATCTATATATCTTCTGTGGAAAAATATCTGATTAGATCTTCTGCCCATTTAAAAAATGTTCATCTGATTGTATTTTATTTGCTACTGAGTTGAGTTCTTTATGTTTTTTGAGTATTAACACCTCATCAGATATGATTTGCAAATATACTTTTTTCCATTCAGTAGGTTGCCTTTTTGTTTTATTGATGGTTTCATATACTATGCAGAAGCTTTTTTTTTTTTAAGATTTTATTTATTTATTCGACAGAGATAGAGACAGCCAGCAAGAGAGGGAACACAAGCAGGGGGAGTGGGAGAGGAAGAAGCAGGCTCATAGCAGAAGAGCCTGATGTGGGGCTCGATCCCAGATCGCCGGGATCACGCCCTGAGCCGAAGGCAGACGCTTAACCGCTGTGCCACCCAGGCGCCCCTATGCAGAAGCTTTTTAGTTTGATGTAGTCCCACTTGTCATTTTAGCTTTTGTCACCTTTGCTTTTGGAGTCAGATCCAAAATTTCAATTCCAAGAACAATGTGAAGGAGTTTACCACCTATGTTTTCTTCTAGGAGCTTTATGGCTTCAGGTCTTATATTCAAGTTTAATCCATTTTGAGTTAATTTTTGTGTTGGTGTAAGATACTAGTCCAATTTCATTATTTTGCATATGTCTATTTATCCCAGCACCATTTATTGAAGAGACTGTACTTTCTTCAATGTTTATTCTTGCCTCCTTTGTCATAAAGTAATTGACCATGTTTGTGTGGGTCTGTTTCTTGGCTCTCTATCCTGTTCCGTTGATCTATATGTCTGCTTTTATGCCAATATCATACTTTTCTTTCTTACTATAGCTTAGTAGTATAGTTTGAAATCAGGGAGTACGATACCTCCAGCTTTGTTCTTTCTCAAGATTGTTTGACTATTCAGGCTCTTTTGAGGCTCCCTACAAATTTTAGATTTGTTTTAGTTCTGCAAAAAATGTCATTGGAATTTTGATAGGGATTGCATTGAACCTGTGGATTGCTTTGGGTAGTGTGGACATTTTAACAATACTTATTCTTCCAATCTATGAGCATGGAATACCTTTCCATTTATTTGTGTTGTTTTCAATTTCTTTCATCAATGTCTTAATATCTTTTTGTGTACAAGTCTTTCCCCTCCTTGGTTAAATTTATTAATAGGTATTTTTTTAGATGCCACTGTAAATGGAATTGTTTTCTTTGTCTCTCTTTCTCATAGTTTGTTATTAGTGTATAAAAATACAACCGAATTCTATGTATTGATTTTCTATCTTGCAACTTCAGTGAATTTATTTATTAGTTCTAACAGTTTTTTGGTGGAGACTTCAGGGTTTTCTATATACAGTACTGTGTCACCTGCAAATAGTACAGTTTTACTTCTTCTTTTCTACCATGTATGCTTTTTATTTTTTTTTTTAATTTTTTGCCTAATTGCCATAGCTAGGATTTCTGATACTATGTTGAAAAAAATGGTGAGAGTAGACACCCTTGTTACTGATCTTAGAGGAAAAGCTTTTCACCATTGAGTGTGATGTTAGCTGAGGGTTACCATATATGACATTTATTATGTTGAGGTACAACCCCTATATACTTACTTTGCTAACTGTTTTTATCATAAACTTATGTTGAATTTCATCAGATGTTTTTTTCCTGCATCTATTGAGATGATCATGTGATTTTTATCTTAAATTTTGTTAATGTGGTGTATCACGTTGATTGATTTGTGAATGTTGAACTTCCAGCACATCCCTGGAGTAATCCCACCTTATCATAATGTATGATATTCATAATATATTGTTGAACTCAGTTTGCTAGTATTAGCTGAGGGTTTTTATTTCCATGTTCACCATAGGGCATGTAAATTTCTTTTTTTTGTGGTGTCCCTGTCTGTTTGAATCAAAAAATGAGTTTGGAAGTGTTCCCTCCTCTTTAATTTTTTTTAAAGGGCTTGAGAAGGATAGGTGTCTTAAATCTTCTTTGAATGTTTGGTAGAATTCACCAGTGAAGCTATTTGGTCCTGCACTTTGGAGATTGAATGCTGATTTAATCTCCTACTAGTAATTGGTCTATTCAGGTTTTCTATTTCTTCCTGATTTAGTTTTGGGCAGATTGTATGCTTCTAGGAATTTATCTATTTCTTCTATGTTGTCAAATTTATTGGCTTATAATTGTTCATAGTAGTCTCTTATGAGTCTTTATATTTCTGTGGTATCAGTTACAACTTCTACTTTTTATTTATGTTTTATTTTTTGAGTCTTTTCTCTTTTTTTCATGGTGAATCTGGCTAAAGATTTGTTGATTTTGTTTATCCTTTCAAAGAGGTCTTAGTTTCATTGATATTTTCTATTTCCTTTTTAGTCTCTATTTCACTTATTTCCATTCTGATTTTTATTATTTTTTTTCCTTCCACCACCTTTTGGCTTTGTTCTTTTTCTTTTGTGTATCCCTTAACTAATTATTATAGTTAATTTTACTGCTTTTATCTTTTAACCTCCATACTAGCTTTATAAGTGATTAATCCATTACTTTACTGTATATTCACCTCTACCACTGAGATTTTTACTTTGATATGTTTTCTTATTATTAGTGAGTGTCTTTTCTTTTCCGCTTAAAGAAGTTAACATTTCTTCTTTAAGGCTGGTTTAATGGTGATGAACTCCTTTAGCTTTTGCTTGTCTGGAAAATTCTCTCTCTCCTTTAATTCTGAATGATACCCTTGCAGGGAGAGGATTCTTCGTTGGGAGTTTTTTGTTTTTTGTTTTTTGTTTTTCCTTTCATCACTCAGAATATATCATTACACTTCCTTCTGGCCTGCAGTTTCTGCTAAAAAATCAGCTGATAATCTTATTGGGTTCCCTTGCACATAACAGATTTTTTTTTCTTGCTGCTTTTATGATTCTTCATTTATCTTTAACTTGTGATATTTTAGTTTTAATGTGTTTTGGTGTGGATCCCTGGGTTCATGTGATATGTAATTCTCTGGTTTTCCTAGATCTAGATATTTGTTTCTTTCCCCAGATTGGGGAAATTTCAGCAGTTATTTCTTCAAATAAGTTTTCTGCCCCACCCCTTCCCCTCCTGGGACCCCTATAATGCAAATGTTATTCTGCTTAACATTGTCTTATGGGTCTTTTAACCTATCTTTACTTTTTAAACTCTTTTTTTTTTTTCTTTTTGCTGTTCTGTTTGGGTGAGTTTCACTTCCCTGTCTTCCAGGTCACTGATCCATTCTTCTGCTTCATCTAGTCTGCTGTTGAACCACTGTAGTGTTGTTTGTTTGTTTACTTTAATTCAGTTACTGTTTTCTTCAGCTCTGTGACTTTTATTTGTTGTATTGTATTTTCTATCTGTTGAAGTTCTCACTGTATTCACCCATTATGCTTCTGAGTTTGGTGAGCTTTATGACCTTTACTTTGAACTCTTTATCAGACAGATTATTTATCTCCATTTCATTAAGGTCTTTTTCTGAGGCTTTCTCTTGGTCTTTTATTTGGAACGTATTCCTTTGTTTCCCCCATTTTGCTTGACTCCCTGTGTTTCTTTCTATGTATTAAGTAAAATAGCTACCTCTCCTACTCAGGAAATAGTGGCCTTGTGTAGGAAATGAAACTTATCACTCAACCTTGCCCTAGCTCTTGGTTGTGTCTTGAACCTTTGTGATTGTCTAAGTAACCTGATATATTATTGATAGGTCCCAATTGTTGAGGGTGTGCCAAGACTTTTGTCAGTGTTCCAAAGGAAATGATCTCAGTTAGCTCTTAGTTTAAGGCTTACTGAAAGCCAGATTCTCAGGCAACAGCTTTTAATGTATGTAAATATATAGAGACCTGTGGGACCACAGTTCTAAGCCCTGCTGTCCTTTAGACCAGGAGATCTGGAGGTGTCCTCATGATGACAGTTGAATAAGATCTTCAGACTAGTGTGTATGCTCCTTCCCGGGAGGTACCAGTGAACTGTGTCAAGAACAAGGGAGAGCACAAAGATGGTGTTTCCCAGCCTACATTTCCTGAGGCACATCTGTAGATGTATGGTAAACCTGAAGGCTCTCCCTCAGATTGAATGAAGCTCCAGGACAAGTAAATGGGCCTTTTTCACAGGCAGACTGGGCATATGTTTTAGTCTGTTGTCTGTGCAGTACTGTGGGGGTGGTAGCCCGCCCTAAACTATCTTTCTGATTGTTATAGTTCTGTAAGTGCTAGGAATGCAAGTCCCTTTGGTCACCAGAGGCAGGCAATCTCAGAGAGTTGTTTCTGAGAGTTTGCTCACCTGCCAGCTTTAGCAAAGATGTGGGAGAGTGTTGAGGGCGGGGCAGGTCTGTAGTTTTAGAGGTGCAAAGGAAGAACACTGGGGATGTGGCATACCTATGGCTATCAGAAGACCTGGGATGAGTGCTGGGGGCAGGGCACACCTATAGCTCTGGCGAGACCAGAAATTAGCATAGCGGGTAGGGTTCATCACCAGCTTTAGTGAGGCTGTTTCCATTTACACCTCCTCATCCTAGCAAGGTAGAAGGAGAGTACAAAAATGGTGCTAGTTGGTGCCTCCTTTTCTGAAAAATGTCCCAACTGGTTCCTGTTCTTCTGGCAGATGTGTTAGGATTAGCAAATGAATATCCTTCCATATAATCCAGTCACCTCTCAAACTTCTGCCTTTGCTCTGGATCCCTGGATGAATGAGTTCATTCGCAAACCCCTCAAAAGGAGTATCTCAGATCCCCACAATCCCCTAGGTCCTCTTGACATAATCCCTGTTGGTTTCCAGACCTAGACATTTTGAGGAACTTGTGTCTCAGGTGCATGTCCCAAGGGTTGGGGTGCCTGACATGGGGCACAAAATCCTCACTCTTTATCGAGAAGCTCTGCACCTGTGAGATCCTTCACTATTTTGTGTCACTGCAGAAAGGTGGGGTTTTTAGTGAAACCATGTATGCCTCCCACCTACCTAATGTGATTCTTTTTTTTTAAGATTTTATTTTTCTTATTTATTTGAGATAGAGCAAGTGAGAGATTGAGCACAAGTCAGGGGAAAGGCAGAGAGAGAAGGAGAAGCAGGCTCCCCACTGAGCAGGGAACCCAACGTGGGGCTCAGTCCCAGGACCCTGAGATCATGACCTGAGCTGAAGGCAGATGCTTAACCAACTGAGCCACCCAAGTGCCCCAATGTGATTCTTTTATCCTTTGTTGTGGAGTAAGCTGTTCAGCTAGTTTTCAGTTATTTTTCAGGGGGAATTATTCCATATATAGCCATAGATTTGGTGTGTCTGTGAGAGGTGAGTTCAGGGTCTTCCTATGCCACCATCTTGGAGCTTAACCATCCTCCTCATTTTCAACTTCTGAAAAATATTGTTTTCTTATTAATAAAGTAATACACTCCAGTATAGTAGTGGTAGTAGTAGAAGTAGTGGTATTATCATCTAACCTTCATAGACCTAGGTAGTTTACATGATTTTATTTATTTAATCTTCCAAAAAAACCTGTTAAGTAGCTACTACAATTACTCCTGCATTAAAAACAAGGAGGTAGAAATACAGATATGTTAAGTAATTTGTTTGAGTCTATACAATTAGCAAATGGAAGGTGAAAATTCAAACCCAGACAGTAAGAGTATAGGACCGCCTTTCTTATCAGTATGATACTATGGAAATCTAGGCATGCCTTGAACATCTCAGTACCAGTTGGAAACCATAATTAATATTTTGATGTATAACTTTCTGTCCTTTCCTCTATAGGGATAGAAGTATTACATACACATACACACTCAAAAAATCCTTATTGACTACTTATTTTTCCTATTCACTTTAAAATGTAGCTTATAAAGCTATATTATTTTATATTACATTTTTCTAAATATCTGTTTGTCAATTTTCAGCTTATCTAGTTAAGTAGGAGCATGAGATGATTCTTATTTATATTGACATAACTCAGAGATATTGTGTGCCCAGTTCCAGATCACTGCAATAAAGCAGATATTTCAATGAAACAAGTCAAATTAATTTTTTTGGTTTCTCAATGCATATAAATATTGTCTGCACTCTACTGTGGTCTTTTAAGTGTGCAAAAATGTTGTATATTTTTAAAATGCACATACCTTAATTAAAAAAAACACTATATTGCTATTAACCATCATCTGAGCTTTCAGTGAGTCATAATTACTAATCATAGATCGCCTTAACAAATATAATACTCATGAAACAGTTGGTGATATTGTGAGAATTACCAAAATGTGACACAGAGACACAAAGTGAACAAACGCTGTTGGAAAAATTGTGCCAATAGACTTGTTCAATGCAGATTGCCACAAACCTTCAATTTGTAAAAAATGCAAATCTGCAAAGTGCAGTAAAGTGAAACACAATAAAATGAGGTATGCCTGCACATACCAGTCTAGTATCGTAAGTGTTCACCCAGCACCATATGTGAATCAGTAAAGTATATAATTGTTTACTGTATGTTACATATATCATAAAGATGGTACCTCTAATGGAATGAGAATGAAACACAGAACTATTTAGAGATCTGTTTTCAAACAACTTTGTCATTTATTAGCTGTATCACTTGAGAACACTCATTAACTCAGTAGCCCAAATATCAAAAGAAGGATTACCTGCTGCAAATAATACAGAGCTAGGTGTGGGGGTGGGTGGAGCTTGGTGGGTTAGAGATTAAACAAAACTGGTCCTGCGTTAATCATTGCTGGAGATGGGTAGTGAATATATGGAGGTTTATTGTACTATGTTGTCTACTTTTGTATGTCTACAAATTCACATAATAAAAAGTTAAAGAAGTGTGATAATTCTTGACGTCACGGAGTTTATTACAAAAATTGAATGATAATTTACTTTTAAACTCTGAACACCTTACCAAGATGAGTAAGATATTATTTGAAAGTAACATATTTTTATTTTTATACTCAAAATAAGATGACTTTAATTAACTGTGTTAGACAAAGAAAAAGTAAGTTGTGCATACTAAGAGAAGGAAAGTAAACCTTATTCTTTGGTCTAGTGACCATTACTATGAGTTCACCACCAAATCTTCCAAGTTTATTGTGTCATTCCTGCTACATAAAAATAAGTAGATTTATGTGCCCATTTGAGATAGCATAGTGCCATGGAAAGATCTTGTGTTACAGAGCTAGATAGGTGAAAATGATGATCATAATGATAAAAAGAACATAATAATAGTAGTAGTAATAATGCTAACAATGATGACAGTTACTTTATATCGAGTTATATTGTACGAGACAGTTTGATCAGCACTTTCATGCATTGTATCATTTAAGCTTCACAACAACAGTATGGACTTTAAATTCCACCATGGTGGGGAAACTGTGGCCCACAGAGATTGTGTGAGTAAACGTCTGAGCTAGAGCAGGCATCCTGCTGTCATCACTTCTGGTTTCTATTCTTGCCTTTGTAACTTACCAGCTCTGAGGCCTTGGGCAGTTTAAACACATGCTTTAAGCCTTGGTCTTCTCATATGTAGAATGCTACCTAAAATGAGTACTTTAAAGGATTATTTTCATGATTATATGTCTTTCAATATGTAAAGTATCTATGCTTAGACTCATATAGAGGGTGATTAATAACTGGTAGCTCTCATTATTAGGCTATATTTAGTTTATGCGTAAAAAACTACATGGAAATATGTGACATACTGTTAGAGAGCCAAATAACTACTATGACAAATAATTAACACTTACTGAATTCTTACTGTGTGCCAGAATTAACTAACTTAATGCTCACAACAGTACCATGAGGTAGGTACTATTATAGTCCCATTTTATGTATGATAAAAGTGAAGGAAGAGGAGTTAAGTAATTTCACAAAGACCATATATGCTATCTATCCATCCTTCTGTCTACCTATCTACCTGTCTGTCCATCCATCCGTCCATCCATCCATCCATCCATCCACCACTCTCTCTCTCTGTCTCTTTTATGTATCTAAAGTTTTTAATTACATGAGCATATTTTACAGAATTATGGAACTGAAAAAGAGTCTTTAACTTTTCCTTGATGAAAGACCACACTGGGAATAAAAAGGCAACATAGAAAGAATGTCCTAAACAGTAGAGATACACAGTATAAGACAATAGTCAGACCCTTAAAATTTACAAAGCAATCTCATGTACATCATCTCATTTGACTCTTACCACGATCTATGAGGTTGCCTTTATTATTTTTCCTTGTTTCACAGGTTAGATTTCATGTGACTTCAATTTAAAAATACACTAAGTTTAGTATGGTTGATAAATATTCTAGTGTCCGGTTCTTATCAATGTTAGCAATAAATCATAGCAATTGGTGGAGGAAAAAAATAAGGAAATAATACATTTTATACTAATATTAAATTATAATTGTATCATTAGAGCATTTCAATCCATGATTTTCAAGAGGCTATAATATGGTGGCTTCTCTGACTGATGTTTTTTTAATTTATTTTCAACATTATAATTTGAAAGTATCTAAAATGTGAATGCATGTTCACATGGGGATAGTAAATTATAACGGAGTGAGAAATGTTAGTATTCTGCTCATGGTGATTTTTAACTTATAGGAAATTACCGTTGTCTTGGAAATCAAGGAAAGACATTGTTTGAGGTGAACTTATTCTTTCTAGAATACCAATACATTTTAACAGAGTTCGCTCACAGGGCAGCTGAGCAGGAGGCCATCAGAGCCATTCGCTTCTGCAAGGAGCATGCTGCGCTGAACTAAAATTCATTCCCTTTCGAGTTCTTTGGAACTGTTTTTTTCCAAGAGACCGCAAATGCCAATAACTTTAACAACAGTTGGAAGCACACCTAGGCTTATTACAATGAAAGGCCCAATGACTAATTATGTTACCACTATTTACATTATTTTTGTGTGTCTGTGATTCATTTATTATGCCTTGCAAGTTATGGAAATAGTGTTATTATTCACAGTAACAAGCTCACTTCCAGCAAAATCCTACCGATGATCAATTTTTAAGTAGCTTACATACATGTAGCATGAGTTTGTATATATATCTCATCATAAACCTTTGCTGTTTGGGCTAGTGAGGGTTTTGCTTGGTTGTCTTGTTTTGTTTTTTCACTTACGATTTTATATTTTTAAAAGAAGATGATAAATTTTAAAATGAAGATTTTAGTTTTAGAAAGCCAATACATCCTTGACTAATCACGTATATAACCTTACATAATGAAGATTAAATATGCTCTTTTGCTATCATGATTTTATTTATTATTCCTGTTTCTATTTTTTTTTCTTTTACCAAAGATCCTTGTCAGTGTACTCTTTTGGTCTTGCCTATAACTTTATTATATGTGAAGTCATAATAAAATGAACTCTGACTTTAAAAGAGCACCCACAAATATTATTTCTAAGTGCTAGTAATATAAATGAATTAGAAGCAACTTTCATTTCAATTAGCTTTTAAATTGTTTTGCCAGAAATATTATTTTGGGAATGTTTCTGTAATAGTTTCTATATACTAAGTATGTGCTAAGGTTTGGCATGGCTTTGCTTTTGATTCTATTTTAATAGGAAAAGTAATGGGAAATTCAGACCATTTTCATGGCAGCATCCGGAGGGAATCAGCTTATGCTCTACTAGTTTACATTTTTCTATTAAAACCTGAGTGAGAACCCATACGAGTGAAATGGGGAAGAGTTTGGCTTTAAACGTGGCAGACTTGGGACAATTCTTGAGCAACAGAACCACGCTTGAGGGAAATCAGTTGCAGCATCTTCTGTAATTGTGTCACCTAGATTTGCCTCAGGAATTTCTGGATTTCCAGAGAACATCATGACCTCAAATGCTCTATTTCAATAGAAAATAGAAGTATGTTGGGAAAATTATTTGTCTATAATTTATGGGAGACAGGCGAGTCTTAAGAGTTTATTAGGTACCCAGTACCAAGATACTTTCCTGTGTCTCACAGTCATGTTGGAAATACAAGGTTTGAGTTACATGTAGTAACCAATTAGTGAACAGTATGTAGTAGACACCTAAAGTATAAGGATTTATTCATACTGTTAATCATTGTGAGAGAACTCATCAGGCTACAACATACAATTAGTTGTCATTATTTGAATTGCTTTGGTTCAATGTGCAGGATCAATTCCTTGACTAATGAATGAGCCTAGCCTGTTGCCCAATAATGCCTGTTCCATGAGAGTGAACTGTGCTGGAGAACTGTGTGATAGTATTATATACAGATTTTCCAAAATGAGTGGTTCAGTCAAAGAATCTTATGGGAATCCAGGGTAATAAATTCTTGTGCAGTTTTGTACAGTTAGGAAAAGATTTTTGTTTGGGGAGGGAAAACTTCAGCTATAGGATTTAATCATAGCTAATATATTTGTATTAAGCTCTTAATACAGGACTCTGTGTTAGGTGTTAAGGATACAACAAGAAACAAATAAGACATGATCACAGCCTCTGATTTCATGGTCTGGTACACCTCCACAAGTTGTCTAACTGTAGTGAAGAGAAAATAGAAAAGGTTGTTCAAGCAGTGTGGGCAAATCCAGAGGCAAGGTGGAAGACAATGAGAAGAAAACTATGGTGAGCAGAGAGTGATTTGGGGAATGCCAGATAAAACATTAGGTTTGGATGCTGAACTGAGATTCAGTGAGAGAATTGATCACATCGACAATAGATTCTTAAATGTTAATGGTGGTAGTGGTGTTGGTGATGATGATTATAACTATTTTTCTTTCCACCAGGTGGTAAATATGCACAATATTATTCCAATAATAATGCACAGAGAGTTAGCTTTAATGTATCTATGAGTATACTGAGGCTCAGAAATTAAGTAATTTTCCCAAGGCACACAGCAAGAAGTAAGAGATCTGAAATTTAGAACCATATCTGTCTCACTTCAAAGACTGTTCAACTGTTTCTTCTCCCTTTTGCAGAGAAGAATAGGGATAGTTTTACATCACCATGGCATGAGTCATATTTTCTTTTAATTATAATGCCTGCATTAATGAAGAAAGTGTGATACTCAGTGCATATTCATAACCATGGTTTTGCTTAATCTGCCCAACATTTTGTGAAGTGGATAGTGTAAATAAGGTCCAAGGAAACACAGGGAAACTCCGCAAGTGCAAGGAAAAGAGCCAAATTTTAAAGCCTTTTGTTGAAACCTCATTTTTCTCAGCGAATGGAAGGGCAGTGAAGGTAGATGAAGTAGGATGGACTATTCCCTAATCCTCTGAGAATATTCAAACAAAAGGAGAGTCAGCAAATCCCTCTTGATGTGGGGAGCTTTAACACAGTGTGCAGTGTCCCTCTGGAGCAGACATTTTCCTCTGCAGTTGTCTGTCTTCTATTCAGTCTCAAGGCTCCAAGGAGAGGCCTGCCCACGTGGCCTAGGGCTGCCTTCTCCAGCTGCACCCTCTTCTATCATTATACTCTAACTCAGCTCTTTGTTTCCCTGCTCTGTACTTAGTTTCTGCGTCCTTGTTTTGTCTCCAGTGATGCAAGCGCCATGAGGGAAGGTTCCTTCTCAGTTTTTTTCATCAATGTATCCCTATGTCTAGCAACACTAGAGCTGTAGTCAGCCTTCAATATGGATTCGTTGAAAGAATGAATGGATCAAAGGAAGTCTGGCCCCCAGTTATCATCTTTTGTCTCAATCTTCTCCTGCATTGTTATCCTGCCATTCCGGTCTGTGCAGCCTGACCCAGCACATTTCATTTCCCAGAAAATAGCTACTACCTACCACTCTTGCAAGAGAGCTCAAGGCCCATCATATTTCATGAAGAAGCCATGGAGTATTATTTTAATTAAAACTAGGGCTTACTATAAGAGTATCTATCTATTCATTAGTTATTTGAGAAACTATACCAAATCTTGTGTGTGCATTGAGCTCTTTACTATAATGAGTTCTGATTTTTTTTTCTTAAAAAGAGAAACAAAATGTTTTACCAGACCTAGAGAGCAGTGGAAAGTAACATCTGCAGGCTTTAGTTTGTGCATACGAGTTGCCATTGAGCAAGGAGAGCATACTGAGGCCATTCAGAAGTGGAGAATTAACTATTTTTTAAAGATTTTATTTATTTATTTGACAGAGAGAGAGACAGCCAGTGAGAGAGGGAACACAAGCAGGAGGAGTGGGAGAGGAAGAAGCAGGCTCCCAACAGAGCAGGTAGCCTGATGCAGGGCTCAATCCCAGGACCCTGGGATCACGCCCTGAGCTGAAGGCAGACACCTAACGACTGAGCCACCCAGGCGCCCCAGAATTAACTATTTTTATTTAATTTTAAAATGCAAAAATTTACCACATAGGTAGTAGTGGGCTTAATGATGAGGTGATCACAACTCCTGTATTCCATGCAGAAGAACATCTCTAAGCTTTTGACTGCTGTAGACTTGTCAAGAATGTCAACCCATTTGTGCTTGCAGCTGCATGTTATATCTGCCTCGTGTGAGCAGAATTTATTGGTGAAAATGCCTAATACCCATTTTTCTTTTAATAACCAATATCATCTTGAAGATTATTTGTTTAGTATATTTTGATGACAGAAACTATATCAATATAAGCTTTGAAAAGTAGCAGCCTAATGCCTTTCGATTTTCTATTATGATTTTACCATTGGGACTTAAATTTTATTCCAATGTTAATGATTTTTGTACGCTGCTTTAAAAATTTTTTTGTTAGTGATTTCTTCCCATGGTTCAATCTTGTAAAAAAAAAATAATGCAAATGTGGCTAGACCATTTAAAAATACAAACAACAACAACAACAACAAAGAGAAACAAACTGGTGGTTACCAAAGGGGAAGAAGCTTTGGGGAGGGTGAAATAGGTGAAGGGGATTAAGAGGTATGAAGCACCAGTTATAAAATAAATAAGTCACTAGAATGAAAAGTACAACATAGGGAATGTGGTCAATAATATTGTAATACACTAATTGTGGTGAGCAAATCTTAATGTATGTAATTGTTGAATTATTATATAGTATACCTGAAACTAGTTTAATATTATATGTCAACTGTACTTAATTTAAAATAAGAATATCAAAAATAAAACAATATGTTATAATTCAGCCCATGGAATCTCTTCAGTTAAACATCTTAAGAACACCCCAATTCCATTTTAAGAGGAGACAGTTTTCTGGGTGTGTGTCATAACACCATATTACCTTACAACATCTTGTGATCAAATCACATCTTTAAAGATATTGCAAACTCAGTCATAATTTAAGATTAGTAACTAAATATTGGCAGGTTTATAGAATTTGTATGTAAACAGAAGACTAAAAGAAGGGTAGAATAAGTAATTTTAGTGTGTCATTCACTTGCACAAAAGATTTCACATCTTCTTAAGCCTTTTGAAGAAAAAAGACTTCTCAAAACTCGTTAATAGAGCAAATTATGTTTGTTTGTTTGTTTGTTTGTTTGTTTGTTTCTAGTATAAAAGAAGTGAAAATTTCCTGTTAGGAATTAGCCAGTTTCTTTCTTTTTCTGTTTTCTTTCTCTGATTACTTTCTTCTACTTTTACTTAAAAGGTACAACAATTTTCTACTGGATTTAAAATGTTTTTAAATTTTTTATTGTGAAATAATCATAGACTCACAATGAGTTCAAAAAATAGTACAGAGTTCCTGTGTGCGCATCATCCAATGTTCCCTAATGGTAACATTTTAAGTGAATATACACATTATTAAACCTAGAAAATTGGCATTGACACAATGCAGTTAACTGTATTGCAGACTTTACTTATATTTGACCATTTTATTCATATACTTTTCGTTGTAAATCCTTATGTTCTATGATACTTAATCATATGTATAGATTAATTTAATCACCACTACAATCAAGGTACAGAACTGTTTAATGACCACAAAGGAATTTACAGGATGATTATTATGAAGTAACCACGAAGGTGTCAACGTCATTACTGTATTATATAGCAAGTGTGTTTTAATTTATTGAAACTTACTGATAATGTCTTTCAGTGTCATAACACTGGGTTTCCCTCCCTAACCATGGTAATCCTGATGAATTTCAGTTGAATGTGAGAACATTCAACACTTTCTGGCTCTATAAATAGATTAACTGAGATGGTAATATTTTGGTGTCTTCTTATGGGGTACTTATTTTATTACGATGATTTGAACATGGTGAAAATAGTAGGAGCAGCCTAAGTTAGCAAAGAGGATGTGAGTCTTCTATATCCGGCTCAATCATTGCCCCAGCAGGGGACATCTACTTAAATATTCCTCTGGAGAATGTGAACAGTATGAAAATGAATGATATTCTCAGATTTTCCAGGACATCCACTCTGAGGAGAGCAGGGATAGCAGTTCAGGAGCTGTGTTAGCTCTTTTGGTTTCCAAAAAATGTTTTAGTGTCCTAAGTCAGTCATTTACTAAATGATAGGGCAACTGGCTGTCCTTTTTGAATGGGCTGCTGATGATGCTGATTCAGCAGAGTAAGTTATAGACAATGCATTTTCTCTCTCATAGTGAAAAAGGCTCTGATAACAATTAATCTATATGCCAGACACTTGGCATAGGCATAGTAGGGGAAAAACCAAATGGTCATTGACCTTAGTATCACATAGTGGTTAGGAGTTTGGCCTTGAGATTCAGAATTCTAGGTTTGCCACTCAGCTAAGTCCTCCTGGCCAAGATACATAAAAAGGGCCTGCAATTTCTGGCAGCTACCCATTACCTGCTCAGTATGCAATGGCTATTGTTAGTCAAGGATCTTAAAGCCTATTTGATGAGGTAAACAATAGAAATAAGAGTCAATTAGATGAAATACAGTTATAAAGTATTTATATATTTAAAGAGAATTTAGAGGAGGAAGGGGAAAAGAACTAACATGCTGTGAGACTACTGTGTATTAGATACTGTACCAGGTGTCTGGAAAATCTTATCTCATTTTACCCTCACAAGAAATCTGCAATGCGGTAGATGTTATTTTCATTTTACAAGTAAGTAAACAAATATTTGGTTATATTGTTAAGTGAGTTGTTTCAACACAGTTACTGATTTGAATCAAAGTCTGTATGACTCCAAAAATGGTGCTACTGATGTTTGGAGAAGTGAAGGATAAACTCACGAAGAAGATGACTAGAAGGACAGATAAGGTTTGAAAAGAGGGAAAGGGGAGGTAATTATAAGCTGGAACAGTGTCACAAGTAAAACTTCAATGGTATGAATCCAAGTGACATATGAGGTCTAATCAAACAGCTAGTGGGATCAGAATCAGTGCTCTCTTAGAAAAAATGGGGACAGGGTGGCTAGGGATTGAGGTGGGGAGACTAAAGTCTAAGCAGGACTTTTGACCCTTCTCAAAACCACATGAGGATGTTTGTTAATATACAGATAATTGGGCCCCACCCAGATCTACCAAATAAGAATATCTGATGATATCATCCAGGGAATTATTGACAGCAGTTTTAAGTGGTTGTGAGATAGGCAGGACTGAGACTAGGAATTGTATTAAACAATTACATATAAGAGTCACAGTGGGGTTGACAGGTCTACCATACAGTGAACTAGGTTATAAGCCAGGGCCTAGAGAACTTTCAAGAATCCTATCTTCCACAGACTAATGGCCTGGTCTAATGCAGCACCACGGACAGCTCAGAGGTAGTCTTAACTATTCCAAGAATCTGAAATTGAAAACTATGCTTTCATCTGCAGACAACTTTATTTTTGGCCTCATGAACCTCACCCTAGAAGGGATATCTTCTAAATTTTACAAGACCATCCCCTATTAATAATTGCCAAACTTGTCTGTGTTGATTGCTCAGCATCTATGTATAGTGACATGTCTAGCAGCTGGATTAGGATCACCCTTGGAGAGTTTACATTGGCTCAGCCCATTTGTTCATGAGGTTTACCTTCATTAGAGTATTTTCCATACTTAGAATTCTGTATTTCAAAGGGGTTTATGTTTTTTTAGGAGTTCCTCTGACCTTCCAATTGATATTTTTCCCCTAACATATCATTTTTGTCAATGGAGCATCACATACTTGGTATGATTGCAATGAAATATACAAGTCAGGTGGAAGGAATTAATGAGAGCAGCACATACAAGATTTGGATCTCTAAGATTAATTTCTTATAGCTTAATTCAGCATTATAAATAAGTTTAACACATTTAGGCCAGAATAACCCATGTTTAAAAATTCTTTATGTTATCTGTGCTAATGATGCATGTTATAGATAATTGAGTATTCTTTTCTAGATGGCAGTACAAGAATCATGGGAAGCTCTACTTTGTCCATCAGAGAATTAGAATGTGTGTATCATGGGATGGTTAGTTTTCAGAATCAGTTTGAATCTCACAAAATTTTGATCCTGTTTGGGAAGAACAAGTTAGAACCAGGTGCCAGACTGTGCCATGTTCAAGTCATGATTCATCTTTAAGCACTGCTACTTGTTTGCTTTTCCTTGTGATCAGCCTCAGTATGCTACCTGGCTTTTTGTAGATTGACCTCAACTGCCGGAAATGGAATGGTCTGTGTAAAGGAACATATGCTTTATTGAAAGTAACCTAAGCAGGGAGGAGAGTATGAACGATTGCCTAGGTAATAGGTAGTGACAACAGAGATATTATTCTAGTATAAATGCATTCAGTTTTTCATTGCCAAGTAGGTGTAATATGGGAAGGCCTAGCTTAGATACACCAGACAAGACAGACTGAAAGGTACTAGAATGCCAGTGGCCTCCCAACTAGGGAAAACCAAATGTTGAAGGGACATACCCAAAATATAGCCATTTGAGGTTTAAGGGTTGATTTAAATTGAACACTGTGACAAATGTTGCTAAAATGGAAAATGTGACTTCTGTCTAGTAACAACTATGAAAAGTTAAATACCAGAAAACTCCAATAAAACATTATAAAGTCCATCATTTCCTGTAGATTTAATATTTGGTTCATGAAAATAGAGGATTCCTAATGAATTATGTAATCAGCTATTTCTAACACGATGAATTCTAAACAGTTTTATTATGCCAGTTTCAGTTAATGTCCTAATTATAATGTGTTGTCCATGAAGTTCATGACTAAATTTTAGTAATAATATTTGATTCCTATGTATCTTGATTTGTACATTATGTGTATAGTAATAACAACTGCAAGTTAGGCATCCATTAATATTAAGCAAGGAGTATATTTTAGATGAAATTTGAAGTTAGATTTGAGATAACCTGAAATATTTAATAACTTTAAATTTGTATTTTGTGTGAATCACCTTTAAATAGCTAATAAAACATGCATGTAAATAAAAATAAACAACTTACCAGAATGATTATGTGAACATCATTTATTCTTCTAAAGCATAAATTTTTCAAACACACATTTTATTACTGTTTTTAAAAAGAATCATTTCCATAAATTTACATGTAGATCACTTTGAGTGTCAGAGATTTTTCCGTCATTATTTTAATTCTATAACTGACAGAGCTGGTGTACTCTTAATTTGAAAGTTGCACATAACAATACATCTGTAGCTTAAATGACCACTTCGGTTTTGGACTTTAGATGCAAATTAAATAATTATAGAATCCTTGTAAATTTTTGAGCTAGACGATCTTGGCAGTGTCTTTCAGAAGTGAAAAAAATATGTGTTTTTGGTATTTTTGGTAGAGTGTCTTTCTTTTGTAACTCTTTTGTAAGCTCTAGACCAGAAATGGTTGTAAAAATAGACTCTCACTTCAATAACATATTAAACCCAATAAGATTATTTCTTATCTTATTGCAGTCAGCTAATAACTTACTGTTTATATCCAGGCAGCTTATCAATGATGGAAAAAATTTTTACCTCTGAGGTTCCTTTAGCTTCTCATTCTCCCATGGACACTTTCCTAAATATTTTGCCCACAAAGAAAATTGCACGTATCAAGTACTTTTTGTCATTTTTATTAATCAGACTTCTATAAGTAAGAAACAGTAACCAATCCTGATTCCCATGAAATAACCAATGACTTTTTGAAATAATGTAATCCTGTAAAAAAAGAAAAAGAAAAGGAGAATGATATTTCAGTCAGCCTTTAAAACCATATCACAATTAAATGTATAATTTATTTTAGCCTTTTTGAAATGGTACAAATCTCTATTAGTATTTTCATGGATGTCCCCTTTATCTACATCCCTGACTCTGTGCCCTACCCCTAGTAGAAAAAGCAACAATAACAATAACAATAACTGGCGTTTTATGTATGGTTCCCTCTGTCATCTCATGTCTTCTTCTCCCTTCCCTTAATTTGTACTCCATATTTGCCCACTTTCATCATTTGCTTATTTCTTTTAATACTCTAGGGGCACCTGGGTGGTTCAGTTGGTTAAACGTCTGCCTTTAGCTCAGGTCATGATCCTAGGATCCTGGGATCGAGCCCCACACTGAGCCCCACATTGAGTCTCACATTGGGCTCCCTGTTTAGTGGAGAGCCTGCTTTTCTCTCTCTCTGGTGCCCCTCCTGCTTATGCGCGCGTGCGCTCTCTCTCTCTCTGTTAAATAAATAAATAAAACATTTTTAAAAAATACTCTAAAACTAGTTCCACCACCGAGTAACAAAAGTCCTTGATTTGACATCAGGTTAATTCAACGAACATTTATTGAATATCTATGTGTCAGGCATGACCCTGGATGTTTAGGATACATCAGTGAATAAAACATAAAATGTTTAGGCCTCTGGATTCTCAAGGGGTGCAGACAGTAAACAAAAAGACATAATAAATAAGTAAATTGTATAGTTTGTTAAAAGATAATGCTGTGGAAAAGAAGAGCTAGAATAAAATAAGAGGTGACTTATACTGGGGTGCATTCTAATTTTAAATAGTTCATCAAGGTAGATCTCACAAAGAAGGTAATATTTGAGCAAATACCTGAACGAGGCAAGGGAGTGAATAATGTTGGATATTAGAGGAAGAATCATGTTAGCCTGAGGGAACAGTTGATGCAGAATTCCTAATTCATGTTTATCTTCTATTCCTGGTACTGTATCTGCATGGGAGTAGAATGAAGCAAGTGAAAGAGGATAGGACAGAATATTTGCAAGGTGATGGTGGACATTGGAAGCCATTGTAAGGATGTTTTCTTTCATTATAAGTGAGACAGGAGCCAATGAGGGATTTTATGGAGAAGACCTGACATATATTTTTAAAAGATTACTGTGGAAACTGGGAGTGGAGGCTCAAAACAAGGAGAAAGGTTAGAAGGATATTATGGTAATTTGCACAAAGGTGATGGTGGCTCAGACTAGGGAGGTAAGGAGTCATATTCTGAATATATTTGAAAGTAGAGCCATCAAGGATTTCCTGATGAATTGGAAAAGAGCTATGGGGGAAAAATAGTCACAAATGACTCCAAGGCTTTTGTTCTAATCAACGGAAGGAGTAGATTTGCCCTCACCTGAGATAGTAGACTGCAGGTTGAGTGGGATGATTTTTTGGAGAGAGACAAATTAAGTTTGAGACATCTATTAACATCACAGTGGAGATATAAATAGGCAATTGGATGCATGCGTTTAGAGTTCAAGAAATTATTGGCATAAGATAACATTTAAAGCCATGAGATTGGATGATCTCACCAAGGAAAAGTATGGATAAAAAAAAAGAAGAGGACTAAGGACTCCAACATTAAGAGGTAGGTCAAAAGAGGAGAAACATCAGAGGAGAATAAAAAGGAGAAACCAGTGAGGTGGGAGGATAAACAAGAGAATGTGGTATCCTGAAAACTTGACCTTCTACCTACAAAATGTACACATTGGGGGCTCATTTGACCTTTTCCTCCCCTTCTAATCACTATATCCTGACTTTCTACCTATAAAACCAAAAAGAGAAATCAGTATTTTTTTAGATATAGCATGTTAATAATTTCAAAGGATATTCAGCAAATCTGAATAATTCAGTGGGGTAATGTGGAAAAATATAGAATTCATAGGGAAAAGGATAGAAGTTAGCTCAGGAAATGACTTAAATTAACATTGATGCTATATCTCTGGTGTAGGCCTGCCTGTTCTACCTCTCAGTGGTTGAATTAACAGCAAGATTCCGTAGTAGGAAAAAAAATGTTGTGAGCATTTGTATCTATATGGCTGAATTAAAAACCTCCAACAATGAAATCTAGTTAACATAGTATCTTGAAAATCTAAGTGGGATTCAGGGAACCTGGATTCCAACTATGGTTCTGCTGCTGACTGATTACATTAACTTCAAATCTATCATTAACCTCCTTGTGCCTCATTATCTTCATTTCACCAAATAGGAAGAATGAAATATTCCTCCTTCCCTACCTCACTTGGATGTTGTGAATTTAAATGTGTGAGAAGTGCTTGAGATGCATAAAATTTGATGGAGTGTTTTATTCATGAATTCAAGGCATCTGAAGTAATTTGACCATGATGGAAAGTTGCTTCCTTGCACATTTTTTTTTAGAATGACATTTCTGTTACTGACCCACCCATTTATGCAGTATGTTACCTACTCCAAACTGTAAAGCAAACACAAATCAACCTTATGGATAAGTATTGCATCTATTTATATAATATCATTTCATAATATTCATCATTCACTTTTTTACTTACTCGTATGTTTATTGAACAAATATAGGTAAGGCCTCAATTCCTAAGTAACAATGATGGAGCCTTCCATTTTTATATTCCTCTGGTATTTAAAATGTGCTTTAATAACCATGATCTCCATTGACCTCTCAATTCCATAAGGTTGATATGACAGATAGGCTTTTTCCTGTTTTAACTTTTATTTATTTACTTCCCCCCCAGGTTTACTGAGATATAATTGACATATAACGTTGTGTAATTTTGAAGTGTACAGTGTGATGATTTGATACATGTATATATTGTGAAATCTTTACCACACCCAGGTTAGTTAACAGTCCTTCACCTTGCATAATTACCATTTTGTTGTTGTTACAGTTCGAACATTAAAGCTCTACTCTTATAGTAACTTTCAAGTATACAATATAGTATTATTAACCATAGTCACCATGCTGTAATTTAGATCTACAGAACTTATTCATCTTACAACTGAAAGTCTGTACCCTTTGACGAAGACCTCTTGCATGTCCTCAACCCTTCAGCCGCTGGCAACCACCATGCTACTCTCTAATTTTGACATTTTTAGATTCTATATATAAGTGAGATCATAGGGTATTTGTCTTTCTCTAACTTAGTTCACTTAGTGTGATGCCTTCGGGATATGTGCATGCTGTCACAAATGTCAGGATTTCCTTCTTTTTATGGCTGAATAGTATTCTGTTGTGTGTGTGTATGTACAATGTGTTTCTTTTTCTTTATTCATTTTCTTTGTCCATTCATCTGTCAGGGGACACTTAGTTTGTTTCCATGTCTTGCCTGTTGTGAATAATGCTGTGACCATGGGAGTACAGATATTACTTCCATTTACTGTTTTCATTTCCTTAGATACGTACCCAGGAGTGGAATCATTGGATCATATGGTAGTTCTATTCATAATTTTTTGAGAAACCAAGAAGAGCTTTTTAAATTACCAAATGCCCCTTATCCACTACTAAAGAGCCTGCTTTAATTAGCCTGAGTGAGATTGCTGGATCATATGGTAGTCATATTTTTAATTTTTTAAGGAACTTCTATACTGTATTCCATAGTGACTATACCAACTTACCTTCTCACCAACAGTACACAAGGGTTCCTTGTCTCCACATTCTTACCAGCATTATTATCTCTTGTCTTTTTTGTTAATAGTCATCCTAAAAGGTGCGAGGTGGTATCTCATTGTGGTTTTGATTTGCATTTCCCTGATGATTAGAGATTTTGAACATCTTTTCATTTACTTGGACATTTGTATGACTTCTTTGGAGAAATGTCTTTTCAAGTTCTTCCCCTTTTTGATGGAATTGTTTGTTGTTTTGCTACCAGGTTGTATAAGTTCCTTATATATTTTCTATGTTAACCCCTTATCATATATATGGCTTGTAAATATTTTCTATGATTCCATTGGTTGCCTTTTCATTTTGTTGATTATTTTTTTATTAGATTCAGAGGTAGAATTTAGTGGTTCATTAGTTGCATATAACACTCAGTGCTCATTACTTCAAAGCCCTTCTTAATGGCTATCACCCAATCATCCCTTTCCACCACCCACCTGCCCTCCAGCAACCCTCAGTTTGTTTCCTAGAGTTCAGAATCTCTTATGGATATGTTGATTATTTCTTTTGTTGTGCAGAACCATTTCAGTTTGATGTAGTTCCACTTGTCAATTTTTGTTTTTATAGCTTTTGTTTCTGGTATCACATCCAAAAAGTTTGTTGCCAATACTGATGTAAAGGAGCATTTTCATTTTGTTTTCTTTTAGAAGTCTTATGTTTCAGGTCTTAAGTTTAAGTCCTTAATCCATTTTGAGTTAATTTTTGTGAGCGGTATAAGATAGGGGTCCAGTTTTATTCTTTTGCATGTGAATATCCAGTTTTACAAAAACGGTTTATTGAAAATACTATCCATTCCCCACTGAGTATTCTTGGCTCCCTTGGAAAACATTAGCTGGCCATATATTTGTGAGTTTATTTCTTGGCTCTTGATTTTGTTCAGTTGGTCTCTATGTCTGTTTTTTTTTCCCCCAATACCATACTGTTTTGATTACTTTAGTTTTGTAACTTTAGTTTTGTACAAAACTTTTAGTTTTGTAACTGAATGTTTGAATTAGGAAGTGCGATACCTTTATCTTTCTTCTTTCTCAAGATTGCTTTGGCTATGCGGGGTCTTTCAAGGTTCCCGACAAATTTTAGGATTGTTTTTTCTATTTCTGTGAAAAATACCATTGGGATTATGATAGGGATTGCATTAAATCTACAGATGGCTTTGAATCGTATGGAAATTTTAAAATATTAACTCTTCTCATCCAAGAACATGGGATATCTTTCTATTTATTTGTATCTTCAATTTCTTTCATCAGCATTGTATAGTTTTTGATGTATAGATATTTCATTTTCTTTGTTAAATGTGTTCCCAACCATTTTGTTGTTTTTTTTTTATGCTACTGTCAATAGTATTGTTTTCCTTATTTCTTTTTCATATGGTTCATTGTTAGTATATAGAAATGCAAAGATTTTTGTACGTTTATTTGTATTCTGGAACTTAACTGAATTTGTTTATTAGGTCTAATAATTTTTGCTAGAGACTTGAAGATTTTCTTTATATAAGATCATGCCATCAGTACAGATAATTGTCTTTCTTTCCAATTTGGATGCCTGTTGCTTTTTCTTGCCTAATTTCTCTGTCTAGGACTTCCAGTATTATGCCAAATATGAGTGGTTAGAGTGGGTACCCCTATCTTATTCATGATCTTAGAGGGAAAGCTTTCAACCTTTCACCCTTGAATATGATGTTACATGTGTGTTTTTTATATATGGCCTTTATGTTGGTGTATATTCCTTCTATACCCAGTTTTTTGAAAGTTTCTAACATAAATGGATGTTGAATTTTTTAAAATTCTCCATCTTTTGAGATAATTATATTATTTTTGTCTTTTCTTCTAATGTGGTATGTCATATTTATTGATTTGCAATGTTGAACTATTCTTGCATCCCAGGGATAAATCCCACTTGATCATGGTGAAGGATCCTTATAAAGTACTGTTGAACCCACTTTGCTAGTGTTTTGTTATACTCCTCAGGGATATTGGTCTGTAGTTTTCTTCTCCTGTAATAGTATCCTTATCTGGCTTTGATATCAGGGTAATACTGGCTTCCTAGGTAGTTTTTGAGAGTGTTCCCTCCTCTTCAATTTTGGAAACATTGTGAAGGACTGGAATTAATTCTTTTTAAGTGTTTGGTAGAATTCACCAGGGAAACTATCTGGTCTTGGACTTTTCTTTGTTAAGCGATTTTTGATTACTGGTTCAGTCACCTCAACCATCATTCATCTTCTCAGATTTCTTGTTTCTTTATGATTTGGTCTTGGTTAGGTTATACATTGCTAGGAATTTATTCATTTTTTCTACGTTATTCAATTTGTCCATGTATAATATTCATTGTAGTCTCATGATCTTTTGTATTTGTGTGGTAATAGTTGTTATATATCTTCTTTCACTTCCGATTTTATTTGAGTCTTCTCTCTCTTTTTATTAGACTACCTAAAGATTTGTCATTTTTTATCTTCTTCAAAAACCAGCTCTTAGTTTAGTTGATCTTTTCTATTGTTTTTCTTGTTTCTTTTTTATTTTATTTCCGCTCCAGTCTTTGTTACTTTTTTCCTCCTACCTTTGGGCTTAGCTTGTTCTTGTTTTTCTAGTTCCTTGAGAAGTAAAGTTAGATTATTTATTTGATATATTTCTTTCTTTTAATGTACTTATTCATTGCTATAAACTTTTCTCTTAGTACTTCTTTCATTGTACCCCATAAATTTGGGTATGTTGTGTTTTCTATTTTTTCAAGATATATAAATAGATAGACTTAAATTTCCCTTTTGATTTCTTTTTTAGCCCATTGGTTGTTCAGGAGTGCATTCTTTAATTTACACATATTTCTGAATTTTCCAGTTTTTCTCATGTTAATGATTTCTAGTTCCATGGCACAAACACTTTTTATAATGCCAGTCTTTGAAAATTTGCTAAGATTTGTTCATGTCCTAAGATAAGATGTATCATGGAGAATGTTCCATGTGCACTTAAGTAGAATGTGTATTCTGTTTCCGATGGATGGCATATTTTATCTATGTCTGTTAGGTACCTTTTGTCTAAATTATACTTCAAGTCCAAAGTTTCCTTATTGACTTTCCATCTGGATGATCTATACCATGTTGAAAGTGGGGCATTGAAGTCCCCTACTATTATCACATTGCTATCTGCTTCCCCTTTGAGATCTCTTAGTATTTGCCTATCAGATTTAGGTACTCCAATGTTGGGTGAATATATATTTACGATTGTTACATTTTGTTGGCAAATTTGCTTATCATTATGTAATGACCTTTTCTTTGTCTCTTGTTATAGTGTTTGACTTAAAGTCTATTTTGTGTCATATAATTATAGCTACCCCTGTGTTCTTTTGGATCCCTGCATGGGATATCTTTTTCTTTTCTTTCATTTAGAAACTATGTGTGTCCTCGAAGTTGAAGTCAGTCTTTTGTTAGCAGTGTATAGCTGGGTCTTTTTTTTAAATCCATCCAGCCACTGTGGACCTTTTAGAATTTATCCATTTACATTTAGAGTAATTATTGATAGGTAAAAATGTACTATTTCCATTTTGTTAATTGTTTTCTCCGTTTTATATTTCCTTTCTTTCTCTCTTGCTGTCTTCCTTTGTGAATTGATGATTTTTTTCATAGCAATATAGTCCAATTCCATTCTCTTTATCTTCTGTGTGTCTACTACAGGTTTTTGTTTTGTGGTTACCTTAGGCTTACTTGAAACATCTTATTGGTATAACTGCCTATTTCAAGCTAACATTTTAACTTTGATCACACACAAAACTCTACCTTTTACTCTATTCCCCCATTTTATATTTTTGATGTCACAATTTACATATATTCATCCATTAACAATTTATTGTAACTATAACTATTTTTAATATTTTTTTCCTGTAACCATTATACTAGAGTGAAGTGTTTAACACACCATTGTATTACAGTGTTAAAGGATTCTACATCAGACTATATACTTACTTTTATTAATGTATGCTATATTTTCATATGTTTTCTTGAAAAAATTCTTTATCTTACCTTCATTTCTGAAAGCCAGCTTTGTCAGATAAAGTATTCCTGGTTGGCAGGTTTGTTTTTTTTTTCTTTCAACACTTTGAATGTATAATCCCATTCCCACCTGGGCTGCATGATTTGTACTGAGAAATCCACTCATAGCGTTATGGGGGTTCCCATCTATTAAATATTTTTTTTTCTCTTGTTGCTTGTAAATTTCTCTCGTTGCCCTTGATTTTAGAGAGTTACTATAATGTGTCTTGGAGATTACTTTGGATTGAAATTGTGCAGTGACCTATTAGCTATTAGCTACAGGAACTTGGATATCCAAATCTCTCCCCAGGTTTAGGAAGATATCAGCCATTATTTCTTTAAATAAGCTTTTTATCCCTTTCTCTTCTCTTGTCCTTCTGGGACTCCAGTGATGCATAGATTGTTTCTCTTAAAGGTATCCTGTAAGTCTTACCAGCTTTCTCCATTCTTTCTTATTCTCTCTTTTTTTTTTTTTTTGCTCCTCTGACTGGATACTTTCAAGTGATCTGTCCCCAGGCTCACTGATTCTTTTTTCTACTTGGCCCAGTCTGCTGTTTAAGCTTTCTTAAAGTCTTCAGTTTAGTACTTGTATTCTTCAACTCCAAAATTAATGTATGATTCTTTATTATGTTTTCTTTCTCTTTGTTGAACTCATTTTTTCTGTATTGTTTTCCTGATTTTGTTAAATTATTTGGCTGTAGTGTGTTGTAACTCCCTGAGCATCTTTAGAACAATTATTTTTAATTTACTGTATATCCATTTCTTTGGGGTCAGCTACTGGAAGTTTGCCATGTTCCTTTGTGGTATTATGTTCTCTCTGATTCTCTGTTTCCTGTTGCCTTGCACAGGTGTCTGCATATTTGAAGAAACAGTCACATCTTCCAGACTTTATAGACTGACTTCATGAGTAAAGACCTTCACATGCAAGTGGAGGCTCACTGGAAAGTCTGTGACCATGGGTGTAGTGGTACAGAACACCATATGCAGGGGCATGTAGTAGCTGAGTCCAGGAGGGCATGTTGTCTTGTCACCTTGGGTCACTGGGGTCCACAGTAACTGTGTTAACTGTGTGGTCCTTGGCAAGTACTGCAGTAGGTCTGCAGTGGCCTCAAGGACTGTTGGGGTCCTCAGAAGAACTTCCAGATGCAGCAGATAGGGGGCAGGCTAGGCAGTGTGTTAGCTGAGTCTGGTGGTATGCACACACTTGGTTATGGGGTCTGGCTACAGTTGTCCGTGTAGTGGCAAGGGCCATTTGCAGATGCACACATAGTAGTAGGGGCCATGGCCAGCAGTAAAGGCCTGGGCATCCTGCAGGCCTGCTGGCAGGTGTGGGGGCCCTGGAATTCAGGGTGCATGCCTATGGTTATGCAGTGCTGTGGAAGCTAGTGATGAGGGTTGGGCTGGGGGTATGCAGGTGCACAACTAGGGGGCCAGCTGCAAGTAAGCATAGTGGTGCCATCCAGTCACAACAAATAGGGCCAAATCCAGGCCCATAATCAGGTGTGGGGGCCTTGGCCATCAGTGTGCACTTCCATAGCTTCAGGTTCCTGACACAGGTGTGCACACAGCCATGGAGTCCAGTGGTGGGTGTCAGCCTGTGGTGTCAAGTACACAGCCAGAGAGGTTAGCCCCAAGTGTGTACACAGAAATAGAGGTCAGATTCAGGCGTTTTGGACGCACTTGGCTGCAAAGGCCCAAGCTGGCTGCAGGTGTGAATCCCAGATTCTGGTTGGGGCAGAGGAGGAGTGGGCAAGGAGGGACTCAGCTGGAATAAGCAAACATGAGTACCTATGGGACAAAACCAGAGAAATCTCTAGGGCATCCATGGTAGTTGTGCTGGCTATTCGTTTCTTCAGTTCCAGTCACTCCTGTGTGGCTGATATTGGCATCTCTGCTCTTTGTTTCTATCTCTGTACATAAATTTGCCAAAGTCCTTTTGGGGTGAAACTGAATTGGGTCCTTAGTGTGGTGCGCAAGAGGCTGAGGATACTGGTTGCTCACTCTGCTCACCTTTTCCCAGTGAGAGGAACTCTTTCTAGCAGGGGAGTTGCTTCTTGGTACTGAGCATTGCTGGCTTGGGGAAATGAGATAATGCAGGCAAAAGTGGTTCTTCCTTCACATTTTGTGTGGTTATTTTGAGGTGTTTTTTGTTGTTGTTGTTTTGGTTTGGTTTGTTTGTTTGTTTGTTTTACTGTATTGCTGAAGTGTCTTAAGTGAACTCCTGAGCTCTCCTGGAGCTCTTTTTATTTGTGGATAGATGTCTAATCGTTGGTCTTCATGGGAGGATGAAGACTAGGAGTCTCCTACTTCACCATTTTGGTGATATCACCTCAGGAAAGAGGTCTCCTATTTCAAAATAAAGGAATTGTGACTCTCAGATTCCTGTGAAAAAGGTGGGTCTGGTGCTGAGGTCTTCTGACACTCAGGGTAGGGTGCTATGCTGTATAACATGGCCTTCAGCTGACTTTATTATGAGCAATAGTTATTTTCCCTAAAATGCATAAGACCTAGAGGAGAATGTAGTCTAAAATAGGAGCAGTAGAACAGAGGATTAAATGATCAACTTTTGTGAAATTATCATATTTTAAAGGACTTTCTTTTTACTGGTATAGACTTCTTATTAAGAAATCATTCTAGCAATACTTAATGAAATAGGAAACATCTATGTTTCCTAATGTGACAGTCAGGCTAAGATATCCTGTATATGATTTTGAAAACTCCTATGTCCATCATGATACAGACAAATTCATTTTTATTTGGTTAGGTACATATACATTCTTGACTTCAAAATCTGGCTCTGTTGGTTGCTTTATGATCTTTAACCTGTCACTTACCTTTTCTAAACCTCAGTTTCCTTATCCTTCAAATAAAGATAACAAGAAAACTAGTACCCATTTCAAAGGGCTATTTGTTCAATCGCCCATCACATATTGATTGAGTACTTCCTATAGGTCAGATATAGTTCTAGGTGATTGATTACAGTAGTGGATCTTAAAGAAAAGATCCTTGCTCTCAAGGATATTACATTTTAATGAAGGAGATGCAAAAAATAATATAATACTTGGATACTGATAAGTTCTATCAGAAAATAAAAGTCGTCAATGTGGTAAAATATGCCTGGAATGTGAGATGGTAGCTAACACCAGATAGAGAAGTCAGAGAAGATACTTAAGAAAATAATATTTGGGTAATATTTGGGAAAGTACCTGAACACTGAAAAGGAGGAAGACATTTAAATATCATCCAGACAAAGGGAGCAACAAATGTGGAGCTCCCTAGCAGGTATCATCATGGCCTATTTAAGAAATAGTATAAGTGGCGTACCGTGATAGAGGTGAGTGCCAGGAAATGAGGAGAAAGATCTGGCAGGGTCAGATGATGCTCAGTCTTCCAGGATATAGTAAGTAGTTAGGCTTTTTTCATAAATTAAATTGCAAGCCACTGGAGTTTTTAATAAGGATTGTGGTGTGATATGATTTAATGTTTAAACATATTTCTTCTTGGATGGAGCCTGCATTATGGGAACTTTTGTAAACATAAAATAGATTATACATATAAAATGCTTAGCATGGTAACTGGCACATAGAAAATGTTTTTTAAAAAGCGAAAATGGATTCATTGATGATAATTATGACATTGATGATGGTGATGGCAATGTTGGTGAGGGTGCTGGTGTAGATGGTGGTGATCATGTTTAATTCCTTAACCTCCTGAAAATCTACATTTAACCTGTAAATCTGAACGTAAATGTAGCAAACCACAAGACCTATTCTTTTCTACACAACTTGGTCCAGTTTTGAATGGTAAGGCAAATTGCTCAGGCGTCTGAGTAAGCCTTCAATGTCCGCACCCCCTTGTCAGAACTCTCTATTAAGACTACATTGGTAAAGACTTCCCTGACCTAAATGTTACTACAACCTCAAAGGGAAGAGCAAAGCTCTTCTCATAAGGGGGGCAAAAGTCAGCTTAAGAAGACTAAAAGAGTTCTGGGACCAAAAAATGTCTTTTTAAAAAATGAGGAAGAGAGGATAGAAGAAGAGATGCTCCTTTTCCCATTGTAGCCAACCTTTGAAAATAAAAGTATTGTGTTGTAATTGAATAACTCTTTGTCATTACAGCCACGTGCTGGTGTCTGACCTTTTAAAATAGCCCAAACCCATTGGCCTCAAAATCAGAAGGCAAGAAGATAAACTTGGGCATAACATTTCCTGTAGGAACTATCAATTTCTCACTCATTTAAAAAAAATTAATGCTAGATTCAGCAAAAAGACTGATGTAGTAGTTCCTTACTAGCAAATGAGAGCATTTGCTCTCAGGATATAATTGTTATTTGTGATCATAACCCTTAAATTTCTCTCTTGTTTCATTGGTGCATTTGAATTTAATCCTAAATCAATAGTTATGATTCCTTTTAAGTGGGAAAGGGTGCTGGTATTATGTGGTATGATTATAATTTTAGACTCATAAAGCATTCAGAAAATATCTCTCATATTTGCCTGACCATCAAATTAACCACTCATATTTTCACATTTTAAGAGGTATCAAATGTTGGCATCTACTTTTTTGGTATTATGATTTCATCACAAAATGTACTTTATTTTTAATTTGGGGACTCCATAAACTTTTGTTGAATGAGTGCATGACACTTTGCCTCTTTCTAGTAACCTGGTCAAGCAGTGTTATAGAATATAATTTGAGACTTGAAAAAGTGTTTCACTGCAAAAAGAGATTATGACTTAACTAAATTCATTGCTGATTTATGAATTCAAAAGAGAAAATATAAACTTCTGGTTTAGGAAAAGTAAGAAAGAGGAGGCCCTCCTTCTAGATATCCACAGCACACTATAACTCTTTTGTATTAATTTTTTGACTAAATTGCTGAAGTTGGGGGACCTTAGGTTTGTTAACTGTCTGAGTGATTAAACTAAATATTTCATTGAGTTTCTGTTTTACTGTTTCCTTCCAACCACTATGTTCAATAATTTCTTAAATATTTGGGTATTTAAAAATCTTTCTATATAGTATTTTTCCAATTGGCCAAAGGGCTTTAAATAAAGAGAACTACACAGGTAGTAAGAGGAATATTTTCAACCCTGAGTTCCTATTTCATTTTTTTCTTTCTTAAACATATTTTCCCTAAGTGATGAATATGAGTGTTGAAAGGTGATAAATACCACTTGTAGGCTTTAGAACCTAAATGTTGAGTTTGACACTCAGAGTTTAAAGGCATCATGAAAATTTCTCCAGAACTAATTTTCAAGCAATTTGGCTTTTACAGGCAACTCAGTAGTTTGAATGATGTAGTTATTTTGAAAAAGTAACCATAAAAAGCTATGTTCAGAGAATTGGTACTTCACATTTATCAGAAGAACATAAAAGTCAATTGATCGGCTTGCTATTTGGAATATACTTTAATTTTTAAAATTATATTTCAACTCATTAGTATTTAATTCATGATTTTGTGCAGCAAACAGAATCTATTAAAAGATTGTATGTTTACTTTAGATTAGAGGCATATAAAGGAAAATATAAAAAATTTAAATATTCTTTTACTATATTTTTTTTCTTCGCCCATCTCTAGGCATTTACAAGATACAGTTCCAGGAAGCACTTGTACAAATTTTATAAACAAACATTTTATTATTAAATATTTCTTTGTTGCCTAGAATACCATTGACCATTATATGTAAAATATCTTCATGATTTTAGCAGCTAGTTTCCTTTTTAAACATACAATTTTCTTTGGTTACAGTGAAGTTAATGCATATTGAAAAGGATATCCATGTAGAAGGTCGAAAGAAAATTGCCATGTAGTTACTATGCTTGTGAATTCTCTATTTTCTGTGTATATTTTTCATTGGATAGTAGTGATTGCATCTAAAGGAAAATGGATATCTATTTTCACTGAAGGGACAGGTAATATACGTAACTACATACTACACTCATGAGCCATACAATTGTGAATGCATGCCTTATTTATGATCCAGTCATCTTACTATGAAAACATGTAAGTGACAATTCAAATAAATGCCTGTCCCTTTGAATAGTATGTTGGAAAAGGAAGAGAAATCAAAAATACTTTCAAAGATCCTTCAAATACTAATGGTACAGTTGTTTCAGTAGTTAGGTGATTTAACAAAGCTGATGTACTTTATATTTGATTATTAAAGAAAATATATTTACCTTAATGCTATTGAGAGCATATATGTCATAAAGCATAATTTCTTAAATTATTAGATAGAAGCTGCTGATACCATTTCTTTTCATCCCTTATAATACAATCTATGAATCATATCCATAAAAGTAAGTTAAGCTTATACATGTAGATGTATGTATATTGGTCAGGAAATGGGTGTGCCCTTATTGATTAGACATTACAGTTAAAGGAGTTGTCATTAAATATAATTTTTATTAAGTAGGATGATAGTATACAAAATTAAAACTGTCCTTAATGTAAATTAAGCTCCTTGAGTCAGCATCTACTTTAATATCCTAGAATGTTCCAAAATGATCATTAAAACTACAGCTTATCCTTGTACTCATGAAGTAGAGAAGAGACAGTTAATAGAAATTTCTAGCTGATAGACTGTTATAGAACAGAGAACTATCTGTGTTTTTGAAAATTAAACATATCAATTTGCCCCTCTTTCCCTATTAAGGAAGAGCTTCTTAATTGCGCTAATACATCAAGTGAACTATTCAATTAGATTTTAAGACCCAGGTATAAACAGCTGGCTAAGGTTACATATTTCATAGCAACAAAACACCAGATACCACTGGTTTTAAATATCATGGCTGGAGGATAATTTGCAGCAGAGGTTTTATCTGTCAAACATACAGAATTGCTAATATTGTTCTAAAGATGGGAGTGTGGGTGTTTGAGTCTTGAAAATAGCTGTTTATATCTATCAAGCTGAGACTGATAGTTAAAAGTACCTTCTCTGTCAAGTTCTTCCAAATCAATGTTTGCCTCCTTGTGTCTCAGAACACTTTACCTGTTCAACTTGGATTGCTAACGTCACTTTCCCTGGCACCAGTCTGTCCCTTTTGCAAAGCACAGAAAGGGCATGCATAATTGTTGGGTTATAAAATACATGTAGCAATGCTTTCTACAGCTTCTGTTGAGTTCAAGAGGGCCTAGCTTATATAATCTCCTCTGGCACAGAATCAAGAACAGCCTCACTTGCCCCTGCTGCCTCTCTATCCATGAGTGTGAATATGCTGCTTGGCTGATTGCTTTTCAGACCAGACATTGAACAAAATAAAGCAGGAGTTCTCAGAATTGAGCATGCATCCGATTTGCCAGGAGGGCTAAGCCCCCACCCAGAACTTCTGATTTAGTAGATCTAGGATGGGGCCTGAGTATTTGCATCTTTCACAAGTTTGTAGGTGATGTCAATGCTGTTGGTCACCCCACGATGACATTTGGAGAAATACTGCTGTAGAAGCCAGAAAATTAGCTCTTCTTGAGACCTAGCAAATGGACCGAACTTACGGTTTTAGTTTTCTTCTTCTCTACCATGGGTGGTTAGATTGGTTTTCTAATGTAAAATTAAATAGGATATTGTTCTGTTTTACTACACAATGTACCAAAAAAGAAGGATGCATATTGTCCTTCATTTTTTTGCTCTGTCTCCTGTTCCTAGGTGATCTCATCCATGCTTTTGGTTTAAATTACTAACTTGCTTGCAAAGCCTCCAAAATTTACATCTCCAGCCCTGAACTCTCCCCTGAATATTAGTCTTATATACCCGTCTGCCTAATTAACATCTCCAATGTCAAAGGCAGGTCAAGTTCTACAAACACCACCAAACTGAACTTATAATCTTGTCCTTCAAATCCAATACACATCTACTTCGCTCCATTCTAGTGAATGACACCCCCAGGTTGAGCAGGCTGAAAGTCTGGGATTGGTATTTGATTCCTCCTCATTATCCTTCAACTGCCATATCAAATCTGTCACCCGGTCTTACTGATTTAACCTTCTCAGTATCTCTGCAGTTTTCCTCTATGTCCATCACTATCCTAAGGCAAGCTGCCATCATCTCTCCCTGGGATGACCATAATAACCTCTTAATTAGTTGAGTTAAAATGGATCTACCCCACCCCAACAGACTGTTCTTTCTACAGTGAGAATAGTATTTTAAAAATATAAACTTAGCCTTGTCACTTTTCTACTTCAAGGGCTTTTTCTTACTCTTGGCCTTAACATGGCCTCCAAAGCCCAACGTGGTCTGTCCTCGGCTATGTTTGCAGTGGTATCTTTCACTACTCCTTTCTTCTCATTCCTTGTATGCCAACCACACTAACTTTTTTAGATCCTTCTAGATAATATGTTGTGTTCTCTTCTAACTTTGTACATATTATTCCCTCTGTCAGGAACTCTTCTCGCCCTTTCTTCCACTAACCCCAAGCCCATACACTCACTAACCTCTTCCTGATCATCTTGAAGAACTCATTTGATTGTCACCATCTCAGGAAGATTTCTCTGATTCCCCCCACTCCCAAATTAGAGTAGGTCCTCTTGCTACGTGCTTCCTTGGTGCCCTTTATTTTCCTCCCATAGTCTTTTTTCAGTTTGTAATTACATGCTATTTGTATGAGCATTTGATTATTATCTGTTTCACTCACTACACAGTGGGTATGCTTTGCTCACCACTGAATCCACAGAACCACAGTGTTTGCAAACAACAGATGGTCAAGAGAAATTTGTCACATTGATGAACGAAAAATTGTACCTTATTTTTTTTTAATATGGATCCCCAAATGAGCTCCCCTTTGGGGTGTATCTTTTAGGACTTGATGCATGTAATCTGAACCAATAGCTTTATTCAGGTTTAAATCTTAGGAAATAATTTGGTTTCTTTTGCATGTGACTCTCCTGAGGGCTGAGCCCCTCTTCAGAGTGAGTCAGTACAGTGGAGCCACTGAGAGCAAGCCCTACCTTCAGACAACCTTAGTTCAAGTCATGTTCCACCATTTCTTATGTGTGTGGCTTTGGATAACTTAATCTTTTTAAACTTTGATTTCCTCTTCCTTATTTTGGAGATGCTGATGATGCCAACTTCTGGGAAGTGTTGTAATGAATAAATAAGCATAGTTCACAGTAAGCACTTTATATAGTGCCTGTTGCATCCTAACTACTAAATAAATTGAAGCTATCAGCATTACTTCATTAGGTATTTCCAGCATTCAGTACCCTTCCAGGCATGTAGTAGGAGCACAATAAAAATTTTTATTGAGTTGTATAGATTGCATATATGGTATCCATATAGCACTTTAATTCTTTAGGTATCTCTAAGTATTTTTTGCATATCACCTCACAAAAGTTAGATGTCCTGTTCACCTATGTGAATCATTTCAGATGAAAAAGAAAACCAAGAATCCACACAGAGAAATCAGTAGTGTACCTTAAGCTACAGATTACTTCATAAAATTTCTACCATTTTAGAGATTAAGGTAAAAAAAATATTTCCTTTAGAATTCCTTTAATTCAGCAAATGTTTATTGAGCATTTACTATGTAAAGGCCATGATAGACATAAAGATGAATAAACCATGCTACCATTTTTCAAGAAGCTCCTTATCTCATAAGAAACTGGATTCACACAAATAAGAGTATAAGCAAGTGGTCAATTTAGGCTGGTCTGTGAAAACAAAAAGGGTTTTTTGAAGTATATGAGAGATGCAGTTAATTTTGCTTGGAGGACTTTAGTTGCCTGAGATTTCTATCTTTCTTCCCTTTGACCTTTCATGCTTTTCTTTCTTTCTTCAGAGGTAGAGCACTCTTTGTAGCATATTCAGACCTTTTCCGTCGTAAAGTAGACCAGTGATCCTCAAAGTGTGGTGCCCAGCATGACCTGGGAATGGTTACAATTGGAAATTCTTGGGCCCTACCCGAGACATACTGAATCGAAAACTGGTGGTGGGGGTCCAACAATCTGTAAACAAGCTCTCTAGGCGATTTTGATGTACACTCAATTTAAAGAATCACTGGAGTAAAGGGTCATTTGGTAATAGATTTGACTCATTACATCAGTTCTGATCTTAAATATACAGATGCTCACAAACAAAATTTACCGAGCCAGCTTTAAATGTTCCCCTTTCCATACACAAAACAAATATGTGTTTTATCTGAGACAATGTAGTAAAACTAGGTGTGTTTCCTTTGAGGGTCAGTAGCTGTCAAGGTCAGTGCATCTTCACGGCTTTTCTTTGGTGCTTACGAAAAGTAGATTTTAATGTGCATGCCTGTTTTTCTTTTTGTGTTTTGAAGAGCACTTGAAGGGGCAAAATCTGACTAAAGTTAGTGACAGGACATTTACTTAGAGACAATTATTTTGATTTACCTTATAATGTTCAGTGTGAGAAGAAATGTTCTTATTAGTAGTACTTTCCTTAAATAGCAACAGTACAAAAATCACCATTGAAATCCCTTGGTCTAGTTTTGCCTTATTTTCCAAGAGAAGAGCAAAACGGTTCCCATTAGGAAGTGTGACTTGCCTGACAAAGTACGATTTACTTATTCAGAAATATTTACAGAGGAATTATGTCAGTGATGTTGCAAGGCACTGTGGTAAGGAGGGGAATGCAAAGATGAGTAAGATAGACCTCAAGGAACTTCATAGACCAGGGGAGGATAGATACCAAAAAACGTTACAGTGGCGCTAGATAAATAATCTAATAATAGCTACCATTTATGGAGGGCAACTATGTAAGAGGCAGTCTGTCATATGCTTCTTCCTCTTGCTACTTAATCTTTGCCACAGCTCTGTAAAGTTGGTATTATCATCAATTTACAGCCAATAGCACTGAGACTCAGAGAGGTTAAGTGACTTGCCCAAGGTCATGCAGCTAATAAGTGGTACAGTTATGATTTGCAGCCAGCCTTAAAGCTTCATTAGGGTAGGAACTGTGCCCCTTTTGTTTACCGTCATTTCCAGACCATAACAAAATCCCTTTAACAAAAGAGATGTCAGATAAATAATTGCTGAAGGAGTACATGACAAAGCCCAGGTCTTTCCAAAGGCCTTACTTCTTTAGACAGACTTCTATGAGCAATGTGTTTGAGGAGTGATAACCAAGAGAATGCATTTCGCCTGAGGGAAATGAGGAAAGCCTTTCATAAGATATGAAGAGCTGTACGAGTTGAATAGGCCGGGAAGAAGTCTGGTGGCAGATGAGGCAGAAGAGAGTCCCTACATGAGAGTGAGAGCACGTGGCACCGGCATGAGGTGGACAGAGGATTAAAGGGAGAGGGGTTGGGGAGGAGGCAATAAGGGAGAAGGCTAGTCTATTGCATGTGACACTTACTTAGCAGGTAAGATACGGCCTGTCCTGTGGCCAGCATTGCACAAAGTGCAATCCATACCCGCCTTTTCAGAATTATCTCGGTGTTTTGATAAAAGCTGTAGACTCCTTACCTTGAGATCAGACCTTATGAATTAGTGTCATTGGGTGAAGACCTTGATTCTCTATAATCCTCTTTTTAAAACCACAGTTCCTAGCTGACAGACACCCAAGTTTAGAACCACCCCTGGGCCAGTGGTTCTCACACTTCAGCAGCATCTGAATCACCTGGAGGCTGTGTTGTACCACAGATGGTTGAGCCGTACCTTGGGAGTTGCTAGTCCAGTAGGCCCGGGGTGGGGCTAGAATCTGCATTTCTAACACTTTCTTCTGTGATGCTCCTGCTGGCCTTCAACTCCTCTTGCTTTGAGAAGCAGTGCTTTAGGCTAGGCTACACTTCTTAAAGTACATAAGCAAATAGACAAATGACTTGAATAGGCCTGAATGTTCAAAACACCATCTCTCCAGTTTGGCCAATAGATTGGAGGAAAATAGAACAGAGACAAGAAAGGTCGTGACGGGATAGTTAAAGCTGTCCTGACCTGCCATGGAAGGAGGCTCAAGGTCTGGGTCACAGAGCAAATGCAATAACCCTGGGCCTTTGGCTTCCAGCCCGCTGTAAAATCAGCTTCTTTTCTCTTCCTCCCTATAAACATGTGCATTGCTTGCTTTGGAGTGGTTAGACCCAAATGTTTGCGAAATTCTAAAATACAAGCCACTCATTTGTTTCCCCCTCAAATATTTCATTGCTGCCTGGGCACTTTCAAGGTTTCAACGCATCCTTGCCTGGCAATTTTGCCTTTTCTCTTTGGCCTATATCGATTAGATGTTTCCTTTTAGACTCTATCCATTGCTCTCCTTCTCCTTAAATTACACTCCTATTGCCTTTTGAATAAAACCGAAGAGATATATTAGCACACATTTTTTTTAAAACCTGATTTGGAAAAAAAAGGCTCGTGGAGCAACTGTTATTTAGCTGATTAATCAAATCTTTTAGTGAGAGACCTTTTGTCATCCCCTGACTTCCTGTTTGCAGTCTACAGGCAGCAGGGTAATTCGGGAGAAGAGCGAGAGGCTTATTTCCTGGGGTCAGGGGCCAGCGCCACCACCTGCAGGTGGAGACATCAGAAACAGGAAGGGGCCCACCAGCTGCGGGGAGAACACGCCGCAGAGCCTGAACAAGATGAAGGGCCTTTTAAATTCCAGCCCTCTCTTTCACTTTTTGTGCTATAAATGTGAATATTCAGGTCTGCCCTGATTAAAAACCAGCAGACAAAATGCCTCTTTGTGAATGCTACACTTCCTTGGCTTATTCATTATCTGTCTCCCCATGTCAAATTATTATTTTCAAATGCATTGCACATAACTACCATGGATACGTATCACAGTAGGCATGGAGCAATCGTTTTGTAGCCACACTTGACAAAGAGAACGGACTGCCCAAGCCACCCATCATTCTGTACAAATCATTAACTTCTAACTAACATTTGTATTTCCAGGCTTGTTCGCTACCCAATTTGCTAGATGCAGTTGCGATATGGACCTCAAACTCCAATTGTAATAATGCCACAGTCCGACTGCAGTTGGGATCTGAGCAGTCAGAATTTCAGAAATTTGGTTTGGTCCGTAACAGTGATAGGTCTATAAATCAGGGAAGCAAGGGTTTGGTGGCTATTAAAATGCATTTCATGCCCATCAATCTTGTAGGTGGTTGTTAATCAGCCAGGGTGGCTCATTAAGCACCTCGGAGGATCAGTATACAATTCCAAGTAACGCTGGCCATTGCCAACTGAATTTGTATGAGTTTGGTAAGGTTAAGTGGAAACAAGCAGCTTAGGGCCCTGATTACAAAGTGAAATCAAGAGTGGAGGAAGTCATGAAACCCCAAGTAAATTCTTTTTAAATTCTTTTCATTCGTTTGTATGCTCACAAACGTGTTGAGATTCAGAAGACACATTTATTGCAAGATTTTTTTTTTTTTGCCTTAAAATTCACTCTCTGGTTTCATTCATTCAGTAATCGAACTGTTATCAAGTATCTACTTTAGGTAGGAACTGTGCAAAATGCTGGTGACAGAAAGATTAAAGACACAACCTTCCAGGAGCTCCAAGTTGAGGGGGACAGTTGGGTGTGTCAAGAAATCATTGCAGTACTGGACTCTGAAAGGGATGAGCACAGAATGTGATGGCTGCCCAGGGCGGCAGAATTGGCCCCAAAGTGACAAATCCAGGAAGGGAAGGGTAACTCAAGGAGAAGGGACAGTTTTCATAAAGGCCTCTAGGTAACAGTGAGTCAGGCACGGTAAATGCAAGACTAAGCTTCACAGGGCTAGGGCCTTCGCAGACGTGGCATGTCTGGCGCTTGTTTGGTACAGGGCTTTGCAAACATAGGGTGAAAATGGGAGAGTTCTGCCTTACTGTGGACGAGGGCAATGAGGAGGAGGCGGAGGGGGTGATGGAGATGCTGATGTTTGTAGGCAGTGTTCACTGTTCTGTGGTGTTCATAATGTAGGGAGATACTGAGTCATGGGAACTTCACTCTGGGAAATCCAGTCTGTTTTTCTCCAGTTTGGGTTTTAGCTCAAGACAGCCCTAGGGACTTTGGCTGTAGGAGAGGCTGCACTGTGGACATGAGCTGCAGATCGTGTCTGTGCAAATGGCGTGGCTTTAGCCCTCAGGACCGCTTGGCAGTCCTTAATGCTACACATCATGAAACTTGTCACTACCTGCTCAAATCCCTTCGGCTTTTAACACTATGGGGGAATATTTTTCACACATTAACATGCATCAAAATTGCTGGGCCCCACCCCTAGAGTTTCTGAGAAGGTAACTGTGGAGTGACACCTGAGAGTTTGCTTTCCTAACAAGTTTCCATGTGGTGCTGGTGGTGCTAGTCAGGGAACTACTCTTTGAGAACCACTGCTCTACGGACACTGAGAGTGAGAGACGTTCCTTAGGCCTCGCGCAGTATGTACTGGGACCACCAGAGCTACTGGAAGTTTACCCAGATTCAGAGAGTTGTGTCCTATTCACCCCGTAGCCTGGAGCTCCCTGTCATCTTTAGAACTGTGATTGAGGGACAGGCCACCAGCTTAGGTGTTTTGGCTGTACTCTTTGCATAAGTGAAAAAAAATAGTAACAAGAATAGATCATCGATGTCAATAATTAGTGTTTAATAAAGTGAAAGAGTAAGCTTTACTGTCTAAATCTTGTCCCATACCTATCGGGCTAATGAAATAATATGTTTTGTCACTGATGTTGTTCCTTGGTATAATGTTGGTGGAAGCCTCTGAAAGTAAGAGAGGTGCGGGCTTAGAAGTAGCAGAAAACTATTAGCCTAGGATTAAAAGTAGCATGGATAAACCCCAAACAGACAATTTTACAGTTATAAGCTCTGAGATGAGTTTGGGGTGAGAAAACACAATGCGCTATTAGTCTTTTTGTCCCACATCTCAGGTTTCAGGGGCTTATGCCAAAGGGAAGCCTCTGAGATGACTTTAAGGGCTACCTACCCAGGGCTCCCAAGATAAAGGGATAACATAAAGTTCATACCCTCTTTTTTTCTGGTGATAATCCTATCACCAGGAGGTGATATCCTCTCCAATCCTATCACAAGGAGTACTCCTATCCCAAACAAACTTTTTGGTTAAATGTCTTCTCGGCCTGAGGCATCTTCTTGGGTTTGCATGAAATGGCCTGTGGACAGCCTTTTACTCTAATTTAGAGAAGTAAGAATGTAGTTACAAGCAGATCACAGTCTGGTGGATCTGGGAAATTGACTTAAGATTCATACCTCTCTTGATGTGCATTCAGGAACTTCCTCCTGGATTTGTATGTAAGTTACTTACTATCAGTTGGAAGAGTTTAAGGGTATAAAAAACATGAGAATGACGTTAGAGAAATTTGTGAAGGATCTGAGAATATCTTCACCTGGTCAAATGGTATTTTGGCAGCTGTCCACATTTGTGGCATCCTGAAGTTCAGGGAGTCCTGTCCTTCTGTGAGGGTGTGCTGCTGGGTTCTGGACTCTGTGGAACCATAAGACTGGAGTAAGCAATAACCTTGACCTGTATCAGAGCAACTTCTGTCTTTTTCATGTGTCTTTAGACACTTTTTATTAATCACATCACTGGGTTCTCCATGCAGAGCAATGTCTCCACTCTCTATCCTGATTCTCCAAACTATTTAGCTTAAGAATGAGATCACATGAAGACTATGTAGACATGGCATGTGGTAACCTTTAACATTTTTAATGCCTTCACTTTTAAGAAATTCCATTTCTTGCCCGGCATTGATGATGTGGTTTAATAAAAATAAATATGGAATGAGGCTTAGACGGATGAGGAGAGGTACTCAAGTCATGCACTTACTGATGTGTTTATGTTGTCAAAGAGAAAAAACTTTTCCTCTACCCTCTTAAATTCAGCACTTAGGAGCCTGTAAATTAAACTGATAAAAGGCAGATTAACAAGAGAGAAGGTAAAATTTATTCATCTGTGTACATGAAAGGACGTACACAGAAAATGTAGCCCAATGAAGCTGTTAGAATTTAGAACTTATATACCATCTTAACAGAGAGCGTGAGTTAGTATTTCAAGGGACACCAAATAGTGGAATGTGACTGAGAAATATATGGGGGAAACTAAAAGAAGGTAAGGTTTGTTTTTGTAAGGTCTCTTTATGTCATTTCTCATCCTAGTGCCAGCTTCCCATTTCTGATAACAGGTAGAAGTCATTCTTCCTCCCTGCTTTGGGAAGCCTCCCTTAAAGAGGGATTTATAATCAGTTGAATTCTTTTTCGAAGGTTCTGCTTTTAGGCAGAAAGTAGAATGCAGAGAAGGTGTCTTCTTGCATCGTTGATTCTCAGAATGCCTTTAAATTATCCATATGCCACAGTGGTAGAATTTGGATCCCTTCAATGTGTTTTTTCATTCAATATACATTTACCAAGCACGTGTTATATGCCAGGCACTGCAAATACAAGAGGGAAAAAAGGTAACTCCCTACCCTCATGGAACTTACATTCTAATAGAGAACCAGACAATAAATACATGATATTTACTTGTTATATTTATTACATACATATATCTGTGATTTCAGATAGTGTTATGTTCTGGAATTAAAACTGGTTAACGGGACAGAAAATGATTCCGAAGGTGGACTAGTGTAGACTAGCAGACACAGCTTCTCTGGGAGGCAATATTTGAGAAGAAATGAGAATAATTTAAAGCAGCAAGCCTGGTGAATATTTGGGGAAAAAAATATTTCAGGCAGAGGAAATAGCAAGGACAAGGGCCCTGAGATCAGAAGAGACTTGACTTATACAAGAAATATCATAGATCACAGTGTATGGGGAGAATGGGGAGGGAATGAAGTAGGAGGGTGGGCAAGGCCAGATTATGCAAGAATTGTATTTCAGGATAAGGAATTCAATTCTTTCTGTAAGTTTCATGGGACATCATGGGGAATTTAGAATAGGAGAATAAGGTGATCTGATCTGTTTTCTTCAAAGAACTTTCTTGTTACTGAGTAGAGATTAGACTGGAATGGGGCAGTAGTGGTACAGAGAGATGACATTGAAAACCACCCTAATAGTCCATGTGAGAGGTGAAGCTGGTTCAGACTAGGATGGCATGATGGGATCAGCGAGAGACCTTGGATTGAGGGTACATTTCACAGACACAGATGATAGGATTTGCTGTGATAGGTTACATGTGCAGTAGAAGAATCGAGAATAGTTTCTGAGTTCTTGGTGTGAGGAAATGTGTATAAGAATAACCAGGTAGGTGTGAGGTTCCTGAAACCAAATAAAGAAAGTACTTCAGGACAGTGGGAGTGACAGTGTCAGAGGCTGCTGAAAAATTCAATTACCCAAACACAAAAGAACTGCACTGAATTTAGTAATATGTATCTCATAGTTGACTTTGACAGAAGACATTTTTATTGGAAGCATGCATCAAAACCTCTCTGTAGTGTGTTAGAAAGATAATGAGAGGTGAGAATGTAAGGGCAGTGACTGTCACTATACAGATATTACTGTCAGTGATGCACTAATTAATATTTGTTGAGTATATACTGTTTCACATGTTGCAAATGGTACATGCTCACTCTGTTGTGGGAGAACAACATTAAAATCACTATAGTACTCCAAAATAGTTACAGTAAAATCTGTGAAAGAATCAGAGACGTCCAAGACCCAGTTTTACAGAGAAAGTGGCAGATGATCTCATCTGGGAGTTGGAGTAGAAGTTTGCCAATATACTTCCCTTCCTTCTCCATAAATAAGTGAAACCATATGATAATTGTCTTTCTCTGCTTGACTTATTTCACTTAGCATAATCTCCTCCAGTCCCGTCCATGTCGATGCAAATGTTGTGTAATCATTCTTTCTGATGGCAGTGGACTCTGGGAAACAAACTGAGGGCTACAGAGGGGAGGGGGGTGGGGGAATGGGATAGGCCGGTGATGGGTAGTAAGGAGGGCACGTATTGCATGGTGCACTGGGTGTTATACGCAACTAATGAATCATCGAGCCTTACATCGGAAACCGGGGATGTACTGTATGGTGACTAATATAACAAAATAAAAATTATTAAAAAAATAAAATAAAATAAAATAAAATAAAATAAAATACAGGCACACCTCAAAGATACTGAGCGTTAGGTTCCAGACCACCACAATAAAGTATCACAATGAAGTGAATCAAATGAAAAAACAAAGAAGTTTGCCAATATCGAGGAAGAAGATCAAAGTGAGGACAACAGTGTGAGCAACCACGCAAGCATAAATAGGACGGCCTGTCCTAGAGATGTCAAGAAATCCCGCATGACTGGACGCAGAATGAGAGGTATAAGGTGGATGCAGTGATGAGGTCAAAGGAAAGCAATTTGGAGAAACTGGCCAGATTAGAGTGAATAAAGATCATATTCAAATATCCATTTCAGAGGATGGCTAGAGGAGAGAGACACTAGTGGCACAGAGTCCAATTAGAAAGTTCTAATAATAATTCAAAGACATGAAAAGCCCGTAGAAATGTGCTGCAGATTATCCAGTCCCCAAGGTTGAACAATTAAATACATTTTCAGTTGTTATGCCCATGATATTAACATATTTAATAACTGCAGTGCCTGTTGAGGCTAAAAATAAATAAAAACATTGTACTCATGCCATGTTAAAATATTGTGGCTCAAAGTTAAATTTGTTTCCTAGCTAAATAAAAATATGTGATCTGGATTAATTTGTTATAATTTAGCAGCACAATGTTGACACTTACACTTGCACCATCAAAAAGAGAAGGTGGTCTCAAGTGAATATCCACATTTTCAGCACAATTTGAGTGAGACAGTAAATTACTAGAAACAATAATAAGTTATTAATAATAATGTAATGAAAAATTTGTTTTATTTGGATTTAGCAAAGGAAAATGTGTTGAAACATAGGTGCATGTAATAAAGTGATTTGTTTTTGAGAGGAGGGAAGGAGGGCATGAGGTCAAAGTTTGATGATGAGCCTCAAAGCTCTAAGTATGGTCAGGGAATTAAAATTGGATTGAAGAAATTCTTCAGGATTTCCAGGAGTTGTTTGTGAAATTGAAGAAGGTAAGGAAATATACAGGAATAAAGAACAGCCAACACTCTCATGGGAGTCTGGCTCTTCTAGAAGTTACTTGTGTTATGGCTGAGCTCCTCTGGTTGAGAATATACTAAGATGGTTTCTTAAATCATGAGAAATTTTGTTGCCTGGATAAAGGACATGGGAAAAAGTGACCCATTAAAGTCTTCCGTCCTTCCCACAAACAAGGTAGAGGTCCTGGAAAGAGATCTGGTATTTACTGAATTTCAGTGCTTCTAAGACGCGTGTTGTTTTTAACAGCTCTGAAAACAGGCATGTCTTATCATTGATGTTGTTGCAGTTATGAATTAGTTATTATGCCTGCACAGGTGCAAACCTGATCATAAGTATCCATGTGGTAGTCAATTAAATAACTAAATTGATTTCTATGCATTTTTATGGTAATAAACAGAATGTTCAGATAGTTGCGTCCTAGTCTTGACTCTGTTATTAACTAGCTAGGCTACTTTGAATTACTTAATTAATCTGGCCTTCAACTTCCTGATCAGTAAAATTACAGCACGGCTTCCTCCTACTCCAATGGTCTGAGAAGTCTATGAAGCACATGGATACAAATGTTGATATAATTTGAGGTGGAACATCAGGTGCCCACCTGCCACTAGGAGAGGGAGAGGAGAGCTTGAATGGAGGCTGTAGTTTCCCGAGGAGATTGTTAAAAATGTCCAGGCTGAGACAGACCAGATGCTAAAAGCATGGTAGCTAACCGTCAAAGTTGCAAGAACAAAATAATTTTTTATCATTGAAGTCTAAATATCAGCATGATGCAGACCTCTGTGTATCCTCCACCCTAAGTGTTTTCTTTCTGAATACTAAAGCCCAGGCTTGAGCACATCCCTCCCCTATGTACACGTTTGTGATCGTGCTTCATGCTTCTAAAATCCGCATTCCTTTGCATGGTATCCAAAATCCATTAAAATTTCTCTGTCCCGAACTGCCATGTCACATTTACCCCCATACAGCCTGTAAGCCCATCGTACAACCTTCCCACTGCTCCCTGAGTGCAGCAGGCACTCTGCTTCATTGTGTCTTTGCACATTGTACCTCCTGTGGGATTGCCATCCTCTTCTCTAAATCACTCTCCCCAAGGCCAGCAGCATCAGCATTATCTGGGAATGTGTTAGAAATACAGATACTCAGCCCCCATCCCAGATCTGCTGGATCAGAAACACTGGGAGTGGAGCCCAACAGTCTGTATTTTAACAGGTCTTCTAGGTGATTCAGTATACACTCAGATTTGAGAACCACTGGTCTAGAGCATTCTTTTATAACTCTCTTCTAGCAATTATTGGATTGAATTACAGGGACAGAATCTCCTTGAAAGCCAAGAACATTTCTTTGCCATCTCTCTGTCTTCAGGGCATAGTACACTATTTGGCCCATAATTAAAGCTCAGTAAATGCTTTCTGTGCCAATAAGTCAGTTAATCAAATATATTGTTCCTGCCCTTGAAGTATCTGAAATTTGTTTGCAGAAGAAAAAATATAACCCTGTAGATTAACAAGAGAATAATTTATCGCCATCTATAATAAAATGCTAGATTCTATAATAAATGCTAGGCACTGTCAATGGGCAAAAATTATATTGGGATTTCAGATAAAAGGAAGGTTATTGGTGATTAAGTCACCTGTAGAAAGCTTTGCGGCAGAGATAAAGGGTTGACAGCAGAGTAAAACTGTCATGAAGAGGTCTAAGCTGATGGGAGCACAGGTTAGTGTGGAGAAATATGGGCAGTGGTTAACACTGATTCCAGACTCTGTAGATGGGACTTTATATGACAGCAACAACAACAACAACAGAATGTCTGGGGTGGTAGCAAGTTCTGCATTTAGACAATATCCTAGGATTATCCCAAAAAGAATACGATCCATATAACTGAAGGTTGACTGAACAGGAGCTTGGCCTAACACAGATAGGAAAGCCATAGATAATCTATGCAGCTTTCAGCTTGTGACAAAAATAATTTTGGATTACAAGTGTTAGTTTTCGTATGAACCCAAAGAAGGACATAGCTTACCTCTTTAACAGAGTGGCTCATTGTTCGTTATTCTACAGTTGCATTTACTAAAAAGTATTTTAGAAATATTAGTTGGTATGCTTTACTCAACTCTAAGAAGTAATAGCTCTCATAAACAGATTGTTTAAAGGAACAAGCCCATTTGTCTTTGGAAAAAGGCAGGGAGAAGAGAAAAGATTGGAACATGTGTTTCTGCCCAGATAACAGTAAAATATAGGGGAAGTTCCTGTCTTTAAAAATGTATTTTCTCTATCCCTCTGCATATATACATGTCCCAGGATCATTATACAATGGTGCATTGTGTGTGTGGAAGTGATACCTTACTGGGCTGTTTGATGGACCATTAAAATATATTTTTGGTTTGGTGAATACACTAGCTATGCAATATAAGCAGCATTATTTCTCATATAAACATGGGAAAATGATTGCACAGTCATTTATTTGGCCATTGTGTATAGAATGTCCATTTTATTTACTGAAGTTGAGTTTGAGTGATCTGCCTTTGATTTTGGATACTTCCATTGGAATACTCAGAGATGTTCATTTTCCTTCGTCAGCATCTGACGTGGGAGCATTCACATGCTCTTTTCTGGCCATGAGTAATAGCAATTTTGTAAACTAGGATTCGTTTACAGAATTATAGGTGGTAAACATTCTACCACCAGATTTACCCAAGATCCTGAAACAAAGTTTTTAAAAGGACATAGAATGTCCTTTTGTGACTATGTTGGAGTTTTGCATGCAGTGTTATGCTTTTTCTCCTGGGGGAGTTAGCCATGTGGAACTGAAGCCATTAGCCAGTTCTTCAGTGGATAAATACTGTCATCTGGGAAAAGAGGCAAAAAATGTACTCACTCTAGTTAGAGATTAAAGGAAGAGGAACAACATGGGTAGTTACGTTCACCAAAAATTGGTAGGACTGTTTTATTTTAAATCTTAAACCCAAATATCCAGCTTTTGCAACTTCAAAATCAACCATCACGTACTGTTTGTATGATGACAGAAGGAAAACTGTTGGACTTGAGTAGATAGCGTATCTCTCATTCTTTTGTAATGTGGAAACTAGTGGACTCCAGAATCGGCTTTAGCCCCAGTTTTCTGCACTTTGGGTTTTGGTTTTTCATTTTCATGGTCATGGGAAACATTTATAGGGTAAGTCTATGAAGATATTATTCTGGAATACGTTGCAAAATTCTGCCTGTTATTAAGGCTGAGTTGAGGGTGGCACCAAAGAAGTAAAGCCTCAGCCAATTAGGGAAGAGCAAATAAAATTTTGATAGGCAAAATGATTTTTTGAAAGTACGTGGGGCTTGATCTCAGAATAAATGAAATTGGATAAGACTTAAGTTTAGCTAAGTTGTAATATAAGAAAAGTAGTAGCCATTGAAAAATAATTATTTTGAAGCATGGGCATTTTTTTTCTTTATCTGATAGATCTGACTGGTTAAATTTTGATGTTATCTGTGTTATTTCGGTGTCTTTGTTAAGAATTCGCCTTAGTTCTCATTTAAACCAAAAATATTTTAAGCAATGTGTAAGAGTTTGTATTGGAAAAATTAAAAACAAGGTATTTAGGCAGAGGGGCGGAAGTATCAAAAAGTAATAGGAAAATTACATTCTGCTACCTGCTGGGTTAGGTGTCCCATGTATTCTGTAATTTCCCCTTCTTGGCCCTTAACACAAAACCTTATAATTCCTTGTGATTTGTCAAGATCGCCCACTATACTACAAAGACTACTGTTGCGTGAGGTCAAGATTGTTGTCCATCTTATTCATCTCTCTATCCCCAGCATATTCACAGTGCCTGGCACAAACTAAGCGCTCCGAAACTGCCTACAGGAAGATAAGAGAAACAGACATTTTTGTGAAGACTGCTTATCCATGTGACAGCAGACTAATCAATTTTTCTCTCTAATTTTTTTGAATTTTTGAATCATAAAATGACTCTTTCCCAGCCCGTAATATTCTGTGATTTGATAATTTCCGCAATCACATTTTCTTTAATAAATTTTGCATGACATTAGCTATTTTTATACCAGATATTACCTTGCTCTAATTTCTTTTTCACCCTAGGAAATAAAAGTATCAAATGAATTTCCCATTTTTGTAAGTTATTGATACGCATCACTGTGGGATATCTCCATGATTACCTTTCACACCACATACTCAACAAGAGTTCAGTGAAGAGATTATGCATCAGAGCCCCCTGTCACTAGGGCGTTTGGATAAAGAAGAGATACATACCAAAAGAATAGTGGGTGCATGAAATTAAATGCAAAATCTTGAAGCTGCTGATTTTCCTCAGGCAAATTGAGTTTAGAGAGAGGGGGGCCCCCAAACTCAGTAGAAGAGACATGGACGGAATCAAATAACATGAAACTTTAGCTGACAAGTAACCACCACTTTTTTCAGAATATGAAAATTATATTGGTTCATTTTGAAAGTTTTTTGAGGAATATAGAAGAGTATAGAAAAGAAATAAATCTCTCCTTTAATGTCACTTTCCAGAGAAAATCACTTTTAACATTTTAATACATTTCCATGTTAAAACGTTTTCTAATAGTCTTTTTTCTGTTCTGTGCATATGGATTTAAAACCTCCATATTTTTATGAAAATGGAATGATACATGCTGTTTTATAGCATGTTTAATTTACAATGTGCAGTCTATGTTCTAACATACTGCTTGTGTTCTAAAAAAAAATAAAAATCTCATGTTATCAAAAACTGTCTTAAAATAGCTGTCAATGGAGGAAAGAGGTTGGAGTAGAAAGTTTCAGACTATTAATGTCAAAGTTATATTTCCTATCAGTGTTTCCATTTTTAAAAAATAACTACGAGTATAGGATTATAAAACCTATAACAGAGATAAAAATCTGACCTTTGACTGTATCTTGGCTCTATGGCAATAGGCTTCCATCCTCTCCCTGTTATTCTGTGTCCCGTTAAACCCATTTTCCCGTGAAAGCCATAGTTTTATTACATTTATCCACTATCTTGAGGACAAGGCACTCTCATTTTTGCCTTTTTAGTGTTTGTTCAAGTGTTGTTTCTGTTCTGGTGTTTGTTCTTGCTCTGATTTTATAGGATTTATATAACCCGTGGCAATCCAAGTTTTATAAATCTTTTTTCCTAAATAATTTGCTGCATTCTAGCCATGAGAATTTAGAACACTTTTGCTGTAAAAGAAATTCCTGCAGCACAAATATTCTTCTTTACTTGTAAATTTCTTCATTTTTCAATGGCTGAATAATGTTTTCTTATATTTGTGCCAATACTTATTAAAACAATCCTACTTTGTTGGACATAAAAGTTGTTTCAACTTTTTGCAATTTTGAAAATGCAGAGCCAAGATCACTAAAGTGTCAAGAATCTAAAACAAAACAACAAAACATCGGTTATCATCTTGTTGGACCCCCACAAGTTACTATTTCCTTGTTTCTGGTCACAGTTCATCCTTCATGGTTTCAGTACACAAACTATTTTTTTAAGCTGAGGATGGAGGAGGAGTGTCTGTTTTTCCTCCAAGGCAAATCAAATGCACATTGAGTGTCATTGGGATTAGGTATTATTTATAACGCCATGGGGTATCCGGCCTGGTCAGTAGTGTTCCTCGAATTCAAAGGGGCTTTGGACATCCTCCCTTCTCGTGATACTATTGCTCAGTTTGTGCCTACTATTACTGCTTTTGTGATTTGTCATCACCCCCTGTGGTGGTTCATTTTATGTGTCCATTTGACTGGCCAGGGAATACCCCGATATTTGGTCAAGCATTTTTCTGGGTGTGTCTGTGTGGGTGTTTTTGGATGAGATTAACACTTGAATAGGTCGCCCCAGTAAAGCAGATCATGCTCCCTAATGTGGGTGGGCCTCATTCCACGATTTGAAGACCCACGTAGAACAAAAAGGCTAGCTGTACCCAGAATATGGGAGAATTCCTTGTGCCTGAGTGCAAACTGGGACAATGACTTTTTCTTGCCTTTGAACTTGAGTTGACACATCAGCTTTTACTGAATCTCGAGCCTGCCAGCCTTCTTTCTGACTGGAACTACACTATTGGCCCTCCTGGGTCTCTAGCTTGCTGACTCACCCTGCAGATCTTGGGACTTGTCAGACTCCTTTATCGCATGAGCCAATTCTGTATAGTAGATCGCTTTTTATCCTATTGGTTATGTTTCTGTGAAGAACCCTGACTAATATACTCCCTATTGCCTTTTCTATGCCCTCAGAGATCTCCAAAGCCAAGGGCATAAGCTCCATTCCTGGTGATACCAGCTCTTTTGCTAATCTTTAATGATCACATAATAGTTATTTAGGTCACTTATAAATCACTTTGTTCATAACACTTTGCAGTCCCCTCCACGAAGGAACATGGGATCAGACCAGAAGGTATTTAAATCAAACAGTGCCTCAACAAATACATTCCGCTTAAACCCCTCATCAGTGTCCCCAAATGGGACATGTACCATTACAGCAATAGTTCCAATTGATTTTCCTGCCTTCTCAAGGATCTCTGCAGAACGGGAGCAAGATGCCTCCTTCCTTGCCTAAGCAACTCCGTTCTGGTGTAAATCTAGATGCCCGGTTTGGCTCAAAAGGAAAGGAATCAGTTTTGCCTAGGTCCCGAAAAAGAGTTTCCTCTCTTTCATGGCATTTTTACTTGCCTTTTGATGTCATTGCTCAAGCGGAAGCTTTGAAGTGAAGTTGGAAAAGGAAATTCCCAGAATATGAGAAGGTATGGTAAACAATACAGATCTGCAGAGAAATGGCTGAGGTTCAATGCAGCAAAATCTAACTAGAGACCCTGATAAAATTTGGAGTCTCTGGCTCTCTCAGACAGGGGGCAGAAACCATCCTGCTAGACAGGAAGAAGGATGAATCACTGGATGGAAATGCAGATATAAACACCGTAGACTCCAAAAGCTGAAAAAGATCCTCATGATTCTCTATGTAAACACCTTCTCCTGTAGATGAGGAAACCAAAGCACAGAGAGGTCAAGTGACACCCCTAGTGTTGCTTCTTAAAAATCCTTAATAACCGGCTACTAAAAATGAGGGAAATCATTCATTTTAAACTTTTACCTTAAAAACAAGCATTTGCCCTTGTCCTGATGATGCTCATATCTTTTTCCGGAGTTGAGTTCATTAAGGACCATAGAACTATGGTTACAGATAGAGGGTAATTTTCTATCTGTCTGTCTCTGGCATCTTACTGACTCTAAGATAAGAATTTTCAAATTATTTTGAAAATATTGTTAAAATTGGCCTGTTAAAGAACATGTCACTTAAGAATTACAGAATATACTTTTTTTTACACTCTCCTTTATTGAATTTAATATTTTTCAGGTAGAAAATTCTTGATTAGATCTATTAGACAGCATTAAGTATGTTTTCCCCATTAAATTAAGATGAAAATATAATTTTACTTTAGAATATTTGGTGTTTCCAGCCTTTAAAAAGTCAACATTTAATCACATTTGAAATTTGCAGGATAAAATTTTGAAAGCCTTCAATTATTAACATTATTTCAAGGGAAAAAAGCCGCTTTGCCACAGAACTTATATTTTTCTCTCATGAATTGAGTCTGGTACAGAGTATTCATTATGGTGAAGCTTAAACATAATAGAGTCTAGCAACTTCCATGAAAATACTATTCAGTGAGTTTCTGCTTTGACACTGAACTGACCTTGTAATTAATGTTGTACACTATCCTTTCACTAAATGCTGGATTATAAAATATAAGTTATTGGCAGCATAAAGGCACAAAGTTCTGAAATGCAATTTATAACCATGAAAAAGGACTGAGCTTTGAGTGACAGTTAAATTTGAATAGATGGGTCAGTGTTATGAAACATGAATAATGAAACATTTTAAACTCAAGTTTCTTGTTAAATCATTAATTATGATTGTTTTTAGAAGAAAGTCTGCATCTATCATGTAGCCAATAAGATGTGTATAAATGCAAATGTTCGTATTGTGTGAAAAAATTAAAATGAAAACTAGTCTTCCACATTCCTTCTTACCTTGTTTTTTTTTTATTTAAATCCCTTGAAGTGTCACAAATAGGCTTATTAATTTGAAGCGATATATGTTACAATTGTGTTTAAGCTGTTAATATAACTTCTCTTAGAGTGATTCTGTTTAAATGTTGAATTTTCATTATCTAATAATAGTTACCATTTATTCGGTGCTTATTGTGTGCAAATATACTGCACTGAGATCTTTGCATATATTTTCTCATTTAATCTTAAAAGTCTCACATCAGATCGTTCTGTTTACAGTTTGAATAGGATCTCTCTAAATTGAACCAGATAGACATTTTTGGTTGTTATAATCAGAGGTGGACACTACCAGCCTTGATGGATGTGGGTAAAGACTGGACTCCTTGAGGTTCAGAAACGGTCCATTCCTCCCAGCAGCCCTGGACGTGCAAATGGGTGAAAGCCCAATTTGTAGTTAAATGCACCCAGAACCTAAATCCATTTTATAGATAAACACAGAGTGGGTTTTGTATGTGTATGCGTGCTTTTTTTTTTTTTTTGAGGGAGAGGAAACACAACTTTAATAGTCGCTGAATTTTTCAGGAATGAAGTAACAATGTTCAGAACTTTACTTAGAGCTGTTTCCTATGTCAGACAATTTGGAGAGTGGTGCCCCTTCCGGTACTTGAGTGTCCCATACAAGTCATCATGTGTTCAGTTGGCACTGGAAATGTGCACATGAAGGGGGACTCTACCTCTAGGTACAAATGTCTGAGTTCTTCAATAAAGTCTTCTAGTGTGGCCATCCAAACACGTACACATACAAAAGCATTTGGAAATTAAATAAACATTATATTTTGTTATTAAATTAAATTGTTATTATCATTATTAAATAAAATTATTTCATTTCTCCCTTACATTATAGTTAGAGCACTCTACAAGCTAGGTTATGTGATTGATTCATTCCATTTCAGATCGGTAAATGTGGGTGTTACCAAATATTTGTCCTTGAAAGGTGAACGTTTGGTCTTATACAGTTCAGAGCAACAGATATAAACCCTGTGGACGTCTCTGGCTGTTACTTAACCATGTATTTGGTGTTTGGCAAGTTGCTTTACCTCTGGGTTTTAGTTTCTTCCTTTCTAAGATGAGGCCACCGATCGTATCTTTATCACATGGCTATTGTGGATGTAATAAAGCACCAAACACAATTACAACAAATAAAGTAATCAACAATTATTACCCGTCAGTACTATATTGTATTACCTCCAGAACAGATCAAAAGGCTATTTTTCACATCAAAGAGTATGTAGTGCAAAAATCATGCCTAAATTAACAGATATGCAGTAGGCCAATGAGAGGATAAACATTATGAATTTCTCCTCCCTTTGCTAGACAGGTCTCCAGCTTTGCCTTCTCAGTTGCATACCCCAACCCACCCCTGAAGTCTGAGGAGGCTGCTTCCATGGCCAGTTCTGTTATAATTGCCCTCCAATGATGAAAACCCCAAATAACAGAAGCTTGCTCCCTTCATTGTACCAGTAATATAAATGACACTCAATCCTGTGGTTTTGTCATAAATGTTGATTGTAAATGAGCAGGCACCAGGACAAAAAAAGAATGGTTATAGAAGATTGAGCACTGTGAGGAACTGATACAGGCAGATCAACTAGATGAGTTTCTCTTAACCATTTACTGGGACCTAGAAACAAGTTTTTCCACTTTGCTGTGTTGAGATAGATAGATAAATACACACACACACCATTGGCCTTTTCTTATATATCTGAAGCCAGTCTAAGTCAGGAACAGTAGTTGCTTGAGAAATATTTTGAAAAATTATGTTTATTCTGTTAAAGTAAAACTATTCATTAGCAGCGCGTTCTATTTTTTTAAGCAAACTATTTATAAACAGTAGTCATGAGAGTCACTTCCGAGTGCAGAGTACAGTGATCAATCATTAGATCTTCGGAAATCTTGTTGTTTTATAGAGCTTCAGATTCTAATTGAAATGTCATCAGAAGGAATGACAGACATATTGGCAAGAGAGGCCATTTATGTACTTTGGTTTTCAGCTAATTTATAGAGTCATCATGAGAAGAAAGACTCCTTTCTTAGTAAAAATCACATAATGGTAGGTTAACACTTGATATTTAATCTCGTCCCTCATTCCACTTTATACCCACATTTATTCAAGTGCTAATGAGTGTAGGGCAACTACAAAACACTTTATTCCTACATTATAGTTATAGTATCTGCCATTGATAATTTCTCATTTGTTATTAACATAAACACAACCATAAAATAGTGATTTTCAAAGTGTACTGCACATTGGCTGGAATAGCAATTGTTAATAATTTGAATACTATCAAGGAAATTATAGGACATGTCCAATAAGATAAGCCTTATGCAATATTGTCTAAAAACAACAGTGCTACCACAGAGGTGTGGCACCAAGTTCAAAAGTAATCACAGAAATTAACATAAATGGAGGTTAGTTGGGCTAAAGATAGTTTCTCTAAGCTATATGTTCCGTGAGTTTGAGATCAATTTGTACCAGGTGATAATAAGTCATGTGCTTAAAAAACCCAATTTTTTCCCTAAGATACTGTAAGACATTTACATTTCTGATCGAAATAGGGAAGATTCAGTCTTATAAATCTGAGAGTAACTGACTTTTCATTAAAAAAGTAAGCAGTTGCTTAATGCAGAGGGGGATTTGTATAAGTCAAAATCAATTTTTATTTTAATGAATGCTCTTCCATGCCATTTGAAATGAATTGGGGTTCTTTTCTTTCTTAAGAGAGGTAAATTGGGGTGCCTGGGTGGTTCAGTCAGTTAACCATCTGACTCTTGATTTCACTTGGGTCATGATCTCAGGGTCTTGAGATCAAGCCCTGCATTGGGCTCCACTCTCAGTGCAAAGTCTCCCTCTCCCTCTGCCCCTCTTCCCACTCACATGCTTGATCTCTCTGTCTAAAATAAATACATAAATAAATAAAATCTTTTTTAAAAAAGAAAAGGAAAAAAAAAAGACAGAGGTGAGTCATGTTTCACATCAACTTTTCTTGAACCAGACTGCTTATTTAAGTAAATGTGGACAAAGTATGCATCTAAATTCTAACCTTCTGACGTGTTACATTTCATAGGTAGCCTATGGTCCTATAAACTAAACCATGTTATTCAATAGAATTTAACTAGCGAAATTATGGAAACAGACCTAGTGTCCATGGACTAATGAATGCATAAAGAGGATATAGTATGTGAGTGTATATACAAATGGAATAAAATGGAATATTACTCAGCCATAAAAAGAATGAAATCTTACCATTTGCAAGGACATGGATAGAGCTAGAGAATATTATGCTAAATGAAATAAGTCAGGGAAAGACAAATACCATTTGATTCCACTCATGTGTAGAATTTAAGAAACAAACAAAAATAAGCAAAGGGTAAAAAAGAAAAAGACAGAGAGGTAAACCAAGAAAGAGACTCTTAACTATAGAGAACAAACTGATGGTTGTCAGATGGAGGGTGGGTGGGAGGATGGGTGAAATAGGTGATGGGGATTAAGGAGGGCACTTGTTTTGATGAGCACAGGGTGTCCTAGGGAAGTATTGAATCCCTATATTGTACACCTGAAACCAATATTGCACTGTACGTTAGCCAAATGGAATATAAATTAAAACTTAAAAAGTAAATAAATAAATAAATACGAGTTTTGTTTAAACATACATGTACATTTCAGGGCACCTGGGTGGCTCAGTCGGTTGAGCATCTGACTCTTGGTTTCAATGGGGGTCATGATCTCATAGGTTGTGGGATGGAGCCCCAAGTCGGGCTTTGGATTCAGCAGGGAGTCTGCTTGAAGATTCTCTCCCTTTCCCTCTGCCCCCCCGCAAGGGCTTTCTCTCTAAAATAAATAAATAAATCTTTGAAAAAAAGTATGTGTATCTTTACACGTATGGTTTTTAACGGTGAGTACATTTAAATTTTTCTTGTATGCCCTTCATCCATCTGGTTTTTGAATATAGTAGGAACAATATATGAAATTAGTATAAACTTAACTTTGATAAACAGAAACAAAATCAGCCCATTATTCTATTCACTATGTGCCAATCACATGCTATCCTTTGAAATAATTACACTAAAAATATTGTATAAAAGCAATATTTTCACTGATTATTATATCTGTAAAAGTGTGAATTCCTCTAAATGTAGGGGTTGAAGGTGCAGCTTATTAAAAAGAACTTTAAATTTAGAATTCAGTATAGATAGAATCTTATAATAAGTATTTTTAGCAACCGGAAAATTGGAAATTTGCAGACAAAATAATACAATAAATATTAAGTTTCACTTTGCGGAAAGTTCTGGGAACCAATTGCAAGGGGAGAAAGCTGTAACAATAGCAATGATGAAGAGGAGAATGAGAATAATGGGAAGCGGGGATTGAGGGTGCATTATGGTCCTGCCCTGTGCTAAGCTTGCTGCGTGCCTTTCCCATTTCGGAGGTTTGCAAGATTCCTTAGAGAAATATTTCCAACCTAAATTTTAAAAAGGTTAAGTAATTTTCCCAGTGACTGTCACATAGCCACTGCGTATTTAAACCTAAATTTGCATTCCAACTGGCCGAACGTCTATCTGGTCTTTAATTCACCACTGCCTCTCCAATATAAAATTCAAAATCCAGGTGAAAAGAAGGGGGTAAAAACCAAAGACAATGTTATATAACAGAATATGACAAAATATTAAAATATATAAACAGGTAGATATGATATCTCTGTATCTTTACCACAGAAAAGAGTCTGATATAAGCATTTTACATAGTACATGGAGAAAATGTGTTCATTACGTTATCTCTGGTGACGTATCTGTGCGTGTGTTTGATGACTCTGGCAGCCAAGCATTGGCTTGCAGGAAGAGTTAAGAAAACTTAATCTTTGCCTCAAGAAACTTCAAAATAAAGACGAATAGATGAATAGGAACATGGAACTGGGTAAAATATCAAGTCCTGCTAAAGCAATTGATGCCATGGCTGCTGGGTTATATTGTTCTAGGCAAAAGGAGCACAGTGAAGGGAGATGTTAATTGAAAAACAGAATTCTTAGAAACAGATGATAGCGGGAGGGAAGCAAAGACCTGGTCCAAGCTCCCGAAAGGCGGGAATTAAATAAACAATAAAGAAGGGCTACAGCCTTTGAAGGATGCAAAAGAGGCAAAAAACAAAACAAAACAAAACTTCACTCAGGAAAGAAGATGCCAAGAAAAACCCTCCAAAGAAAAGAGAAAAATACTTTAATAAGCACATTGACAGATAGCAAAAAAATATATACCATGCTGTTTCTTCATTGCAGCAAAAGAAACTGGGGTGATTTATGCTTTAAAAAAGCATAATTCTAAAAAGCAATTGTAGAGGAAGAAGCGATGAAGATGTGTTAATACCAGAAAGATGTTCCCAAGGTTTCAAGACTCCTTGTGAGATAAATACATGTACATTTTCTTTAGTAGCCAAAGAAGGATATCTGGGAAAATAATAGACAATGATTTTCTGTTTTTCATATACTTGGTTGAAAAGAAGGTAGGCTATCTATCTGATGGAAGCTTTTAAATGAAGCGAGAAAGAAAGTTAGGTAATCTTATAAGCAACTGTGTGTCCCAGGCAGTGTATTTCCCTTGTGTAGTTTTCCATCCTGGGCTTTAATAGCAATTTCTCCTGGGGGGAGCGTTTTAAAGAAGTTATGTTTTGTTCCTTTGTTACTTCTCATTTTCGGTATAGAATTAATTCACAAATTTGATTAGGAATAGATAGATCCCAGAGAGAAGTATGTACATGCATTGAATTCAGAAGTAACATAAAATTATATCATATTTAGTTATGCATGAGGTCAGAGGATAAAATGAGGATAAACTGAAATCATTTATTAGGCTGCTTGGCTTCTTTTATGCAAATCCTAGGAAAAAGGCACATCACTGTAGGGTGCAATTTTAACGTAAATTTATTCCTAAAAGCCATTTTCATAGGGCACACTGTAGGCCATAGACGTGCCTCACAAATTCAAAGGCCTAAACCCTCTACATGCGCAGCCATAAACTTGGAGAATAATTGTAAAGATGATGATTCTGAAACTTTTTAATGGCCCCAATCATTAGCAAAGATTAAAATTATATTCAGCATTCTATATTTACCAAGGCAATAAAGTGGACTAATCTATTTTAAAGGGGTTTTAAAATGCAGAGTTGAAATAAACAAAATGATTTTGATTTAAACTTCATAAGAAACATAAGTTAAATTAATCAAATGATTCTGTTTTATGACTGTTCTGATTGAAGTGATTATATTTAGCCCAGGGAGAACAGGAGAAGGGGAAGTATGGGTATGGCACCGAATTCACTAAGAGGATTACACTGTTTGTTCTGTGTGTGCCCAACATTGTGCCAGGAGCCAAGGATGCTAACATTATGTAGTTAATACTTCCCGTGTGGTCGAAAGAGAACGTGAATAGATGTAGAATGAATTGGAAAACTGCATGTTTTCAATGTAGAGACCTGACTTCACATGAAAATAGTGAATCAAACAAGGTTGTTTATGAAGACTGGATAATTAGTGAAGCAGAATGGCCATGCCACCAACTTGGTCCCTGACCGGAAACTGGCAATTTTGAACATTTGTGCTTTCTTTATAAAATTAGTAAACATCTAAGGAAAACAAATGAATATTTTTTCTGTATAATTTGAAGTATGGCTAACTTTAGCAAGTAAGCTTTATTGTTTCCCTAGAACACACACACACAGACACACACAAACACACACACAACCTTCAAGACTCCTTTTAGGTTTTTTTTTTTTTCTTAAAGAGTATATTATCTCAATATGTGTTATTTTTTATTTATAATATTCTTTGAGTATTTTCGGTGTTTCTGGTCTGGCTGCCCTGAAACCAGTTGTTAGAAGTGTAAGGAAGAAGTAGAAAGCCTGAGTCCAGGGTAACTTTTATAGTAACTTCATTGGTTAATGATACGAGGATGAAAATATGACATGGTTCATGTTGAATATGGGTGTGGACCAATACCCCTGCTGCAGTAGTTCCTAGCTGAGATGTACTTGGAAAAAATGTATTTTCTGAGCTGAGAAATGCACGAAATGCCCACCTCACAGGCTTTGTTAACATGATTCAGTGATGTGATATAAAGAAGAATTTGTACACTGTCAGGTGCTAGGTCAACATTGGCAGTGTGGTTGCTACAATATTCCCATATAAATTGTATGTATGATCCTCTTTAATTTTAAACTTTAGAGTTCATTCTCGGTTTACATAAGTCATTTTATATTTCTGGTCCCGTTTTAGAGGTTTCTAGTTGTCCTTAAGGCATGGACGTTTGATCTTTATAAATACTCATTAGTAGAGGTTAAATGATTATTTCTAAGCAGACTACACTTGAAAACTTCCGTGTGTTTTTGAGAATTTTTTTTTTTTGCTATGAAAGCCATCCAAACTCAATCCCCTTAAGTATTCTGCAGACTTTAAACAGATTGTAATACTTGACTATATCAGAAATATGCAAATATATATCATATATGGCATCTGAAAACCAGGGGAGGGTGAGTTATTTGATCACACTGAAAGTCTTGGAAAAGTCTGCTTTTTTAATAGCGGTTGACTGGCTCATGCTATGGATGTACAGTGTTGCTTGAAATGATTGAATGAAGTGCCTCAGAACCATTCTCGCAAATGTAACTCGGACCTAACTAAACATCTGTAACTTTCTTTTCTAACATGGTAACAATCTTTAGTCTATGTTATAGTCAAGCCATTCACTATTAATAAAATATTTGCCTTGGATGATTCGCTATATACTTTGAATAGACATCTTGGAATCTTGTTTATTATTTATGAGAGCTTTCCACTGTTATCACTGTCTCCTAACCATGGCCTCCTTTATTATTTTTTTTTTGTAATAATAATCCTTGGATTATCCAAATTAATAAGAGAACCTTTTCTTGTGACTAGAATCTTGGAAACTGCTGTGGAAACCATTAAGCATAATTAAATGGTGTTTGACTTTAAGAGCTCTGTCAAAGCAGCACAGGCTCATGTTTCATTGCAAAAGCTCTGAAGTCAGGGACCTGAGTCTGAATCCTGACTCCACCAATTTCTAACTGTGCGCTATTCAGCATGTTTCATTTTTGAAGCTTTGGATTTTCCATCTGTAAAATGAGGTTGTTGGGATGATTAAATCAGATACTGCACATGAAACATTTAGCATAAAGGTACGAGATTTATTTTTAAATTTTAAATACACATGATACATATCAGGGATTATACACTTGGGAGACAAAGATGGATAATATATGACCTCTGACTTTAAGAAAATTATAATCCAGCATAACATACTGGCATATAAACTGCTTGTCATTTGGCAGGTGTGTGTGTGTGTGTGTGTGTGTGTGTGTATTATATATTTACGTACTTAATAAGTACTTACTACATACAGGAAGCTACTACTGTTATTATATATTTTACTATTATTATCATAAGTTTACAACTGCATAAAATAGTTTTGATCCATAGAAAATCAATTCAGAAATGAGTTTTTTATGAAAATAATGTGAAAGAAGCAAGAATTAAAGTGAAAGATTGACACTTATTGTCTAAATTAGTTTTCTTGTATATTTACAACGTTTATAGGAAAATGCTTTGTATCTCATTGTGTAGAGAAAGAAAACGCACTGTGATGGAAAGAGTCATTGCCATTGCTGTTCACTTTTATTCATAATTTATGAAGCACTTGCATTTTGCTAAAGCCTCTAGCTAGCCCTGTGGGGAGGATGTCAGATGATCATATACAGACCTGCTCGCAAGGAATATAGGACTTTCTTGGGGAGGGAAAATAAATGCTTTCAACAGCTAAAGAAGAAGTAATCTCCTCAAAATAATTTTATTGATGAAGACTTATTTTATTAAGTGATGCCATTCTGACTTCCATATTTCTGCCTGTCTGTTAAATACAGTTTTGAAATCTGGGCTTGAAAACACAGAGCCAATCTTAAACTCCCTTTTGCTTTCTCCCCACATGTAACCCTCACCAGATCTTCTTTGGTGACGTCTCTGTCCTCACCATCTTTCGTTCATTGGCGCATCACACTACCACCACCACCACTTGAAACACAGCCCACTCCTCCAAATGGAGGTATTTTACGTTACCCCCACTAACATTAGTATTATTATCACAAAGTGAAATAATTGTGTTTCAACAAGCAAAAGAATAGACGGAAGTGGAAGCAGTTCAAGGCAATGGACCATGATTCAGAAGGCCAGGGCTCTGCTCTTTGCTGAAATCATGGACTTTCTCTGAGCCTGTTTCTTCACCTCTGAAAGGAGGAATGATCTTCAAGTTCTATTGAACTCTTTTGATTATACATCTCTGGCCATATCATCCAAAACTTGCAATTAACTCTTTCCGAACTTGTCCCATGCTTTTCTACCCCGTCTCTCTTGCTTGCCATTTACCCTCATGCAATGTGAGAATCATGCCAAGACCTCTCTGCTCACGACCCACTATCTCCGTGAAGACTTCCCTTACCTACTCCCAAAAACCTCTTTCTCCAAGTCCTATGCAGCTTGTCTGGTATTTGCTATGCACTACTACCATAAGTGACTAAGCATCCTTTTATGAATACATGACTGATAGCCTTAGCTCGAGTAAAGATCTTTGAAAATGAAACCCTTAAACATAAGCCTATTTTGTGGTTGTTTTCTGTAAGCTCTAGGACTGCACTTTCCAGTGTAATAGAAACCCAGTAACTATTTCTTTTTGTTTTATGTCTTGATTCTTTCCTGAATTTCAGGATAACATTCTATACAGTGATAATGTTTTTCTGTAAGGAGGCCCCACGCTAGAGAATACTGTGTATTTCTTAAGGCTGTTGAAGGAAGATCCATGTATTTAAAATAAATTGTCCTTAAACACTTCTTCCTATTTCTCTTATCTTTTATTTGTATATTGAGATCTTTAACCAAAAATAATTAAACACTTTGGTGGTTAACAGTATTATATATTCAGTGTGAATAATGTAAATAAGGAAAAATACATATACACCAGTAATTATCTTGGCACATCCTTCAGTTATGCAATATTGATGAAACTCTGTTATATATACAGCTCAGACATAGTGTATTCACAAATATTTTATTTAATCCTGCCAGTAATTCTTGTGCTACTTCAAGAACTATTTGTAAGTTGTTCTGAAAATTACTGAACGTATGGCTGGCTATAGTCACTGCGAACCACTTCAGTAAAGGCAAGTGTATGAAGTCTCTTTAATCTGTTAACAAACATTGAGTTTTTTCACCTGCTAAGAATCAGTGGGACTCGAGTTATTTTCTAAGAAAGTAAATATTACAACTTGTAAGGCATGATTATCTTCATCAGTTGAAATTATGCACCATTATGTTAATGAGCACAAAACCATTGTGGTTCTTTTCACATTTCTTAAAATAAGCTCTTCATAACCTCAGTGATATCTGCAATACATTTAGATAAATTTTGCTTTTAAAATGAGGATGAAAAATGACATTTCAAACCAGTTATTGTTTTGCAAATTATCTGTAAAAATTTTCACGTGTTATTTTCTGTGAAATATAGAGATAATTTCTTTCAATATACTCTTAGTACTGTTGGCCACTGTCTTAATTTTAATTCTAATGGCAAAACTGTCTTAATACTACTGAAAAAGAGGAACAAAACTATGTACGTTGCTCAAAATACAAAAGTGATATACTTTATATAATATGCCTGTTGATAAGTAATAAATCACATGTCATAAATTACATCCCAAAGATTTCAGTGTGTTTTACAACTTAAATATTTTATTGTTTTTAAAAAGATTTTATTTATTTTTTCATGAGAGAGAAGTGGGGGGCAAAGGGAAAAGCAGGTTTCTGATGTAGGGACTCAATCCCAGGACCCCGGGATCATGACCTGAGCCGAAGGCAAAAGCTTAACTGACTAAGCCATCCACATGCCCTACAACTTTAATATTTTAATGGTAATTTCTATTTTGGTATTTTTTAGATTGTTTTGCTTTTTTATTTTAATTTTTAATTTTTGATAAAATAATTTTCATATTGTTTATAACCTTCTAATAGACTTGTAATGGCATTGTATAGAGCTAGTTGGATGTTCTTGAGCATTTGCATTGTAAATGCTTTCTTAATAAAAAGGAAATTGGTACTTTAATTTATAATAAATACACTCAAATTATTCTCAGCTGTTAACTATTGAGTCATAGAATTAAATAGTTCTGTTGTGAAGGCTAAAGTTATTATTATTATCATAAGAAATTATTCTTTCCATTATATTTAACTTTGCATACTTTATAGCTAACACCAATGTGTAAGTCTATTGAATGCAAAAGCTAAAACATTAGTGGTCATGGCATAACATATAAAGAAAAAGATCTCTCTAGGGGCACCTGGATGGCTCAGTTGGTTGAGCGTCTGACTCTTGGTTTCTTTTCTTTTTTTTTTTTTAAGATTTTATTTATTTATTTATTTGACAGAGAGACAGACAGCCAGTGAGAGAGGGAACACAAGCAGGGGGAGTGGGAGAGGAAGAAGCAGGCTCCCAGTGGAGGAGCCTGATGCGGGGCTCAGTCCCAGGCCCCTGGGATCAGGCCCTGAGCTGAAGGCAGACACTTAACGACTGTGCCACCCAGGCGCCCCAGCTGACTCTTGGTTTCTTTTTTTTTTTTTTCATAATAATATTTTTATTATATTATGCTATTCACCATACACTACATCCCTGGTTTTTGATGTAAAGTTTGATGATTCGTTAGTTGCATGTAACACCCAGTGCACCATGCAATACGTGCCCTCCTTACTACCCATCACCAGCCTATCCCATTCCCCCATCCCCCTCCCCTCTGAAGACTCTTGGTTTCTGCTCAGGTCGTGATCTCAGGATCCTGGGATTGAGCCCTGCATTGAGCTCCACACTCAGCGGGGAGTCTCCTTGGGATTCTTTCTCTCCCTCCCCCTCTGACCCTCCCCTGGCTTGCACACATGAGCTCTCTCTCCCTCTCTCTCTCAAATAAATAAATTAATAAATCTTTAAAAGAAAAGAAAAAGATCTCCCTAAAAATGAACAGAAACAGCAAGCAGTCGAAACACAGTGAATAAGCGCAAGGTGGCTTAGTAAAAGAAAAGCCAAAATATAGTAAAAATAGTGGTTTTGCTGTTGTCATTGTTACTTAGTTATCTTATATAATTAGGTCTTCATTTTTTAGTTGCAAAGAGAATTAGCCAGGAAGGTTTCTCTAAAGACCAAAGGAGCCCTCTCCCTGAATAATTATGGAGTCAGTTCCATCCTCCTTAGAAAGAAAGAAAAGAAATTTAAGAAAGAAAGAAAAGAAAGAAGAAAGAAAGAAAGAAAGAAAGAAAGAAAGAAAGAAAGAAAGAAAGAAAGAAAAAGAATAAGAAAGAAAAGTAAGTGATGAGCATTTTGAGAAAATATAAAAACCAAAATACTACATTGGGGAAAAAAAATCACACAGATGGTTTTGCAATGATTTTGCTGATACAACCTAACATAATATATTTCTCGTCTTTGGACTCTCTACATGTATCTAATGTGACATCATTACTCTACATTAAATATAAATAAATGGTAAATGATTAATGGAACAAATGAGCTAACATATGCAAAGCTCAGCCCAGCCCCTACAACTATTTAAAACAAAAATACCAAAGGAAGTTTGATTTCTAATCAGAAAGTGATTTAGTAATGGTCCAAACAAATGCCATGTATTGCTTTTGCTGCTATTGTATTTTTTTTTTTTAATGAGGGACTGAAAGAGAGAGACCTAGAAGGGACTTTGTGTGAGGTGTCCCTCATTCATGCTGTTGCTGCTTGAGTAGAAGGTAGAAGAATGCAGTAGGAGTTTCAAAATGGTAGGACAAACCAATGGATTGAGAAGCCCCGCTTGCCGGGAGTTTCCCATGTCTCATCCTCAACTGAGGAATATTATCATGCATAATCGAATCCTAAGAAATCTTTTAAGCCACTGGAAATTGAACCCAGAACATATCTCTAAGCCAGCCTTTTCATCCTGACACCAAATCATAGCATGAGCCAGTCTTTCAAGGATACCGCTGGTCCCTGGGCCGACCTTACATGTTGAAGGAACGAATAATATTTTAATGAAAGTTCGGCGCATCAAAGGAAAGCTAGCTATTTTACATATGATGATATTACTATTTTCTCAGATAATCTGATGAATTATCAGATTAAAAATTTTGAAGACCGTGACTATTCAGAAGTATTATTAATTAAACCTAAGCCCTTGTACTCATCAATACATTCACTACTAGCTATGAGAAATTCTTACAGTCATTTTATTTTCTTTCATTTTTTAAATCAATTAATATTGTAAATATTTGGATACTATTTTTTAATTCTACTGTTTTATGTCTTTTTTAATAACACTATTAACTGTTACTTTTAAAATCTATTTTTTAAATCAATATTGTAAATATTTGGATAATATTTTTAATTCTACTGTTTTATGTCTTTTTTAATAACACTATTAACTGTCACTTTCAAAATCTGTGAACACGGCCACTTTGAAACGTTTTGAACTCAGGAAATCTGATGGGTTTAGGTTTAGCTCAGGCTATAGATCACCCATGGAGATTAGAGCTGCCAAAAAAATTGCTTAAGCAGCCCTTTGAGTATTCTAAAATAGGGACATTTTCCAGAGCATTGGTTTCTAAAGCTTCCATTATTCCTTGATGTTGAGCTTTCAGGATTTAGGTACAATATTTATTCAACATCTAAGCTGAGTTTTTTATCAGTCATATTTTTATACCTTTCATAATCAAATTGCTTATCATTGAAAAATATATAAGTTTCCATGACCCTGAAAGAATTCTCCTTGGTGTTTCTTTGATGTGCTTTTTGATGTGTGGAATATGAATTCAATTCAAGAATAACAGAGATTCTGCAAAGAAAAACTAAGAAAATCAGCTTTTCTTAATAGTCTGTCAAAACCATCAGTTAGCAGGTAATCAGCACTATTTTTCCAAAGATGCCTTCTCTTCTTTCTCTGAAAAATCATCTTTCAATGTTAGGCCACCAGTGTGTGTTCCCAGTGCCTGGGAAGATATATGGCCTTAGGAACTGGCATGGGCTTTAGTTAGAAGAGCTACGTTTAAGCCGAAATTAGGCTGCTTATTGGTTGCGTCATCATGGGCAAATGACAGTGAATGGTTCCCTCCTCTGTCTGCTGCTAAATATTAAACATATGAGCAGAGCTATCACAGAGGGCAACTGGCTGGCCTCTCAGGCAGTACCTCATGGGATGGCCTGCGTCAAAACATCTCCATTTGACCAGTGTCTGTCCCTCAGCTTTGGCTCAGCTCGCATAGATTGGATTATCCTACCAGAGAAAAGTTGAAATGGAAAGTTACACCCAGACAGGGGTACCCTTTCATTTGTACTATTGTTCTACCTTTTCAAGGACTGGATACTTGAGTCTGTCAGAGTGCCTGAGTAACTGCCAGTGAACCGATTTTGTGATCAGAGGCTAGAGCATTAGAACAATGGTACGGGATGGTTTTGAGGAGCATTTCCCTGGGGTTGTGCAAAAGCCTGAAAAATTATCACCACCTGAAAAATGAGCTTACCACTCTAGTCGCTGTAGGGTAGGAGGTTTCCTTCTTAAAAGAGGTAAACTTGTGCTCCTCGCTTTCTCATTTCCCAGGCTTTCATGTAGGTAGAAACCCTCTCGAATCTGAAGACACTCTTCCTTCAGTTTTGTTAATGTCAGAGAATTGAGTGTACTTTTCATACCTTTCCCCTGAAATCTACCTGCTCTGCCTGTTTTGTCTCTGAAAGTAATCTGACCTCCCTCCAAAGGAATGTCTAAATCTATGCAGTTGCTTGTTGACTTTTCCAGGTGCACTATGAGGGCAATCTTTGATTCAAATTCTTAAAGATCTTACTATGTCATTTCTTTGTATTTAACTCATGATTTCTTGGCGTGGACTCATTAAACATGATAATGTAGATAAAAAACCTTTATTAACTCTATAGCACCAAATATTGTTATTTCTAGTAGTAACTGTAAGACGCCAATTGTTTTTTAAATCTTTCACTTACTGTTCCATGTGTGTAGTTCTTTTCTGTTTAAATGATAACTTCTCTGAAGGGTAGAGATTTAACACCTCTTTCTTACAGCACAATGAACAGTAGAGTATAAAGATTAAAAGAGATAGGCTGTGATCAATTGGGACTGGAGGGAGTAGTTGACAAGAGAATTTTATGAGGTGACAAAACTGTTCTATGTCTTGGTTGCGGTGATGGTTACATGACTATGCACTTGTCAAAACTTAGAACTTTACACCAAAAGGAGTGGATTTTACTATCTGTAAATTTATTTATTTTTTTAAAAAGGTAATAATTACAGTTTGATTTGACAGTGAGAAAGAATGAAGGGATTGTAAGAGAGAAAGCTTGCTTTTGTCCTATACTCAGTCTCCATTCTAAATAAAAATGTCATTGATTTAAACAAAAGAAAGCTTTTTAATTTTTTTTAATTCGCAGAGATTGAGCTAAGTAAAGGCCTTAAAAATTTCATAGGAGATAAATTAAAGCTTCAAATGGAAAGCCAAATGGAACAAAACCACACATCATTATCCTTGGCAATACTAAGAAAAAGTTATGTTAAAATCCATGCAGCAAAATACAGGCAATACTGCATCCAACAAGGATAGACACTTTCTTAGTAATAAGAAATTTGCAGGGGATAGTAGTAGAATTAAAAAGAAAGGAAAGCAACCAGACTCCATGTTTATGGAAAATAGGTGGGTGCCTCAATAGGAACCTGGTACAGGCAAAACCATTGAACAATTATTTTAATATAAAAATCCTGAAATAATTAGAGACTTGAGGAAAATTCAGTGTGAGTGGAGTCTGTGCTCAAAGCTAAAGAAAAAGCGAGAAAATTTTAGCTAAATAAAATTAAAGAAAAATCACTCTCAAACTTAAATGTTTTTATAGTGTGGGGAATATATTAAAAATAAATATTCTTTAAAAGTCAATTTTTTGTTTTTCTTTGTAAGTCCAATGTATGTGGGTGGTTGATGACTTTAGCAACCATTGACTAATTTATTGTTTTACCATGATTTTTTTTGTAGTTTCAAGTTTTTATTTAAATTCCAGGTAGTTAATATACAGTGTAATATTAAACTACCTGTAAATTCAAAACACGTTCATTTTTTAAGAAAAGAGACACCCAAGTATTGCTTATTGAATGGATCTCCAGAACAACAACAACAACAACAAAAAACACTTTTCAATTTATTTATTTATTTTTAAATATTTTATTCCTTTTTTTAAAAAAGTAAACTCTACCCCCAATGTAGGGCTTGAACTCATGACCCCAAGATCAAGAGTCCCATGCTCTACGAACTCAGCTGGCCAGGTTATTACATTTATGTAATAAAAAGTGTACAGTTCATCTTAAAAATCTTTAAATATAAGCTGAATAATATTTTAAAAATAATAAAATGGACTCATTATTCCACACCTTTTAATGAAAATAGGAGGCTAGAGAGCAAAAGAAGCTGAAGAATATAAAGCGAGCAAATTTCCTCATCTTCAACTAAGAGTTAATAAAAATTTAATTTCTGAAATTGATAATTGAGAAATGCACTTATATATTATTTAAAGTTACAAAATTCACTAGAATGAAAAACATGTATCTTTAATAATACAATGCTGGCGGGGCTGGTAGGTGGAGAATGTGGTCTGGGAGGAAACACAGATTCTAGTAGAAGATATTTTATCCAGAATGTCCAAGAATCAACCTAGTTCAGATTAATGGCATTTAACGTATTTAAATTCCAAAAGTGTTGAGTAAGCAAAGAAATTTTAGTATATAAATATAGTGTATAATATAGGAAATAAGGCAAGCTTAAAAAATGTATGTTTTGAATATTCCCTTTTATTGTAAGTAATATAAATATATCATGCCAAACAATTGGGGGAAAAAAGAAAACACTTTTCAGTTTATGTTCCAGCCTAGGCTTCATGGCATCCAGAAAGCCTTTTCTTGCTTCCCTTCACATATAGGTGGCACTCAGGGATTTCCCCTTGGGCTTCTGGTTGCATATTAGACAACCTCAATCTTAGGACTTGTCATAGCAGACTAGAATTCTTTATTTTTATGTATTAAAAGACAGGGGTTGGGACCATTCACTTTTGTACTGGTAGTTCGTGGCAGTATTTGACGCATAGAAGATGCTTAACTATGGAACTTTTGTTTTTACCAAGATTGATTGATTCGTTGATTGATTCATTGATTGACGGTTGATTGATTGATTTCACAGATCTTTTTATTTTACAACCTACTGTACTGTCTTAAGGTCCTCTGCCTCAAAACCAGTTCTTTCCCATTGTGCATCAGCTCCTCTCTGTTACTCTACCTAGGGTAGCCTGCTTCTTTTTTTATCTATTTGAGAGTTAAAACAAGTAATTTCTACTATCTTTCTTTAGTCATCACTTCATAAAACAGCCTTTCCCTCTGTTTATAACAGCTGTCGATATATTTTAGAGATATTAAGAGCTCCTGATTGAGATACTGAATTGGAGCAACTGCGATTGCTTTTCAGACTTTACCACCTTGTACCTGTCTGACCCTGAATAAGTAGCTAATATATCTAAGGCTATTTCCTCAGTTGTAAAATGGGGGAATAACTATCTAGCCCATAGGGTTACATGAAGATTAAGGGAGAAATTGCTTATTCAGCGCTTAGCATGATGTGTGGCACACAGGAAGCCCCCTAGGAATATTAACTAGTATTGCATTTTTTTCAGGAAATCCATGTGTCTATATGTCCTTACATTGTATATCCTAGTAGCTTAATTTAACACATGAAGAAAAGACTTTTATGTTAAATGATTTGCCATAAGACTGTAGAACTAGTATTGGTGAGCCATATCCTAGAGGTTTTATCCAAAAAATATAGTGCATTCCCCCACTCTCATTACCTCTTACCTAACTTCACCATTCTCCAGAAAAACTCACCACAGAATTCTGTCTGATTCATCTATGTATTCCTGTTCATGCCTAACATATCCAGAAATACCCCTAGCCCATTGTCCACATGTAACAGAATCCTCAAAAGACAAGGCTCAGAGTGGCCAGTTTTCCAGAGGGTAGGGAGGCTCTGATTACTGGCCTTAGTCTTTATTTTCATGAACTCCTATGGTTTATTTCCCCGACGGTCACACACTGACTTTTAATTAATTAATTACTTGATTAATTCCCACATTGATTTTTAGACTACAAGCTGAAGAGAGAGAGAAAACCTATCCCCTCATTTTTAGAATATTAAGTCTCTCTTCAATCCATTTGAACCAGTTTAGGACATGAGACCTATCTTAATCCAGAACCAGTCACTAAGAGAGTTCCAGTTCCGATTGACCGAGACTATGGAGGGATGAATGTCGGGACAAAAAATGCAACATACAACACCGTATATCAGTAAGGAGAACCTCAACTTTATTTTTCTAAAGAAATTATTAGAGCAGTTTTAGGTTCACAACAAAATTGGGGGAAGGTTGAGGAATATTCCATTGTATATATAAACACTACGTCTTCTTTATCTATTCATCTACGATGGACATTTGAGTTGCTTCCATATCTTGGCTATTGTAAATAGTGTTTCAATAAACACAGTGGTGCATATATGTTTTCGAAATAGTTGTTTTCATTTTCTTTGGGTAAATACCCAGTAGAGGAATTACTGGATCATATGAAAATTCTATTTTTGATTTTTTGAGACAACTCCATACTGTTTTCCGTATATAATGGAAAATTGCCATCAGGGTAATATTTCAGATTTTTAAGTTCTTCTGGGAAATATTGTCAACATTCATTTTATTGTTTTTCTCAAACAATTATATGTACATTGCTATATGAGTGGATAAATTAAAGGGAAAATTCTATAATGTTAATTCTTTTATGATCACAAATTGCAAGTCATCTTTTCATTTTGTTATGTTCTTTCTTGAACATTAGGAAGGGAATGGTGGCCATTATAGACAAGAATGCTTTATAGTGATACTACCCTCTTATCAATTCTTAAAAACCAAAAATTGTGAAAGTGAATGGGGTATGAAATAAAATATCCAGAGAACCAAGAGAATTGTGATGAACATTGGAGGTTTTGGGGTAATGTCCATTATGTGTGGAAAGTATTCCTTGTCAACCAACTGTGATTGGAGTTATAGGCTACTTAAGGGGTTTTTTTGTTTGTTTTTTTGTGTTTTGTTTTGTTTTTCTGAAGCTATTTTTTTATTCTATTTACCTAAAGCTTCTCTTTTTTAGCACTGTAAATAATCAGAATGAGACCAATCCAATATGCAGAAAAAAATCTTAATTATATTGTTGACACAAATAAGCATGTAAATTAGAGCACACTGTCACTACTCACATGCCTCTCTAGACTGCTTCTAGAAAGATTAGCCTCAAAGAGGGACATCTCTTTTATATTCCTAAAGAATCAAGGAAACTGGGGTTACTACTCATAATAATACATCCACACTGATGATAATCCACATTTCTCCCCACAAAGTATGGATGCCAAAAAATGCATGCAGTTGTCATGTAAAGTGTGAATCCCTGTATGATGGGGATAATCATGTTGACCAGACAGGCCTGTTATGTGGATCAAAAATAATATATATGAGATTCCTGAATTAGGATGTGTTTCAAAGCAACACTGAAAAGATGGAAACTATGATATTCTAGCATTTTAGAGACCTAAACTTTGAAAAAAATTATTGATGTGTACATGCATATAGAAAAGTGCATATGGTACAAGCATATAACTCAATGCATTTTCACAAATAGGACACAGCTATCTAATCAGCACCTACTTTAAGAAACAAAACAAATAAAGCATTCCAGAAGCCTGGCAGCTCCCCCTGTTTGTCATTAGCCCCCAAAGAGTAATCACTAATCTGATTTGTAACAGCATAGAGTGGTTTTACCTTAGTATTTGTTTTGCTGAATCAGATCATATGTGATATTTTGTGCCTGGTTTTTAGTTCATTATATTTGTGTGATTCATCCATTCTCTTGTGTGTCGTCATTGAGCATTCGTTTTCAGGGCTGTGTAATATTCCATTGGTGAATATAATAGTTGGATTGTTTATTTAGCTATTATGAATAGTATTGCTATGGAAATTCTAATATGTGTTTTGGTGCACAGGTGCACATATTTTTGATGAGGATGTACCTAGAAGTGAGTTTGCCAGGTCTTAGGGTACATTATACACATTTAGTTTTAGTGGATATTGCCAGACATTGTAAGTATACAGTTGGTAAGTTCAGTAATCTGTAATTTTGCTAGAGAAAAATCGCAGTTATAAGTTGTTGTATATATGTATCTGTCTCTACATAATTTTGCTTAAATATGTAATTGTAAATGCAATTATAAACAAATAATTATGCATATTTTAAGTGTACGTTTTTCACTTAAAATAAGCATGTATTCTACAATTAACGCTCCGTTTACAGAAGACGTGTCCATCCACACTTGTAGCAAGTACTCCAGGTCTTAGAATAATCTGGCTTGCCTTTCTGGTGTATGTGGTCAAAATGATAACCCAAACACTCAGGATGAGTGCAAACCCCTATGGGTCCTTTGAGAAGTACAAAATAGTGTCCCTTCCTCTGGGTGGACAGATGCCGGGGCCAGGTTTCACAGCTTGAATATTTCAGTTTCTCTACTCCTGTCAGCAGGCTGCCTGGGTGGCCCTGCTATTACTCCCCCCCCCCCCCACTTCAAAGACTCCATCCCAGGGGATTAGCGTTGTTCTTGGAGTACATTTATTGCTCCCTGAGTTCCATATTCCCCGTAGCAGATCAACTTCACTTATTAAAATAGCTTAAGTTAGATTCAGTGGTTGAGCTGGAAACTGACCTACTCTATTCTGTGGTTTTCTGTTGCAAACATCTGATATTCAGATTTAGTCAAGACCATACCCTATTTGTAAAGTAGATACTGTTTGTGCCTATTAACTTTAATCTCAAATAAGTATCTTATTACTCTAAGATTACTAATGAGATACTTATCTTTAAAATGAGATACTTATCTTTGAAAATAAGTCTTACCTATCTGCAGGTCTCCTT